>NW_012102195.1:21228-23141 GCF_000951045.1 Mandrillus leucophaeus
CAGTTGTTTGTGGGCAGGGAGATGCTTTCAGAGGGGGACACATCTTCAAGGGGACTTGTATGTTTTTATGCTGAAGCCTGGAGTTGCTGTGTCTTAACTTTGACGATTAGGTCTGGTTTCAATCAATGGAGCCTGCGGAGACTTTTCTCTTGTGTTATTCTGCCCTGGAGGCTGTGCCTGAGCAGGAGCCCTGCAATTGTTGTCCTTGTATGTCGTTTAAATTCTTGTATGGATTATTTTGACTCATCATTGAACTGTTTCCAAACTGAGGAAATAAAAACAAAATCACAAAGCGTTATTTTCTCTTATTTGACTCCTCTCATATACATTCCTTCCTCCTTTGCTTTATGTTCGCCTGTGGTCATCTACATTATTGGTAATTAACAGCGTAGGAGAATTTTATAAGACTAGAGAGAGAGGAACAGATTATGAAAACCACCTGCCTGTGAACACCCATTTGTAATGATCATCCGCATTTTAAAAGACACGTATAGAGAGAGCTTATTGATCCTTCACGTTTGCTTCATGTGGTCACATTACCAGTGCTTCTATAGGCACCCAAATTTAGCTGAAAATACTGTCACAGAGCATTCTCGATTTTATGCTTTCTAGAGGCCATCTGCTCAGAAAATCGAACCTGAGTACCGCAACGTAGAAAAGAAGTTATTGACACATGGAACAAAGTAGGTTCATCAGTAGTTACAAAGTCATCCCACAGTCTCCTTGTATATACTCTACTTTACCTTTATTATGTTCCATATTACCTTTATTATACGGAACAAAGTAGGTTCATCAGGAGTTACAAAGTTATCCCAACGTCTGTTTATACATACTCTTCTTTACCTTTATTATGGCAAAGAAGACCTTTCCATCTTAAAATAAATATCTGAGTTTTATTATCAAATCATTGTGATCATCCACAGCACACTTTGTGAACATTCCTATTCACTTTGGGAATCCAAGGAGGATAGGTCACTTGAAGTCAGCAGTTCAAGACCATCCTGGCCAACATAGTGAAACCTTGTCTGTACTTTTAAAAATACAAAAATTAACCCGGTGTGGTGGTGCGCACATTGATTCCTGGCTACTCTGGAGGCTGAGGCAGGAGAATCGCTTGAGGCCAGGAGGTGGAGGTTGCAGTGAGTTGGGATCAGGCCACTGCAATCCATCCTGGGGCGCAGAGCGAGAGTCTGTCTCAAAGATAAATAAGTAAATAAATACATAAATAAATGAAGTAAAATTGAAATAATATTTTCCTATTCCCCTCACCCAGCACAGTTTCTTTTCAGAGTATCTCATAAATCACTCGTTTCCCCATGAGTTAGACATTTTTTTCTGAGACATTTACGTGTTCTAATGTGCCACTTCATAAAATGTCTCATTTTTACTGTGAATGTTTTTTTGTGGTTGTTGTTGTGAGATGTGAACTTTGCGATTCTGTGAGGAAGGCAGAATTGTGAAATGCCCCCTGCATTTTCCGCCCCTCAGAGACTCGCCCTACATCTGCCCCTCCCTTGAGTGTGGGTGGAGCCACGAATTGAGGAGCCGCCCAAATCCCTGATTAGATTAAGGATACCCTGAACCAATAGCTGTGAAGGGCTGGGTCTAATTCAATCATCTGAACTCTGAGATTCCATTCCCTCAGGGAGATTCCTCAGCACTGGCTGTGCAGACCCAGGGAGCCCCACAGCGCAGACCCGGTCAACACCTGTAGCAGCCGAGAGCATCCTCCCAGCAGCAGGCACAACAAACAAGTGGGCCTGGGTCACATGGAACAAAGTAGGCTCATCAGGAGTTATAAAGTTATCCCATAGTCTCCTTATACATACTCTACTTTACCTTTATTATGGCAAAGAAGACTTTTCCATCTTAAAATAAAGATCTGAGATTTATTATCAAATCATTGTGAACAT
>NW_012102195.1:29566-30043 GCF_000951045.1 Mandrillus leucophaeus
CTTTACTAAAAATACAAAAATTAGCTGTGCCTGGTGGCGCTTGCCTGTAATCCCAGCTACTCAGGAGGCTGAGACAAGAGAATCGCTTGAACCAGAGAGTTGGAGGTTGCAGTGAACCGAGACAGAGCGAGACTCCATCTCAAAACAAAAAGGAAAAAAAAAATAGACCGGGCGCAGTGCCTCCCGCCTGTAATCCCAGCACTTTGGGAGCCCAGGCGGGTGCATCATGAGGTCAGGAGATCTAGACCATCCTGGTTAACACGGTGAAACCCGTCCCTACTAAAAACACAAACAAATTAGCCGGGAGTGGTGGCACTTGCCTGTAGTCCCAGCTACTCAGGAGGCTGAGGCAGGAGAATGGCATGAACCGGGGAGGCGGAGCTTGCAGTGAGCCAAGATCTTGCCACTGCCCTCCAGCCTGGGCGACAGAGCCAGACTGTGTCTCCAAAAAAAAAAAAATAAAAATAAATAAATAAA
>NW_012102196.1:0-6689 GCF_000951045.1 Mandrillus leucophaeus
TAGAAGGTCTGCACCTGGGCACACAGAGGCCCCCAGAGCCAGGCAAGCTGAGTGAGCTTCTCCCAGGTCAGTGGAGAATGGACCTGCTGCACCAATACATGGGATGGGTTTTGATAAATGGCCTTTGACTCACCTTGGAAGCTCACTAAGCTTTCCAAAGTGATGACTATTGAACTCCAGGGGCCCGAGACTTGTGCCTCTTGCTGCACCCAGTGCAAGCCATGAAAGGACCTCTACGGTGGGCATCACAGGTCTCTTGGATTCAACTGCTTGCAAAACTGTAGAGGACTTTAGTTTCTTTTTGAACATCAAGCTGCACTATTTTCCTATACAGTTCCCTGCAGAGAAAGCATGTGAGCGAGAGACTCTCCAGAACGGTGCCCACAGATCCTCATTTCCACAACCTTCCATGCACCTTCAGGTGAATCTCATTTGTCTCTTCTTCTCCTTCCTGACCACTTTAATGAAGTGAAGCTTAACCCCTTCTGAGTCCCCAAATATCCACTGAGTGCCAGGAGCTCCAAGATTATCTCAGTCACTAAGAAGCCTTCTTACTGCTCAATCCCTGTATAAAAGTCTTCTGCTTGGTTGCCCCTTAGGGGAAAAAAAGCAAGATTCTACCTGCTCTGTCTTGGCAGCTGTCTTTGGAGCTGATTTTCCTTTACTTGGAGTTTTCTTCAGGAGACCTCTACTCTGGTTCTATTGATAAAATAAGACTTTGAGTAAGTACCTCCAATCAAACACCCTAGAAGGCTTAGTTTATCCTGGACACACAGAAACGGAAGTTGCAACAAAACTCACCTCTCCTCTGTTCTCCAGAGTCCATAATCAATAAGGCCCTGGCTGCCAAAGAGCTCCCAGTTTCCTTGCCAGGGGAGACTGTGTTGCAGCACTGTCTCTTTTTACCTTGAAAGAGTCAAATTTTACCCGATCTAGCAGTGCTGTTTCTGGCTTTGAGCTTAGTTTCCTCAGAATTCTTTTCATTTGGATTACACTTTGATCCTAGTGCAACATGGAGTTTAGGTGACTCAGCCTCTCCCAGGCACAGAGTCCCATAGTCTGTCCCTGACAAATATTTGTGGATCAGCCTTTCAAGTGAAGCTCTTCTGCCAGTGTCATGAGTGAACACATTTCTCAAAGTCTTCTTAGAGATCTGAGTCATTTCCCAATCCCAATTTCAAAATAAAACCCTATCAAAGACACGTAGCTCAGTATCCCTGATTCCAACCGTCCTTGGAGACTTCATAGCAACAGCCCAGGGCCTTACCTGCCTTTACATGTACTTCTCACTGGAATGGGAAGAGGGGGTCTTGCCTTTTTCTTTGAATGGTTTCTTCTCACCTGAACCCCTTTCTATAAAGGAAATCTGTTTGAAGAAAGGTTGGTCAATGGGGCATTCGATGGAGGAGCAGTGGGGATCAGAGTTCTCATTTCCTTTTCCTGTGTTCTAACTCAAGTGAAAGGTGCTCTCTCTCTCACCTCCAGATTCAGAGTGTGAGTTATTCTGCTGGACTCACGTTTTATATGGCCCTCAGTTGGGCGTGGATTACTCTTATTGGCTAAGTTTTCTCTTCCTGGCTCTCATTAGGGCCTCAATAAGAAAAGTTTCTTGCTGTAGTTTTACTAGGGACCTAGACACAGTTAATAGGAGACATTTTCTGGGTCTTGTCATAGTGTCAAAAACAAACAAAAAAAAATAAAACAGAGCCAGGGGCACAGGAATCAGAAGATAAGGGAATCATTTTATAATAATTTCTGTCCCAATTCCTACCTGGAATAATTTATGATACTGCCTATTATTCAAGATGCAGAATTAAACATACCTGTAGGAAGTAGAAAAGTTTCCTCTTCAAAATTTCCCTTTTTGTTAAAGAATAATTCATAAGTGTTAGAAATAACAGTTTCTTTTAAAGACTAACTTCCTTCAAGCCTCCTTGATTTGTGCTAATAACTCTTCATTATGCCCTATCCTATGTAGCTGTTAGGTATAAGGGAATGAGCACATGCCCTTGTACATTAACCAAGATATTTGTTTTAGACATCACAGCTCACAGCCTATGCCCCTTCCCTATTTTGAAATGTTACTTTTCTAAGTTTTTTGCAAACAACTTCCTCTTTTCCTTTGTTCTCCCTTGCCCTTACCCATTCAGAAAAGTTTTAAGTTATTAGCTAGTCAGGTTTAGCTTAGATTGTGAGGTCCAGCTCCAGCCAATGGAGACAGGACACAGTCGCAGGGACAAGCTGTGTAAAGGATAATAATTGCTTTTCTCCTTTGTTTGAGTGTGCTCTCACCATTGTTCCATCTGCGAGGAGCACTCTTTCTGCAAAGAGTAAAATTGCCTTGCTGAGAAAAATTTTTGTCTGAATGCTGATTTTTCCTTGTGGTACTGAGGAACAAGCATTCTGTTTCTGAATAAACATTTTATGTATAACAATACCTACACTGAAATGTGTTATACATTTTGCAAAGAAAGGGCATTATACATCATGTTAAAATAGTGTACATAGATATTATAATTTCTCAAATGCTTAGAAATGTCAAATTAAAATTATGGTTGATTGTATTACATACATACATATGTGATAAAATAAAAATGTGGAGAAAAAGCACATACCAAATAAAATGGCCCATTCTACCTTAACATGGGGGAAGATAATTCGATCAAATACAATAGAATCAATTTGATTAGATTAGAGCTGATGGTAATTTAATCAGCTTATGATTCTTGAAGTAGTAAAAACTCTAAGTAGAGAGAGAAACTTCTCCTGTTTCTCACCTTTCCTCAATCATCCTGGGAGCTGTAATCTGTTCTATGGAATTTACTCAGTCTCATTAGTGAAAATGGACTTGGTCCCAAACAGGTAACCCCACTGACCACAAGAAAAACAGCCTAGATCCTGAGCATTCAGCTCCTGTCTTCACACAACAGACACCATCTGAGTCCCATCAAAGCCTGGTTGTTTCCCAACATCCACCATCGAGACATATTCCAGAGCAGCCTCTCAAAATTGCCTAAACGAGATGGGACAAGATATGGTGGAACTCCAGGCTCAGGACAGCTGCCTTATACCTTCCTACTGAGAAGTCTGTATCTGCTGGTTAGGGCTCCCAAACTATAGAAGGCTTAGTGTATGTCCCACCAAGTGTCCCCCAAAAGGACCTTCTTGGTTTTCCCTCTTCTAAGAAAAGCATGCAGAAATGAGACCTTCTGTGTTAGGGAGTACTTGCCCTCTGCTCTCCAATTACTTGGTTGATTGATGAACGGATGCCTGAGGAGGGGAAAGATTCAGGGAAGAGCCTGTGCTGAGTGAGTCTGTGTTTTCCCAGGTGTACTGTCTGTGCAAATAGTGGACCCTTAAAAATTGTCCAGTGCCTAACAAAATTGTCTGAATTTAAATAGGATTTAAATGAAGCTTATAATATCATTATATATTGATATCATATCATCGTATAAAATTTATTTGACATATAAACCATTTTGATATGTTATAATATCATAAAGCAGTCATTCACACAAGAGCAGATAATATTCTTAGGTTCTATTAAGTTTATATGTTACGGTTGTTACAATATTTAACTCAATTTTCTTATAAAATTACCTAACAAAATTTTATGTTTTATCATAATAATACATATGAATTATGACATCACAATGTATTATGATGTCACAATACATATGATTATGATGTCAGAATATATTGGGATGACACAATGCACACAAATATGATGTCATAATGTATTGTGATGTCACAATATATGAATTATGATGCCATAATATATGGTGATCTCACAATGCATATAAATTAAGATGTCATAATGTATTTTGATGTTATTATGCATATATTATGATGTCTTGATATACTGTGACATAATAACGGTCATGAATTATGATATAATATATTGTGATGTCATAATATATACAAATTATACTATCATAATATATCATGATGTCATAATATCGTATTATGACAAAATTTTGTCAGGTAATTTTATAAGAAAATTGAAATTTTGTAACAATATTAACTTATAAAGAAGCTTACAGTCATGGTGAAAGATGAAATAGGAACAGGCATACATGGTAGAAGTGGGAACAGGAAAGATGGGGGAGAGATTTGCCTCACTTTTAAGCCACTAGAACTTGTGTGTACTTGTTATGACAAGGGCGGCACAGAGCCCTGAGAAATCCATCCCCATGAATCAACCATCTCCCACCAGGCTCACCTGTAACTTTAGGAATTAAAATTCAATATGAGATTTGGAGAAGACATCTAAACTATATTATATGACCATTAGAAAAACAGATGAAACAGATTCACACTTTCTACTGTCCAGATACTTTCATTCCAGAGCAAATGGCTAAATAATTGAATTCAACATTCTGTGGTCAGAAGAGAGAAGGGAGGTGTACGGGGACTTTGGCTACATTTGTTCCACTTCCCTTATGTTGTTGTTGTGAGTTCTGATGTTATCACCTGAAGGGCTATTCATGGACAGAAGAATCATTGCTATTGTTGTGATTATTCCCATTTCTTTAACCTTAGTAAAAATAAATTTTTTAGTTTATTATATAATATTCCTAAAAAACTCTAAGGGGTTTGGTTAAATTTCTTGTTATTGTGTGTTATAAAAAGTGAAAGGCAAATGGCTAAATAGAATGAAATAGTACATGCTAAATATACATTGTATTAACTCATGTGTACATGTTTTCCAAATACAGACTTACTCAAACATTGATGCCTTCTCTAGCCTCTGTAAACTTTATAGAGCCAGCTGCGAATAACATGTTTCTGAATGGTGATTGGTGGTTTCCACTTTGGGCGAAAAGTATTTATGTTGTGGTAAGCATGTTGGGTGTCAGGAACTCTGCGTGCTGTGCCTACTTTCTCTAGCTAGTGCCACTACAATGGATGTACTGGAAGAAAATTCAGCATTAAGAGGAGACTTTTGAAAGAAGTCAATTCATGGACCCCTTCCAAACCTGCAGAATCACATTACTAAGAGAGAGGCCTGGAATTGGAAATGATTTATATGTACATTGAAACTTGACAGGCAATTCTTAGCTAAGTGTTTCTCAGCCTAGGCTTCCAACCATAATCACATGACCACTTTAAGGATAATACCATCATCAGTGCCCTCCCCATAGATTTTGTCTGTTGATCTTCATGGGCAATACATACGATTTCAACTAGGAAGTCAAATTGCCCCTCTTTGATAATTACATAATATTACACCTAGAAAAACCAAAAAACAACCAAAAACTCCAAAATTCAAAAAAAAAATTAAAAAAAATTCAAGAAAAAAAAAACAAAGGAAAAAAAATAAGAAAAATTTTAAAAAACAAAAAAGAAAAAACCGAAAAACAAAATAAAAAAGCAAACCCCTTTAAAAAAACCGGAAAAAAAGGGAAAAAAACAAAAATACAATTTATCATATAGCCTAAAGATATCCACAAGGAAAACTACAAAACATTGATGAAATAAATTGTACATGACACAAACGAATGAGAAAAACATCCTATGCTCATGGATTAGAAGAATTATTACCATCAAAATGACCATACTTCCCCAAACAATCTACATATTAAATGCAATTCCTATCAAAATGCCAATGTTATTTATCATAGAATTAGAAAAATATTAAGTTCACATAGAATCACATACTAGAAGGCTTTAATAACCAAAAGAGCATGGTACTGATATAAACAGATGCATAGATCAATGGAACAGAATAGAGAACTTAGAAATAAAGCCACAAATCTACACAAAACTGATCTTTTACAAAGTCAGCAAAAACATATACTGGGAAAATGACATCCTAGTCAACAAATTGCCCTGGAAAAATTATATTTCCATATGCAGAAGTACAAAATGGGACCTGTCGCTCTCACCATATACAAAAATCAACTCAATATGAATTAAAAGACTAAAATGAAGACCTAAAATGATAAAAATTCTAGAAGAAACCCTATGATAAACTCTTCTGGACATTGGCCTGAACAAAGAATTCATGAGTAAGATCTCAAAGCCAGATGAAACAATAAGAAAAATAGACAAATGGAACTTAAACTAAAAAGCTCCTGAAAAGGAGCTTTTAGTTAAAATGTGAGCAGACAACTTATGGGATAAGAAAAAAGTTTGTGAACTATGCATGTGACAAAGAACTAATATGCAAAATATACAAGGAAATCAAACAACTCAACAAGAAGAAAACAAATACCCTCATTAAAAAGCAGGCAAAGTATGGGAACAGATATTTATCAAAAAGAAGACAATGATAGCCAACAACCATGTAAAAAATGTTCAAGTCAATGATAAAAGAAATGCCAATTAAAAACCACAAGGAAATACCATTTTACATCATTCATAATGGCTAATTATTAAAAAGCAAAAAAAAAAATGAAAGAAATTGGCAAGGATACAGAGAAAAGGGAACACTTATACATTGTTTGTGGGAATGTAAATTTCTATAGCCTCTATGGAAAACAGTATAAAGATTTCTCAAAAAACTAAAAATAGAACTTCCATTTGATTCAGCACTCCCTCTAATGGGTATCTATCCAAAGGAAAATAATGTATTACTTAAAGAAGGTACCCATACTCATATGTTTATTGCAGCACTACTCACAAGAGCAAGGATATGGAGTTAATTTACATTTATCAGTCAATGATTGAATAAAGAAAAAGTGCTA
>NW_012102196.1:8056-9365 GCF_000951045.1 Mandrillus leucophaeus
GAGAAGCAGTCCTGTTGCCCACTGTCACCTTTAACCTGTTTCCTGGCCCATTGTCTCTCCCCACTGGGTCTCCGACAGGACCCCTCTCCTCCCTACTGTCCCCAGAGCCCCTCTCTGTTTCTCCTGCTCAGCCTCCTCGCTGCTTGCTTCTCCCTCCCCATCTGGAATCTCCCGGCTCCCATGGGCTGCCCCCCATCCTGGGGCCCAGACAAAACAGATAAAATTATTTTAAATGGGAACATGTGAATTCCATTGAATTCATGACAGCAGCAATTCATCTGGTCATATTTTAAAGAATTATGAAATGATAATAGCAACTATCAATTTAAAGTGTTAACTAGGGTTAAAAATGCCCACCGTTTCACCACTACCACCACCACCACCAACAACAACAAAACCCTGTTATAGCTAACAAACTAGTAAAGTTGCAGGATACAAAATTAACATGAAAATCAGTTGCATTTAGATACAGTAACAGCAAAATATTCTGAAAAAGGAATAAACAAAACAATTCCATTTACAGTATTATCAAATAGAATGAAATAATTCATTAAATAGAATGAGTTTAACCAAGAATATTAAAGATCTGCATACTGAAAACTATAAAATGTTGATAAAAGAAATTGAAGAATACAAAATGGGAACTATATCCTGTGTTCATGGATTCTAAAAATTAATCTTGTTAAAATATCTATACTACATGTAGTTATCTACATAGTTAAATAAACTTCTTTTTTTATTACTATACTTTAAGTTCGAGGGTTAAATTTCTATCAAAATTTGAATACCATTAAAACTAATGTAGAACAAACAATTGTAAAATTAGTATGGAGGCACAAAAGAATCCAAATAGTCAAATACTGAGAAGAACAAACAGGCTGAAAGCCTCAAATTTCCTGATTTCAAACTATATTACAAAGCTATAGTCATCAAAATAGTATAGTACCTACATAAAAACCAATGAAACAGAATGCAGGAGCCAGAAATAGACTCACACATACACAGTCAACTGTTACCAAAGAATTAGAAAAGAAATAGAAAATGACATCAAGAAATGGTGCACAAAAAACTAGATATGTGCTCACAAAAAGTGAGCTCTTACATCATCCCAAAAATAAGAACTGAAATCATGAATTTTCTATAAAAAAATAGGGAGAAAGCTCCTTGACACTGGTCATGGCAATGATGTTTTCTATTCGACATAAAGAACACAAGCAACTAAAGCAAAAATTAAAAAGTGGAACTATATCAAAGAAAAAAGTTTCTGCACAATAAATAAAACAATCAACAAAATACAGAGATAGTATAT
>NW_012102196.1:9415-9789 GCF_000951045.1 Mandrillus leucophaeus
CTTTATTTGCTGGAGATGTACTGTCCTCTCCCTGGGAGGTGGAGTTTTCCACTGGTCACCCCTGGCAGTGGCCCAGGAGGCGCCATGCAATTTAGTGCTGGGCTCGGTTGGGGGCCGGGCCTTGGAGAAGGCGAACTGTGCAGGGAAGCAGTAGCTGTGGGATCCTCCCCGCCCGCTCCACCAGGCTGCACTGGGTCTCCTGGTGCTCCTCAGACTCCCGTTGAGCCTGCGTCTCTACAGGGCAGTGACTCATCCAGCTTGGGACCTTATCCCTGGAGTCCAGTGTGACGCAGGCCAGGCATTTCTGCTTCCTCCCCTTGGGCTGGACTTTGCACTGGAGTTTCATCCATTCCTTCTTCTGGCCGTTTGTCCGC
>NW_012102196.1:12039-13549 GCF_000951045.1 Mandrillus leucophaeus
TAAAATGTTGATAAAAGAAATTGAAGAATACAAAATGGGAACTATATCCTGTGTTCATGGATTCTAAAAATTAATCTTGTTACAATATCTATACTACATGTAGTTATCTACATAGTTAAATAAATTTCTTTTTTTATTACTATACTTTAAGTTCTAGGGTTAAATTTCTATCAAAATGTGAATGCCATTAAAATTAATGTAGAACAAACAATTGTAAAATTAGTATGGAGCCACAAAAGAATCCAAATAGCCAAATACTGAGAAGAACAAACAGGCTGAAAGCCTCAAATTTCCTGATTTCAAACTATATTACAAAGCTATAGTCATCAAAATAGTAGAGTACCTACATAAAAACCAATGAAACAGAATGCAGGAGCCAGAAATAGACTCACACATATACAGTCAACTGTTACCAAAGAATTAGAAAAGAAATAGAAAATGACATCAAGAAATGGTGTACAAAAAACTAGATATGTGCTCACAAAAAGTGAGCTCTTACATCATCCCAAAAATAAGAACTGAAATCATGAATTTTCTATAAAAAAATAGGGAGAAAGCTCCTTGACACTGGTCATGGCAATGATGTTTTCTATTCGACATAAAGAACACAAGCAACTAAAGCAAAAATTAAAAAGTGGAACTATATCAAAGAAAAAAGTCTCTGCACAATAAATAAAACAATCAACAAAATACAGAGATAGTATATTGCATGGGAGAGAATATTTGTAATCCATATGTGGGATAATATGATACTATCCAAATTATATGTCACACTAATCAATATGAAAAAAACCCCACAGCAGAACAAAACAAAAACCAATTTTATTATTGATTGAGCAAAATATCTAAATAGCTTTTTTTCATAGACTTAAAAATGGACAGCTGACATATAAAAGCATTCTCAACATCACCAATTATCAGAGTAATTAAAATCAAAATCACAATGAGATACCACCTTATCGTGGTGTTAGGATAGCTATTATAGAAAAGTCAAAAGATAAAAAGTGTTGGAGTGAAAAGAAAAGAGAATATTTGTACACTGTTGCTGAGCATGTCCATTGGTGCAGCCATTGTTAAAAAAAGTATGGAGATTCCTTAAAATTTGTAAAGTAGAAGTACCATTAATCCCAATTTGGAGTATGTAGCCAAATAACAAAAACAGTATAGCCAAGGGTATCGGCACTCTTCTGATACAAATAAATGGATAAACCGTGTGAGAGAGGTAATTTCAGCTGTAATAAAGAAATTATTTTATTTACAACAATATTGATAAACCTTGAAGACATTATGCCTTTCGATACCTGCATTCCCGTGGCCTCTTGGCTCCCCAAGCATCCATTATGGCCCCAGTGCAGTCCTCCTCACAGTACCAGTGAAGGGAACGTAAATGCAGAATATACTGAGGAGGAAAATGAGAACAAAAAATTGGCCCGTGTATTAGAGTGATTGTCATTGGATCACCTGTGTTTTATACAGGGTCACTCTTTATCATTACTGCTGTAAAACCTGC
>NW_012102196.1:15284-19029 GCF_000951045.1 Mandrillus leucophaeus
TTTAAACTAATACATTGTGACTGAATCAAGTTATGCAGTTAGTGGACTAAAGTTTACAGGGCACAGATGAGTTTATCAAACTTCATTATTTTATTTTATCTTGTCATTTACGACATCCATATAAGCAAAAATCCATATAAGCAAAACTCATGTAACCACTAATAACTTAAATGTACATTTATCTTTTTCTCCATATAGTCACAGTAAGATGCACAGCAAGAGAAACATCAAAAGTTTATAAAAGTAATCTGACTATATGCATCCTTTTTTATGCCCTTTAGAACCTAGATAAAAGAACCTCTTATACTTGATATAACCTGAATAATATTATTGAAGAGCTAATAAACTAGTGACATATTGTAGAAAATTAATGTTTTACTGTCTTCTTCTGTGAAGAATCTGTTTATTGGTACTACATATTCAGCATTTTATCTTTGGCTTGTTTCATAGCTAACAAGATATTTAGATACGAACAACTGAGTAGAGTATTGAAATAGTGTGCTAGTATTTGTAGTTTTCATAAATATTATTGCAGGCAATGGAGTTGCACCAGAGAAATCTGAGTTCTCGTACAAAAGGAATACTTAGCGAGGACCTCAAGATTAAGATATTTATTGAAAATGTCCTCAATTGCAATACAAACATTATAAAAGTTTTTAAAACACTCTTTTCAGTAAATTATGAATTAAACAAAAAATTTAAATGATAGCTTTTATGGAGGTAGGGAAATGCTAATGAAGTAGAATGGCAATTGAAGCCAAAAGATCTGAATTCAGGTGAACAATTTTGCCCATATTAGTTTTATGTTAAAGGAAACAATGATTCTGACCACATACTATTTACTGCAGTAAAGTATTTCAGAAATTTGTGCATAATACATAATTAATTTTCCAATGGTAAAAAAGGAACCACATCCTACAAATTATTCCAAAACTGTCTATTGAAGAGAGTGGCATATCAAATGAAGAAACTTGGAATTTCCCATGAGGTGATAATCTATGCCATAGAAAAATCTATGTAAAATATTTTATTCATGTATGCAAATGTTGATATTTCTGCTTTTCAGGAAAATAACGTGCTCTAAAAGCTTAATGCAGATAACTAAAATTACCAATAAGTTGCAAGAATTCACGAAATGCCTGATATAGTGGAAAGAAAAATATGGAAACTTCTCAGGACCAGAAGAAAATAAAGGTAATGATCCAAACAAGTATCAACCTAAGAGGTCAGTGCCCCATTCAGATGGATCTGATCACAAGGATGTCAGATCTATGTGGGTTGTTCAGCTTCTGACAAGGCAAATGGAATAAACATAGATAAATTGCCTGCTGGCATCTGGAGTGTGCCGTCTTCCACATGTGAGAACTAAATCATAAATTATGTTGCAGAAAAGGATATACACTACTAGCATGAAGCATTAGATAAATTATATGGCACATAAAACTCAGATATGAGGTTTATATTTAAATATTTGCCAATATCATGAAAAAACAAGAAACCAAAATAATGTGGAAAAAAACTATGAGCTTGCCAAATCCTATTTGGAAAAGAGGCAAATGGAAAGTAAAGTATTGAAAATGTAGTAAAACAATTTAATTTACGGCATACAAATTACATCATTAAAATAGACTGAGCTAATGAGAAGACTAGTAAACTGAAATGCTGGGTACAATTAATGTAGTCATATACTCTATAGGAGGCAAATTAATACACAGTACAAATATATTTATTTATACTTGAAGACCAGATGAAAAGAAATAAAAAAACATTTAATTGTTTTACTAGACTTTATAAACAAGAAGGCAATACTCAATGAATTAGTGGCTCCTAACTTTCAGAAATTAGAAACAAGGCATGAATCCCATCAAAGTTTAGAGTGTAATGAGTCAAAAAAATTAAGAAATACTTAAAAGAAATAATAGTTTTGGTTATTGTGAATACTGCTTCAATAAACATGGGAGTGCAATTATCTTTTGGACATACTGATTTTATTTCCATTTGATATATACCAAGTGGTGAGATTGCTGGATCTTATATATGGTAGTTCTATTTTTAATTTCTTGAAAAACCTCCATGCTGATTTCCCTAATGTTTGTACCAATTTACATTCTCATCAATAGTGTATAAGTGCCCATTTACAGATGACTGAAGAAAATGTTACAGACACACACACACACAAATAGGAATAATGTTCAGTAATAAAACAGAATGAATTTCTGTCATTTATGTCAACGTGGATGAACCCAGAGGACATTATGTTAAGTGAAATAAGCCAGTCACAGAAAGAAAAAGAGCACATGATGTCACTCATATATGAAATCTAAAAAAGTTGATCTCATAGAAGAAGAGAGTAGAATGGGGGTTACCAGATGCTAGGGAGAATGAAAGGATGAAGGAATGGGGAGAGATTTGTCAAAGTTACAAAGTTACAGTTAGACAGGGAGAATAAAGTCTAATGTTCTATTATACAGGGAATGCAGCTAATAATAAAGTCCTATTTATTCTAACAACTAGAAGAGAGGATTTTGAATTTTATGAGTACAAATAAATAATACATGTTTAAAGTGCTAGTTATACAAATTACCCATATTGGGTCATTGTACAGAATATACATGCCTTGAAACATCACACTGTACCCCATAAACATGTACAATGATTATGTGTCAATTATAAATAAAACACATCTTGAAAAAAGAATGATCAAACTGCCTGACACCGAAAAGAAGAAAAATTCTTAAAAGCACTGAGATAGAAGACAGATAACCTGTGAAGCTGAGGGAAAACTCTAACCTTTGTAACAAGTTAGAAAACAGAAAAATTAATATCAATAAAATATGAAAATAAAAGCTTCGGGACAGCATACAATCTATTAACAGAGTGATAAGACAACCTATAAAATAATAGAAAATATGTGCATCTGACAAGGAGTTTATATTCAAAATATATGAGACTCAACTCAACAGCAATAAAAATACAAAGAACTCAACTAAAGAGTGAGCATAAGACGTGAATAGACAATTTTCCAAAGAAGACACAAGGAAATGCTCAACATCACTAATTATCTGAAAAATGCAATCCAGAACCACATAAGATAGTACCTCATTCCATTTAGAATGACCATTGTCAAGAAGACAAAAGATAACAAAGTTAGATGAGGATGTGGGGAAAAAGGAACACTTATACACAGTTGGCATGAATGTAAACTTAGTACATTTTTTGTTGTATTTTTTTATTAGAAACTTCATGAAAAACTATGCAGTTTTCTCAAAACAAAAACAGGAACAAAACAAAACAAAAATGAAAAACCTAAAAATGAAACTGCGACCTAATCCTGTAATTTCACTATTGAGTGTACATTAAGAGGAAATAAAATCAGTATATTTAAGAGATATCTGCACTCCCATGTTTATCATGGCTCTATTGACAGTAGCCCAGATATGGAATCAATCTTAGTGTCCAAAAGGGATAAACAGATAAAGCCAATGTGGTGTACATACACAACGGAATAGGATTTAACCACAGGAAGAATGAAATCCGGCGCTGCGGGCTGACGCCAGTCTCTGACGTACGCCTCCCGCGCGCCAGGCCTTCCAGGCTGTTCCAGTACCAGACAGATGGGTGTCCTGCCGCAGACCCTGCTTCAGGACCACCCACCTTCCGCCTCCCAATAGCTCGGGCTTTTGCGGTCGCCGCGGCTGCTTCTCCTACTGCCGCAACTTGGAATCAAAAACGCTTCGTCGTGCTC
>NW_012102196.1:27184-28048 GCF_000951045.1 Mandrillus leucophaeus
GTCAAGTTCAAAGTAATAATTCTCTCATCTTGTAAAACATGTTTGGAATATTCTATTCAAAAAAATTTATAATTATAGTTTTTACATCGAAATATGTAAGATAGTTTTTATATACAGTGCAAGAGAAGCATCCTACATTGTTATTTTTTGTTTGGTGGGTAGTCAGTTTTCCAACATCATTTGTTGAAAAGACTATTCTTTCTCTGTTGTGTGGTCATAGCAACCCATGTGCAGGTCATCTGATTATGTTCACAAGGGTTTATTTTGGGGCTTTCTATTCTATTTCATTACCTCTTTGTCTTTATACTAGTACTTTACTGTTTTTATTTCTGTAACTTTTTGATAGGTTTTGAAATCAGAAAATATGATGCCTTTAACTTTATGCTTCGTTTCTAAAGCTATGGTGGCTATTCATGGTGGCTTGAGATTTCATATATTTTAGATTTTTTTTTTTTAATGTTTCAGTAAAAACATACCATTGTAATTTTCCTAGGGATTACATTGAACCTGTCTCTTATACACATCTAGATGTGTATAAGAGACAGTAGTAGTACACTGTTTTTATTTCTGTAACTTTTTGATAGGTTTTGAAATCAGAAAATATGATGCCTTTAACTTTATGCTTCGTTTCTAAAGCTATGGTGGATATTCATGGTGGCTTGAGATTTCATATATATTTTAGATTTTTTTTTTTTTTTATGTTTCAGTAAAAACATACCATTGTAATTTTCCTAGGGATTACATTGAACTTGTATGTCATTGTGGGCAGTATTAACATTTTAACAACATGAAGCCATCTGACTCTTGAACAAGAGTGGGTTCAAGGGTGTATTGCTTAAGTTCTGCATATTTCGATATATGACG
>NW_012102197.1:0-617 GCF_000951045.1 Mandrillus leucophaeus
CAGACATCACACTTCAGCACCTGCACCTGACACCACTTCAGCCGAAAGCTTCTCTCAAACCTCCCCACACACCTGCCGGTCACACAGGTCTGCACCCATCACCTTTCTCACACGAATTCTCACGTATTCCTGTGTGGCACCATCCAACTGATTGTAGTCTGAGAGGAGGAAGCTTTGTAGAGAAGTCCACAATCTACTTTGCTCCCAGCCCTCCGTCTTGCATGAGGCAACCGATAAACAGCAAATTCATCTCAGCACAACATTTCCATTTGAAGAAAAGAAGGGCATAGAGCTCCGGTCATAATTAAAAGCTTGTTTCATTCGTCGTTTGAAATTCCATGTACTGCTGCAACAGCAGAACCCCCTCCTCGCCAGGCTGTGCCTAAAGGACATCATTCTTCCAGCGCACGACTCCCATCAGAACCCCGGCAGGAAGAGCCACGCGGGTTTCCCAGTGCCTCGGGCTGTGGCTTCCATGCTAGGCCGGCACTGACACGATGGGAGTGGTGCCCCCAACAACTACAGGATGGGAAGCTGGACGACTGCTCTATAGAATGCAGACATGTTAGTAATCACTGACAGTTCCACTGACAGGCTGCTCAGCTAAACTGGGAAAA
>NW_012102197.1:4629-6370 GCF_000951045.1 Mandrillus leucophaeus
CACAGTACTCTGGCAGATTCTTCATTTTCTGGTGAGATAGATGAATGTCGCAGGGTGAGGGCAATGCCAGCCCTTTCAGGGTCAGCTTTTCGAGGAGCGATGTCTGGCAGAACACAATCCAACACCATAGTAGGATCCCCCACCCAGTCACTTAGACGCTTTCGGGTACTTACTCTGTCTCCTTGTTTCCCTTTCTTGAATTCACCCGGGGTGGGGGGGGACAAAAAATTCAAAACCAAAAACAAACAGCCCATGTGTTTGTGTGTCTGAAAAGTTAATACATCCACATCCAACTTTCTAAATGATACACGGCAGGTATGATGGTCACCGAACAGTGGCCACTGTTGACAAAATACAAAGTCTTCTGCAAACATGAACGAGTTTCTAGGAATACAAGTCAAGGGAATTTACTTCACATATTAAAGCTGTCAAGGGTGCTCATCAAAAATGTACTTAGAGGTTTTCCTTTAAAGATATTTTTGAAGATTTTTAAGTTGCAATACTTAAAAGCCTCTGGGAAAAGAAAGGATACAGGTATCTGGAAGATTTATGCTAAATGATTTTCATGTCTTTTTGAGAAAGTTAAATAAGGTCAGCCTTGAAGTAATGGGTTCCACTACTCTGAGGCTGTGGATGGAATCCACAACACCACCAGACAATTGAATAAACAGCAAGGTTGCACACACAGGACACAGGCAGTGAGCCAGCCTGACTAGTTGTCAGCTTCTGGGTCAGTTCTACCCAGTACTGCCCAGGCCCCACTGGAGATGAAAACCTGCCCTTCAGAAGCCTTCAAACCCCACCTTTCAAAATCTAATCCTCTTCAACTGAGGCCCAAGTCCAAAAATCTACTGACATCTTAGCACCTGTTAGGCCAGCTGTCGCCTAGCCTTTTTGGCACCAGGGATGGGTTTCATGTAAGACAATTTTTCTAGGGGCTGGTTTTGAATTGCAACTGCTCCACCTCAGGTCAGGCGTCGGATCCTCATAAGGAGCACCTCCGAGATCCCTCACATACAGTTTACAATAGTGTCCCAGCGCCTAGGAGAACATGCGGCTTATGATAGGGCCCCGGCACCTAGGAAAACATGCGGCTACGAACAGGTATTATATCTAGGAGAACAGGTATGAAATGAGTTGGTAAAGCCAAAATCCACCCGATCTACCACTCCAAAACAAACATACACCACTGTCCAATATTGATGTGAGCCAAAAACATGGAAGTCCTGAGGGCCCACACTGACCACAGCCAGACACCACTTCTACAAGAAGCAAGCACACACCTAGAGATCACCCGTGATGACCCAGGAGAGCAGTTTGAGCAGAGACAAAGGTGAAGGAGAGGCACATGGGCCAGGGTGCTGGGTGTGCCCGTCTTTGTGACCTCACTGAGATTGCTGACCTCTAGCCCTTGGTGTCCGTCCTACGGAGGAGGTAGCCCCCAAATCCCTGCCTCCCTTCAGCACTGACTGTGGCGGCTCTGAAGTCTTCCCAGGACTGAGATTGTCTCTAAATCCTGTTAACTGCACACCCACATAAAAAACAAAAAACAAAATATCAAGTATGCAGACAGGAAAAGAAAAATATATGAATCCTCCCTTATTCAACAGTCATTTAAAAAGTAACAGGAAAATTGTGATCGACTTTAAACAACCACCAGCTATCACGTCCTGTTGAAATGTTTTAACTAATCAGGAACATCTTTACCAAGCACCTGTGTGTTCAGGAAATCAGTTGACAG
>NW_012102197.1:6420-7858 GCF_000951045.1 Mandrillus leucophaeus
CAGGATTTGCAGAGTGGGCGAGTCTAACGTTGATGATACTTTCTCAATATTCCCTTCACACCCCTCCAAAAACAAGAGTACTGCCAGCTTCTTACCGAGGTTGTAATGAGCAAAATATTTTTCTCTTATTTGTCACTTTTTAAAGTAATACTAGTGAAGAATGTGACTCTACATGTACACTGTAAGCACCCACACCGTGAACATTCTGCTCTCCCGTGACTGTATTCACAGGTCACAAGGACAAAACTTCTCCATAGTAGCCAAAATATATATGTATATATACATATTTTTTAACATGACTTCCACTCATCTAAAAGTCACAGATGTGGCTTTTCCTTCATAAAAAGATCCAAACGATCCACAAGCCGGGTTTAATAAACACGTTGGTCCAGGTAGGAAAATGACCCCTCAGTCTCTCTCCCCTCAAAGACCAGGGCAGCCAGGAAACTGCGCTCTCCAGTAAATGACAGCCGGCAGGATTCCCTAAGTAAGCAACCGGAAGATTCCCATCTCGCAGAGCGCGCCTTTCAAGACAAAGAACATACTACCCAACTGAGGACTGAGGCAGTAAAGAAACACCTTTTCGGCCGGGTGCGGCGGCTCACGCTTGTAATCACAGCACTTTGGGAGGAGGACGTAGACGGATTACAAGGTCAGGCGATCGAGACCATCCCGGCTAACACGGTGAAATCCCCTTCTCTACCAAAAATACAAAAAATTAGCCAGGCGTGGTAGCGGGCACCTGTAGTCCCAGCTACTCGGGAGGCTGAGGCAGAAGAAAGGAGTGAAGCTGGGAGGCAGAGTTTGCAGTGAGCCGAGATCACGCCACTGCGACTCCAGCCTGGGTGGCAGAGCGAGACTTCGTCTCAAAAAAAAATGAAAAAAAAAATTAAAAATGTTTCCTCATGTTTTGGCCTTTGAGACAAAGCCTCTTAGTTAATCGAGTTCTGACTGAATTTGACTCACAGTACTCTGGCAGATTCTTCATTTTCTGGTGAGATAGATGAATGTCGCAGGGTGAGGGCAATGCCAGCCCTTTCAGGGTCAGCTTTTTGAGGAGTGATGTCTGGCAGAACACAATCCAACACCATAGTAGGATCCCCCACCCAGCCACTTAGACGCTTTCTGGTACTTACTCTGTCTGCTTGTTTCCCTTTCTTGAATTCACCCGGGGTGGGGGGGGACAAAAAATTCAAAACCAAAAACAAACAGCCCATGTGTTTGTGTGTCTGAAAAGTTAATACATCCACATCCAACTTTCTAAATGATACACGGCAGGTATGATGGTCACCGAACAGTGGCCACTGTTGACAAAATACAAAGTCTTCTGCAAACATGAACGAGTTTCTAGGAATACAAAAGTCAAGGGAATTTACTTCACATATTAAAGCTGTCAAGGGTGCTCATCAAAAATGTATTTAGAGGTTTTCCTTTAAAG
>NW_012102197.1:10234-12110 GCF_000951045.1 Mandrillus leucophaeus
GGCTCCATGAACCAGCGTCCTCCAGGGCTGCAAGTTTGTGATCACAGCTTCAGAATTTGGTTCCGGAATCTTCTGGAATCAAAGACACACCAAACTGTAAAGCTGCCAGGACAGCAGGGCCCAGGAGCAGGCTCAGAGGAGGACCACGTAGAAACTCCACACACAGCACACACGTGTGCATGCTTACTCCACACACGCCACCCCTTCACCCAATACTATACACGCAAACGCATGTATGCACTCCATACACACCCTCAAATACACTCACCAAATATGATGCGTGTGCACACTCCACACACACCCTCAAATACATACGACACACATGAACATGCTCACTGCAGCCACACATGCTAAATACACTCACCACACACGCAAAAACATGACACACGTGCACACTAATTCCAGGCATCACACCCCTCACCAAGTACACAGGTACTCACATCCCCAAGTCGAGAACCTGAAAACTCCACAAGTTTTGGTTTCCCCCACTGTTTCTCTCATCACATGAGATCCACACACAGGTGTCATTTACTGACATCTAACACCCAGGGAGGCCCTTAGACAGAACTGCAGTCACAAGTCAGCTTCATTCAGGCATTCATCACCAGCCTCCTGAAGCCACCTTCTGTCCCCACGGGGAGCGGGGGCCGAGACCAGAGACATCACTGGGCTTACAGATCCCCAGGCTGGCAACCCAGCGAAATCAAGAGGGCTTGGCCACGGCCCTGGAGGGAGATGGGTACTGGGCTCAGGTATGCGGAACATGAGTCCTCATTTCCATACAGTGTCACCTACGACGGCGTCAGGTGAAAGCCAGTGGTTTGGCATTCCTGGGATAGACAGTCCTGGAATTACAAGGGAAGCTTTTTACTCCTCCCCTCTGAACACATGAGGTCCATGGTCCCCTCACATCTAACACTGGGAATCCGAATCGGTGACTCGTTGTCCACCTGAGGACCACCCAAGAGGATCCACACACCTGCTACAACAGCAGCACCGCACCTGGTCTACAGGGGAGCAAAGCAAATCCAACCTTTATGACTAAAACTGGATTACCCTGACACTGGCAGCCTGCAGTGTGTATATCGTCAAGCCCCCACATCTGCGCCACCTGCCAGAGGAACACAAGCCCTTAGTCCCGGGCTCTCAGGACGGCCTGTGAGGTGGATGCTGGCACCCTTCTCATTTCCCAGTGGAGAGGAGAGAAGGCCAGGGTCAAGGCTGGTGTATCAGGAGGGTCGGGGTTCAAACCCCATCTGCCTCACAAAGCAGTCCTTCCCATTCAAGTGACTTCTATCATCAGCCATCAGTGACTTCTATCATAATCACAGTTACCAGCGATTCTGAGTGCTGTTCCTTGGAACGTCATAAGCAAACATTTTGTTAGAAAGATTTTGCCAAATCTGCTTTCAAAATCCTGTGTTATGAAATGACTAATGAAAATTTGAGCTATGAAATAAAGCACATAGTTAAATGAATCCCAAAATGACTATCGCGAAGGAAGTTTTAACTTGAAGTGAAAAATATCCTCTAAACGACATCAGCCAGAATTATCTTCAATCATTACTGATCCCACATGCTTCATGAATTATACAGCATCATCTCAGATATGAACTTAAAACCATTACCTGAATGCACATTTCAGCACAACCAAAGTTCTGCTATAATAAGCAGCACAGGCGTCTCTGGAGAGGATTTTAATTGGAACTACAAACAATGCACACGATCGTCGTAAGAGGTTTCACGCTGGCTGTTCTTCAAGGTGCGATACAGAGAAACACCACTAACCTCAAAGAAACCTGCTGCTCTGTAATGAGATGAGAGATAACAGATGATGTGGATGGACTACTGTAAATATTTGAAAAGGAGAAACAAT
>NW_012102197.1:12293-16993 GCF_000951045.1 Mandrillus leucophaeus
CAGGCACCCACCACCACACTCAGCTAATTTTTCTGTTATACAGATGGGGTCTTGCTATGTTGTCCAGGCTGGTCTTCAACCCGTTGGCCTCAAGTGATCCTCCCGCCTTGACCTCCCGAAGATTTAGCCTAAGCGACCATGACTTATCGGAAAATAGACATTAGAACAAATGCCTTTCTGTAAGATTTTTTACCTCTTTTCGCTGGGGAAAAGGGTAACTTGCCTCCAAGGGTCGGAGACAAAGCCGTTACTGCAGACAAGAGTGCTGTGCATCCCGGGAACCGCTACACCACGAGGCATGGCCGTGCACCCTGGACGCAGGAGTAACACAGGAGACTAGCACAGGCCGACGCCGGCCCTCTCCAGAAGCAGGTCTATCCTTTCCTCCTCTTCTCAGCCCTCTCTCCCTTTAGGCCTCAGTGGCTGCTGACAGGGGAGAGGCCACAACTAGAGGAGGCTCTCAACTCCACCAGGGACAGGAGCCCCGGACGCTGGGGACTCAACTGCTGCCCTCCGTGCCCACCTCCTTCTGGTCCAGACTTCTCAGGAGTCAGACGTGGCCACTTTGACCCTCTTTCCCTTCTGTGGCTCCTACAAAAACCAGTTCAGCGAGCCCAGGCTGCCTCACACTCCAGGGACACCCGGCACAGGCCCCCTCCATGATCTTATCCAAGCTCCTGGGGCCAGAAGGGTCTTGCAATATTTCACTTTCCAGTTGAGCATCCCCCGCCTGAAATCCAAAGTGCTCCGAAAAGCATTTCCTTCGAATGTCATGAGGAAGCTCGGAATGTTTCAGGTTTCGGAGCATTTTGGAGTAGGGACTCTCAGCCTTAATTTGAACCTCTTCAAGGAAGCCACACACTGAAGCCCCCGATGTCCACCCTACACAATCCCAGCACACCATCTGAAGTCCTCAGCAACAGATTTTCTTTCTTCAAAAATAACCACAAGTCACAAACTCACACGCAATCACAGAAGGGAGTTGTGGACACCCGCACAGACGATGAAATTTAACTGTCACATTTTTACCTGGGTAATTTAAAGTCAATTCTCAAAACACACCTGTTTTACTGAGTTGCATTTTAAGGTGAACACACACAAATCATTTCAGGGAAACAAATATCTCTCCTTGGGCTGCATGTGGTTTCTTGACTCCCATGAATAACTCAGCATTCACCCTCACTTCTGGATAAGGGAGAAGATACAAAGAAATCTGTTAAAACGAAGACATGAAAACAAGTTTAAGAAGGGTTTGAAAGGTTCCTCCTGTCCCCCTGGAGGGAAGATGAGGACGCCTGGAAAGCTCACGGGGCACAGGAGCACAGCCTACTCGGTGTGCCATGGACGCCGCCTCGCCAAGCGGAGAGGATGATGCCTGGAAGACTCACAGGGGTGGGAGCACAGCCTCCTCAGTGCTTTCTACACTCAGCAGCTTCAGAAATTCCCGTAGAAGCAGAACACATGAGAAGTGAGACTGGAACACCCCAAAGAAAGGGGACGAGGGGTCAAAAAAAGCATTCGATCATTACCAAGGAGCGCGGGCATGAAGCCGCTTCAAAGACCGTGTGAGAAGTCACTCATAGGCGTTTCAGAAAATAAGGGTAGCGCGAGATTGCTCGATCAGCTCAAACAGGCTGCCGTCCCTCAGGCCATGAAGTCCCTGAGATGAGCCTCTCATGAGCAGAAGTCACTCGCATCTCTGCCAGAGAAAGTACTACAAGCTGACACATAACCTCATGAAACCTGGGCTTCAGCCCGTCGACAACAGTGAGTCTGACATGGTACATCCCTCCAGATGGTTAAAGACCCCAGGGGTTCATCAGACAACCTCGAAGGGCTGTGTCTGTCCAGCCCCTTTTCCAAGTTCTGGATGATTTTTCCTAATGTACTATAAGCAGCATGTTCCAGTAGAGACGTCATTAACTGACTCTGGGTCCTCTTAATTTTGAAATTAGAAACACACTTGGCCAGGCACGGTGGCTCATGCCTGTGATCTCAGTACTTTGGGAGGCTGAGGCAGCTGGACTGCTTAAGTCCAGGAGTTAGAGTCCAGCCTGGGCAACATTGCAAAACTCCATCTCTACAAAAAATACAAAAACAAGTCAGGCATGGGGACACATGGAACATGTGCCTGTGGGTCCTGGCTACTCAGGAGACTGAGGGAGGAGGATTGCTTGAGCCTGGGAGGTTGAGGCTGTAGTAAGCCATGCTCACACCACTGCCTGGGCAACAAAAAGCTTTTTTTTTTTGTTTTTTTTTTTGTTTTTTTTTTGCCTGTCTCTAAAAAAAACCAAAGAGAAAAAGAATTATATACCCGACTGACCCAAAATAAAAGAGGTCTTGTGGGACGACCTGAAACACAGCTGCAAATTCTGGCAGGGCCTCCCCTGGCTTGATTTGTGGTGAGTGCAGGACCACTCTGAAGGATAGGACCCCAGGCATCTTCCGAGACTAGACCTTACGGTACAACTTCCCTTCGCTGGACAGAACACTGGCCTTGGAGCCTGGGACACCCTGGGGCAGTGCCACCATCCCGAGGCCGCCATGGCACAAGGAGGCCCTACCATCATGTCCGTCAGAGCAGTGCCACCCACCTGAGGCCGCCATGCCAGGGGAGCCTGGACATCATGAAGCCTGGGACATCCTGGGGCAGTGCCAGCAACCCGAGGCCGCTGTGACACAAGGGGGCCCTGGTGCCACTGAGAGGCTACACAACAGGTCCAAGCCCAGGCCAAGAGTGAAGAGGCTCCACATCCTTTCTATCCCTCCAGCTGAGTCCACACACGTCTTGGAGCAGAAATGCATCACCCTCAATGTCCACGGGTAAGTTTTTGACACAGAATCTGGAAGCATAAAAGATGGTTCTGGGCTGGTTGGTTGCCGGCTCGGATCTGTCCTCTTTCCACACAAAACCTGGCTCACACCAAGCAGCGTCTAAGTCCTGGAAGACCTGCTAAACACAAGTGCAGTTACAAAGCGGAGAAACTGGAGGGGGCCGGGCTGTGTTTCAGTGGCACCAGCATTTCTCAGGAAGACCCCGGGCATTACAGGGTCCAGGGCAAGGACTTCCTGGCATCCAGGACATGGAACAAAAACCCAATCCCCGGTTCTGTTGAATATGAATCGGCTAAGGGCCGATTCCCTCCCTCGGAGGACTGAGCACCGCCCCACAACACCTTGGTATGGGTATGTTATTACATACGTTGGCATGGGTCTGTTATTACATACGTTGGTATGGGTATGTCATTACATACGTTGTTATGGGTATGTCATTATATACGTTGTTATGGGTATGTTATTACCCATACCAAGGTAATAACAAGCCCGTTACCAGCAGGAGGCTGGTGATGAAGACATGACGACCAGATGAGCACGAGGGATCCTGACAGATCATCCCTGGCACTGAACAAGGGGTGGACAGTACCCCCTGTTCCTGACGCATCAGTCGTGGCACTGAGCGAGGGGTGGCAGCACGGTCTGTGTCCCTGCAGATGCAGAGGGATGTGAGGGGGGCGCAGGCTGGGCTTGGAGGCTAACTCAACTACCTGCGCTTGCACTTGCGACCTCATGGCAGGCAGGCGAGGCACAGGCAACATTAGGGCTCACCTTGTCCCCGGGCTGCACTCTTTTCTGCTTAGGAGTCGTGCTCGCTTTACATGGACAGGCATAGCTATAATAACGGTTCCCTGATTATTTCGCTGCCTACATAAAGGGCTTTCAGAATTCACCTCCATCCTTAGGAAAGGCGGCCAACACCAGGCTGTCTCCCGTAAGATGCCATGTCTCATATGGGGAAAAAAAATCAAGACAAATCAAATAAAGGCCATAAAATACATCACTTTCAACACTAAAATTTAATAGTACGCTTTAAATTGAAGATAAATTAAGTCACATTTCCAAACCTCTGAAAGCACGGTTACTGGGAGGAAATGGTTTGCAACACACAAACGCAGCTCTGTAGAAATGCCCAGGCTGCATGAAGGCTCAAACGTCAGTGCAAGGAGAAAGTCTGAACAAACTCTCTCCTGCCCTGCTGCTGTCCTCTTCCAAAACACACTGGTTATCTATCAGTTTAGAACAAGGCCTAGGGAGGTGGGAGGCAGGCCTGGGAGGGTCACCTAGCATCTAAGCTCCTCACCCACACAACCGCACCAGGCTGAGCTGAGCAGTACACACAAACACGACTAATTCTCCCCAGAAACAAGACGGAAGGCAGCACACTGCCACGCCAGGCGCCCTGCAGGCGAGAAGACTGAGGGGAGCCAGAGGTGCCTTTAATCTTGCTTGCATGGTGGAGGGAGAGGAATAATGCCACTCACTTGACTGTTGCACAATTCTTTCTAGCACTGAGTGGCAGAAAACAAAAATTATAGATGCTTCTTCAGATAAAGGTTTCTGAAGAACTGAACATAAGTTATGTTCAGGAAATAGCATTACGAATGCCTCAAGTGCTTCTGTTTTCAATAATCTCAGAGTAATTCTACAAACCCAGGAATGTCTCACCCAACTCCAGGATCACGGCCCAGGTGACGTGGGCACACACATCCTGAAGCTCCAATACTCAACTAAAGTGGGGCGAGTGAAAATGATCCTGGGTATAATTTACACGGACACAGGAAGGTGGCTGAGCCCCAAACCCCTAAACCAGGAAGACCAGCGTCCTTCAGGGGCCTCACCTCTGTCCTTTCCCAGCCTCTGGG
>NW_012102197.1:18262-19937 GCF_000951045.1 Mandrillus leucophaeus
CAGCCCTATAAAGGTCATTAATCCTAGTTATCCTTAAGGCATTGAGCGATCAATAATGAGCCATGCCCCTGCTGCTGACCTGGCTCAGCCCCACCCTCCGAAAACCCCGCATCCACACCAGCCACACAGGATGAGGCCCGGGAAGGAGCAGGACTGTGTCTTGGGAACTTAAACTCTGGAAACTGAGTTAAATCAATGCCACTCAAATCTTGTCACCAACTATCTTGTAAAATTGGGAGATTCCATCTCTGGGGATCTTGAGGGAACCTGAGGCTCTACAATGAGTGAGGTGAGCACTCGTGCTGGAATGAGACGGCAGGGAAAGCAACCGAATCTGGGGTCGCAGCTGCCTGAGGCTTGGGTCATCCCCAACTCATAGCAAAACTCAAAAATGAAAGTCAGAAGATACAGCCAGGAAACCAATGCTCAAGAAGCAACTCCAGGGTGACTCTTCCTAGAGCTATTGCTACTGAACATCTTTAAAAACATTTCCAGGGTGACTTCCCAGAGCTATTGCTGTTGGAATCTTTCTAATTCTTCATTTCAAAATTAGCTTTTATTACACTGTCTTCCCTATTCTACCAAGATTCTAGGAAACAAAACCGTTACAATTTCCAATTCCATCTTATAGCAAGTTAGAAATACACATGTTTCCTCAAAGGATTCTACGTGTTTGCTTGCCGATATCCTTTCCATTCCCCATACTACTGCCCGCAACAGGGAAGGCTTTTCCAACCGAACCCAACCCAACCCAACCCAACCCAACCCAACCCAAGGGCCCTGAGACAGGCCCCTAACGAATCGTCTACCGACTCTTGAGACAGGCTTGCCCTGACAGATCATCTGCAAACTCCATCTTCCATTAAAAACAGTCCTGAAAATGAGCATATTACCACTTTTTAAAAATTGCTGTAGAGCGGACAGTGTTCAGTTCTGTGAATTTCGGCACAAATATTCCCATAATCATCACACAAGCAGAACAGTCCAACAGCCCCAAACCCACTGACGAGGCCTCATAAGCATACCCTCCCATTCCCAGCAACCACCCTCTCTGTGTTCTCCCACCCTCCGGGTCTGTCTTTTGCGAGTATTGTGGCAAAACACTCGCAAAATCATGATTTCCTGGGCATCGTGCTTGGAGGTGCACCCAGGGTGTCCTGTGATCGACAGCCAGGCCTCGGGACTGCTGGGTGTTTATTATTCCACGTATGGCTGTGGCACATTGTAACCTGTTTTGGGCAACTATAGACAGCGCTATTAACATCTGGGCACAGTTTTTCCTGTCTCTTATACACATCTAGATGTGTATAAGAGACAGGCCCTAAGCAGAGGTGAGGCCTCAACAGCTCCCAGGCACAACCTTAACACACAATGGGGAAGGCAATTCATTTCAAGGGCCACAACCTGAGACCAGCATAGCCATGAAAACTGCAATAATTTCACAACAGAATGAAATTCATAAAGAACTGCTGAGAAGCGTGTAATAAGTTACATAAATTACTGTTCCTTAAATTCTGACTGTTGGTTACGACAGAAATAGCTTCACGGTACAGTTCAAACAGGAGAAAGGTAGGTAGGGGTGGTTTCCACACCACACAGGGCCTGCAGGAAAGGGACACTTTTCCTCTAAACGGGACATCCTGGGAGTGATGTGATAAACCATGGTGAGAGGCAC
>NW_012102198.1:0-1667 GCF_000951045.1 Mandrillus leucophaeus
TGTCACAGGATTCTCACCAGTTAGCAGTGACACAGGCTCATGACAAGTATCTGGGGGATCCATGCATTCCTAGGGGATCCGCCCTGACCAGATCTCAGAAACCTCCATGCAAATGAGAAGGCAACATGCCACCCCACCCAGGATTCTGGAAAACCCTGCCATATCCGTCAGAGATGTCGCCTCAGGAGGCCACATCCTGAGTGGAGGAAGAGAGAGTTCTGTGCACGGAACTCCCCTGGGGGATCACTGGCAAGGCCAAACCATGGATTTGGCATGGCGCAAACCCAGTTTGTGTGGCAGAGACTACAGTCGGGGCTCAGATACGCAGGTGCCACTTAACCACGTCTCCTAAAATATCCTGCCCCTTTCCCATCAAGACACTGCAAGGCTGGAGTCCTAGACACTCAGAGACTCCAGAGAACAAGACCCTGATGGGTGGTGGTGCTGGGATGTGGGCTGAAGGCAGCCAAGACAGAACCTCCAGTAGGGGCAGGAGGTGCCCTCACTTTTGGGGCCCTGGGGAGTCACTGCCCACTCTGGGTCTCTGTTTTCTCATCTGGAAAATAAAGGGATGCTGAGCCTGTAGTGCAAGCCTCACATGGTGAAAATGAGGTTCAAGAAAAGAAAATAATTGGAGGGTGCTCGTGAATGGTTCTTCCTCAGAGGGATGAGGGGGAGAACAATGGCAACAGCTGCAGGGAACTGAGCACTCCAGAGGCCCTGTGAGGTAGCTGTGGTTTTCATGGCTCTTTACAGAAGAAGAAACAGTCTCAGAGAGGCCTGGCTGCATGATTGGGTGACACACACACAGAGTGTGGAGGTGGCCGGTGGTATGAGCACTGTGTCTGGTGACCCAAGCCAGTCCCTGGGGATCCAAGTGTGGGGTGGCTGGGGTATAACTGGGGGAAGGGAGGAGAGCCTCACGGTCCCTGTCCCTGACACCTGGCAGGCGGGGAGCTTTAAGGTGGCCACCCAGGAGAGGAACCCCCAGAGAGCCCAGATGAGGCTACGGAGGCAGAAGAAGGTGAGTGAGACTGTGGCATGGAGGGACCACAGGGGATCAGAGGACAGGGCTCTTTTCCCCAACAGCTGGAGGCCTCCATATCAACACAGCGGGGGCTTCCTCCCCAGCCCTGTCCTCCTATGGCCACTGGGCCTGGAAAACCTCCATTGGAGAGACCAGAGCAAGGGTCTGGGAAAGAAGAACTCAGAGTGGATGTGGGGAAGGGTAAGGCTGGGACCACAGGCCCTTGTGACTTGTTAAAATCCCACCATAGAGGTAACTAGGAGTGATTGCCAGACTTGGAGGTCAGCTGGAATAGAGGAGGCAGAGAATTGGGAAAGGCAGCTGAGGGTCTTTGGCTGCTACAACTCGGAGACCTGGGGAGGGGGGATCTGTGAGACAGGGGCTGATGGGATTTCATGGGACAGGGACTTGGGCAGGCAGGTGAGGGTCAATACACCTCACCACTACCCCTCCCGCCTCCCCACCCCTCCATGGCACAGGGCGTGGTCCCCTTCCTGGGGGATTTTCTGACTGAGTTACACAGGTTGGATTCGGCCATCCCGGACGATCTGGATGTGAGTGAGCCTGGGGCAGGCTGGTTGGGAACCAGGATCCTGAGGCTTGGGAGGAGAGGGGCCTGGACCAAGCCTTTAGATCTCAG
>NW_012102198.1:1717-3818 GCF_000951045.1 Mandrillus leucophaeus
CTAATACCCAAGCTAAAACTGGGCAAAGAACCTGAACAGGCACATCTGAAAAGTAATCACAAAATTGACTGACAGGTCAAAGAGAAGCTGCTCAACTTCACTAATCCTCACACAAATGTCTAAGTGCAAACCACACTCAGATACCTCTCACTCTAATTAGAATGAAACTTACCAAAAACAACAAAAAAACCCATACATTCACAGGCAGTGGCCAATGTAGAAATGCAGAAAAAGAGATTTTATACACTATTGGTGGGAAGGTACATTACTATACACACAAAGCAAAACAGTTGAAGGTGCCTTAAACATTTTACAACTACCCATTCACCTAGGAATCCCACCACTGGTTATACACAGAAAGTGCATGAAATCTGTTATGTTGAAGAGATATCGGCCTTCTTATGGTGACTGAAGCACTATGCACAATAGCAAAGGTATCCAATCAACCTACCTGTTCATGCATAGATAAAGGGATAAAGAAACTGCAGTACACAATGGAATCCTCCTCAGCCATAGAACTTCATGAAACCATGTCATCTGCAGCAACGTACAGAAACCTGGAGGACATGATCTTCCATGAAATGAGCCAGGAAGAGAGAGACAAACACGTCATGATTTCATGCATCTGAGAATGAGATCCACTTTCTCTCTAAATGACTTTATCTCCTAGAAGTAGAACATTCCACAGTGGTGAAGAGAGCCTGGGGGTGGGGGAGCCAGGGCAGGAACTGGGAAATGGATACAATGTTACACTTAGAGGACAGGAATAAATTCAGCTGTTCTACTCCACAGCAGGGTGTCTAGACTCAACAGTATCCTACCATATTTTCCAGAAAAGGCTGAAAAGAAGGATTCTGAATATTGCAACCACAGAGAACTAATAAATAATAACTACACAAGGTAACAGAGACAGTCAATGCCTTGCTTTCATCATTACACAAGGTACATATGCATGGATCAAAATGTCCCACTCTACTCTTTAATTGTATACCTTTACTATAGAGCAAATTGGTTTTAAGGACATAGAAATAAACAATGTTGAAGTTCATGTGAGACCAGGAAATGACCTGTACTTCCAAAGCAATTCTGAGAAATCCAAACTACATTGGATGCATGACACTCCCTGATGTGAAATTTCACTCAAACTCTAGGGACCTGATTCCACATAGGTGAGTGGAAGAGAACAAAGAACCTGTAAACCCACACACCTCATACCACCTGATGCTGGACGAAATACACAATGATCAGGAATAGGGAAAGAACTCCCTTTTCAATAGTCTTGGGATAAATGGCGAGCCATATGCAGAAGAGTAAGTAACACTAGGCATCTACTTCTCACCATGTACCAAAGTTCACTCAGATGAATGAAAGATGTAAATGGAAGTCCTCAAAGTACAAAAATCCTACAAGAGACCCTAGGAAATACCCTTCTCGACATCAGCTTTGACAAAGCATTTATATGCCTAAGACCCTGCCTGACACTGCAACAACAGCAATAATCGACATGTGGGACCTAATACACTAAAGAGCCACCACACAACACAAGAAATTACCCACAGAGTAGACAGATGACGTACAGGATGAGAGAACATGTTCCCAAACTATGCACCTGACCAAGATTCTAATGTCCAGAATCTACCTTAAAGACCTTACACAAATCAATTAGCAAAACCACCCTAATAATTTATAGGCAATGGATATAAACACACACTTCTCGAATGATGACGTATGAGCAACCAACAAATTGAAAATATGCTCAACCTTATTGTCAGAGAAATATAAATCAAAAGCATAATGAGATATATCTCACGCTGGTCAGAATGGGGATTACAGAGTTAAACAAACAAAAAAAAGGACACTGGCGAGGCAGCAGAGAAAGGGGACACTGGTCCACTTTTGGTGAAAATGCAAAGTAGTTCAGACACCATGGAAAGCACTTCGGAGATTACTCAAAGAACTTGAACCAGAACTACCATCTGACCCAGCAATCCCACCACTGGGGTATACACAGAGGAAAATAAATCCTTCTGTCCAAAACACACATGTACACAAACAGTCACGGTGGCACCACTTAGAATGGAAAACACATGAAATCAACCTA
>NW_012102198.1:5438-7821 GCF_000951045.1 Mandrillus leucophaeus
CCTTCCAGGGCAACACCAACAAGAGGAGAAAGGTGAGCAGCTGGGGCACTCACGTTGTTTGAGGGTGGGGATGTGGACAGTCCACCCTGGACAGGACACTCCCTGGCTCCATCCTCTACATCTTAGGTTTACTGGGAGGGTTTGACATACACAGGAGGAGGAGACCTATCCCAGTGGAGAGCGTGGGAAAGGCACTGGAATGAAAGACCAGTTCCTGCAGGAGGGGCTGTTCACATCCAACTCTGAGAACAGGCTGGGGGCTGCATGGGGCCCCTTCACAGAATGGCCCCAGGGACCAGCCCCTTCTCCCTGCCTGCCAAAGGTCCCCTCAGCATCCTCCACCCAGGCCCTGTCAGCATCCTGTCCTCTGTCTCTAGGAGGTCCGAGTTCTGCAGGAAATGCAGCTACTCCAAGTGGCTGCCATGAATTACAGGCTTCGGCCTCTGGAGAAATTTGCCACCTGTTTCTCAAGAATGGAACAGCTCAGTGACAAGGAGAGGTGAGGGCCTGGCACATGGGCAGAGGGTGGGAGAAGGCCCTCCATTTTTTTTTTTAACGTGGTCTGGCTCTGTCACCCAGGCTGCATTGCAGTGTCACCGTCTCTGCTCACTGCAACATCTGCCTCCTGGGCTCAAGCCCTTCCTCAGCCTCCCAAGAAGCTGGGATTACTGCTATGCACCACCATGTCCGGTTGTTCTCTTGTTGTTGTGGTACATGTGGAGTTTCACGATGATGTCCAGGCTGGTCTCAACCTCCTGGCCTCAAGCAATCCACCCACGTCAGCCTCCCAAAGTACTGACAGTACAGGTGTGAGCCACCCCACCTGGCCTAGAGGAGGCTTTTCTGTGGTGAGCTGCAGAGAGCCTATGGTCATGACTCCACGGCCAGCCTCAAGCCCTGTTGCATGGGGACTGCTGGGGACCCAGGATTCCAGCTGGGTAGGCACTGAGAGAGGACATGATGTGTGGCTCATGGTGGCCTCACAGCTGCCTCTCTGTCCTGCAGTTACAAACTGTCCTGTCAGCTGGAGCCTGAATCCCAGTAGGCCGGAAACATCCTGCAGTGCCTGGGACCCCAGTGGGATGCTGGCCAGAACACCGGCTCTGCATCATCCTTCACCCAGACCATGACACCAGGAAGCCACATCAAGGTGGCTGGCAGCTCAGCTGTATCTTGACCCTGCCCCTCAACACCAGCTGCTCCTGCTGGCCAGGATCAGGCCATGGGACTTTTGCAAGTCAGGCGGGAGACCATTTTATGTTTATTTTATTTAGTGTGTAAGTAACATTTTTTTCTTAACTTTCATTAAAATAAAATTTGAAAACCCTATTCAGAATGTTCTATAGTTGTTGGAATGAGAACAGTAACTCCAGCGCAGTAACCGTGTACCAGTCTTTAGGATTCACAGTCTAGCATGTCAAATTGAGGCTATGGCTGAACAAGTCATGGAATAGCGTTGGAGTTACACCTGCCAACCGTTTAATGTTTTCCTTCTTGATTCAAATTAATTATTGCTAACTCTGTATAAGGAAAACAAAAAATAAAACAAACAAACAAACAAACCCTAAAAACCATAGTATGTCACCCAATCTACCACACTTGTTCTACTGACCAGCTACTCGCAAACTTAAATTCTAGTTAAAGTCAAGTTCCACTGGCTTACTCTACTTTTTAAAATTGTAAATATTTAATGAATCACTTAAATATTTACTGAAGGGCTGGAGATGGGAGGTAGTTATGCAAGTGGTAAGGCTGGCCTTCTCCAGAAGTCCTGCGCACAAGGGAGCTGGCCATGAGTCTCCAGGAAATACAGATAAACTTTTCCCACTATGGATCTTCCCAGACTTTCTGACACCTCTCCCCTAAGGGAACATCAAGGAAGGAGAGAATTGTTTGAACCCAGTATCTAAAGGATGTCCCACAGCTTAATTTGAACACAAGCCCCATTGTGGTACATCAGACAAAAACAAGTCAAAGAAATCAACATTTCAGGGTCTGAAATATAATACCCCCAAATCAACACAAAATAAACACTTAAATCCAGTCCTGGAGCCACAAAGCTCCTATAAGAAAAGTGGGAGTTTGTATTTCAGCAAAACTTGTATCTATGCATCCAGTTTGAAAAAAGAAAGAAAACAAAAGCAAAAATATCTATGGCAAGAAACCCTTAGGCCATGCAATTGATTTGGCAATACTTTTCTTTCTTATTTTTTGTTCTTTTTGGATGGGACACAAAAATCACTGCTAACAAATGTGAATACAAACACATGGGACTATACATCATTTTAGAGCTTCCGCATGGGAAAGAAAAACAATGAACCATTAAAGAAGGCATCCTGATGAGTTCATGTCCTTTGTAGGGACATGGATGAAGCTGGAAACC
>NW_012102198.1:13761-19848 GCF_000951045.1 Mandrillus leucophaeus
CTCAAAGAACTTGAACCAGAACTACCATCTGACCCAGCAATCCCACCACTGGGGTATACACAGAGGAAAATAAATCCTTCTGTCCAAAACACACATGTACACAAACAGTCACGGTGGCACCACTTAGAATGGAAAACACATGAAATCAACCTAGGTACCCATCAACAGTGGATGAGAAAAGGAAAATGTGGTACATATATACCACGAAACACTAGGCAGCCAAAAAAAAAAAAAAAAAAACAAGGAAATCGTGTCCTTGGCAGCAACATGAAAGGAGCTGGAGGCCATTATCTAAAGAGAAATAAGGAAAAAACAGAATACCAAATACCACATGTTCTCACTTATAAGGTGGAGCTAACATTGAATACACCCTACCATAAAAGTGAAAACAACAGACACTGGTGACTATCAGAAGAAAAAGGAAGAAGGGACAAGGTATGGGCTGAAGACCTATCTGGTGGGTCCACCCACTGCCTGCCTGATAAGGTTGCTTGGACCCCAAGTCTCAGTGTCATGCAATACACCAAAGACAGTAACTAATCTGCCTTTGTACACTTTAGTCTGTAATAAAGGTGGATATTACGTAATAAATACAAACTTAGAAGTTAAAAGCATGAATGAAAAACACAAACTTCTATAATTATTGAAACAATCTTTTATTTGGCATAAACTAACAAAGTGGACAGAATGAGTAAACCAAACACTCAACCCCGATTTACATATATTGAACACGTGTTTCTAAAGAACACCAAAAACACACAATGGGCAAAAGAGAGCCTGTTCAATCGATGATTTTGAGCAAACTGAATATTCACATAGAAAACACTGAAATAGGACCCTTGTGTCATGCAACACAAAAATCAACGCAAAATACATTAAAGACCTAAAACTCAATTCTGAAACCACAAAACTCCTATAAGAAAACATAGGGTGCACATGTATTTTAGAAAAGAAATCCATGTACGTAGGCTGCTAAAGGTATTTAAAAAAACTTTAAAACAAGGAAACACCCATAGACAATGTCATGGCTTGGCATTTTCACTGAAAAGCTGGGGACCCGGTTCCACAGAACAGTGGAACACATTAGAAGACCCAGATATAAACCTGCACATCTGAAACCATCTGACACTTGAAAAAAATCAACAAAAATAAGTGATGGAGAAAGGACTCCCTATCAGTAAGTGGTGCTGGGATAAGTGGCTATCTAGATGTAGAAGAAATAACACTGGGCCCCTGTGTCTCACCATGTACAGAAAATAACTCAAAATGAATCAAAGTTTGAAATGGGAAATCCAGGGCCAGGCGCGGTGGCTCATGCCTGGAATCCATGCACTTTGGGAGCCAAAGTGGGTAGATGACTTGAAGTCGGGAGTTCAAGACCAGCCTGGCCAACATGGTGAAACCCTGCCTCTAATAAAAAAACAAAAGTTAGCTGGGCGTGGTGGTGTGTGCCTGTACTCCCAGCTACTCAGGACACTGAGGCAAGAGAATCACTTGAACCCGGAAGCTGGAGGGTGCAGTGAGCCAAGATCGCTCCATTGCATTCCAGCCTGTACAACAGAGCGAGACTCAGTCTCTAAATAAATACACAAATACATAAAAAGCAAGACCTGAAATGAAAAAATCCTGCATGAGAATCTAGCAAATACCCTTCTGGACAGAGGCTTTGGCAAAGCATTTATATGTCAAGTCCCCAAAAGCAACGGCAACAAAAGCAATTACTGATAAGTGGGACCTAAAACACAAAAGAGCTGCTGCACAGAACAAGAAACAACCACAGAGTCAGCACACAGCCTATAGAATGAGGGAAAACATTCCCCAACTATGCATCTGAAAAACGTCTAATATCCAGGGTTTACCATAAAGACCTTAAACAAATAAAATCAGAAAAAAACCCAACTTATAAATGGGCAAGGGACAGGAACACACACTTAAAAGAAGGTGTACCAGTGATCAATGAGCAGGAAAACATGTTCCATCTCACTGATCATCAGAGAAATGCAAATCAGAAACATACTGAGATACCATCTCACACTGGTCAGAATGGCAATTATGACACACAGTCCACAACAACAGAGGCTGGTGGGGCACATGAGCAAAGAAATGCAGGTCCACTGTTGGGGGAAATGCAAACTAGTTCAGACACCTGGAGAGCAGTGTGGACATTTCTCAAAGAACCTAAAAGAGAACTACCACCCTATGCTGCAACCCCACTCCTAAGGATCTACCCAAAGGAAAATCTTTCCATCCAAAACATGCATGCACTCGTATGTTCACGGCAGTACTACTCACAATGGTAAAGACATCAGCTTTGGTGCCCATCAGCAGTGGATCAGAGAAAGGAAATGTGGTACATACACACCACGGAACACTACACAGTCATAAAAAACAAATCCATGCCCTTACCAGAAACCTGGACAGAGCCACAGGCCATTATGAACAAAAGGCAAGAACAGAAAACCACAATTTTCAAAACAGCTTCAGAGGTCAGTTGTGAATATTCTCTCCACAGAGAAATCATAACTCTGGAGCTCACAGAGGTGCCAGACACTGCCACTTCATTATGATGCTACCTGTACACAGATCAAATTGTCCCTTGCACCCGCTGGTTATACACACATACTCTACGACAATGAAACTGCCGTCCCATTTTGGTAACGTTCATTCTCACCGGAGTGAGATGATATCTGAGTGTGGTTTTGATTGACTTCTCGTGAGGATCAGTAATGTTGATTCAGAATCTTTTACCTGTGCATCCATCTCAAGTCTTCAGGTTCTTTGGCCAGTCTCACACATCAAATAGAAACAAGTTCATGATAACTTGGCAAACATCTCTGACCACAGCAAAATGTAAATCAAAACCACACTTAGATACCACCTTATTCTAATTGGAATGAGTGTTACAAAAAAAGACAAAATCATTGAAAGAAAGGCAAATGCTGGTGTGTGTTTCCAGAGAGAGAGAGAGAGACAGACACTCTTCTCCACAGTTCGTGAGAAGGTAAACTAATGCACACGCTACAGAAACCACTTGGAGATTCCTCCAAGCCTTAAAAGACTCCAAGTACCATTTCAACCAGCAATTCTACTACCAGGAACACACTCAAAGTCATTGAAATCCGGACACCAAAGACAGACCTACCCACCCATGTGGATTTCAGCACTGTTCCCAAGACCCAGTGTAAGCATCAACCTACCTGCTTATCCACAGACGAAGGAAGAAAGAAGCTGCTCCACATGTTCACACCGGGATACTCTTCAGACAGAAAACCACAATGAAATCATATCGTGGGGAACCATACGGTTGAACCTGGAGGACATGATGGTAAATTAAATGAGTGAGGGGGAGAGAAGCAAACCTGAGTCATCTCACACATGCAGAATCTGAGAAACTCTATCTCAAAGACCTGGCGAGCACAATATTGGTTTCCAGAGATTGGGGGAAAACAGGAGTAATGGGCAGGGATTGTAAATGGGTACAAAGTTACACACAAATGAGAGGAAGAAAATTCTGTTGTTCTACTCCACTGCAGGGTGACCAGGCTTAACAGTATCGGCACATCACTTTCAAGGCAGCTTGACAGGAGAATACTGAAGGTTCTCAGCATAAAGGAATAAACAATGGGAAAAGGTAACAGAATCACTAAGAACCCTGATTTCATCATTCCACAAGGTACACATGGGCCATAATGCCACACTTTACCCTCTCGTTGTATTGATCCTTTACTATGCAACACATTTGTTGAAAGCAATAGAAATAGGCGCTGCTAATATTCATGTGGGACCATGAAGCACCCTGAGTTTCATCCTCAACAATCCTAAGACATCCAGACTACGTCGGACACATCACACTTTCTGATTTTAAATTTCATGGAAAAGTCAGGGACCCGCTTCCACACAGAGCAGTGGAACACAAGAGAAGACCAAGAAGTAAAACCACACACTGAAAACTATCTGATCTATCATAGAATCCACAAAAGTAAGCAAAGGGAAAAGGATACCCTATTCAATCAATGGTGCTGAAATAAGCAGCTAGCCATGTGCAGAATAACACTAGGCCCCTACCTCCCACCACACACAAAGAGGAACTCAAGATGAATGAAAGATTTAAACGCAAAACCTCAATCTACTAAAATCTTACAAGAAAACTTGTGAAATATTCTTCTCCACATAGGCTTTGGCAAAGCATTTAGATGGCTAAGTCCTGAAAAGCAATGGCAACAAAAACAAAAATTGACAGGTCAGACCTAATACCTGAAAGAGCTGCTGCACAGCGAAAGAGACTACAGCAGAGTAAACAGACAGCGTACAGAATGGGAGAACACGGTTCCAAACTGAGCCTCTGACCAACGTCTAACATGCAGAATCTACAAGGCCCTTCAACAAGTCAACCAGGGGAATAAACAGAAAAAGAATATCCCATTAATAATGGGCCAGGGACGTGAACACACACTTCTCAAAAGTCACCAAGCAACCAACAAATAGGAAAACATGCTTGAACTCACTCATTACCGGAGAGCTGCCAATCAAAAGCATGACGAGATGCCATCCCACGCAGGTCACGACGGTGAGGACCACACAGGCAAAGAACACAGGCTGGTGAGGCAGCCGAGGAAAGGAAATGCTGATACGCTTTCAGCGGGGATGCAAACTAGTATAGACACTGTTGAAAGCAGGTCGGGGATTTCTCAAAGAGCTGAAAACAGAGCTACCATCTCACCCAGTAAGCCCACTCCTGTGCATCTACCCAAAGGAAAATCAACCCTTCTATCCAAAAGACACAGGCACTCGTATGTTCATGGCAGTGTTATTCACAATGTCAAAGACATGGAATCAACCTAGCCATCAACAGTGGATAAGAGGCTGGCACAGTGGCTCACACCTGTAATTCTAGCACTTTGGGAGGCCAAGGCAGATGGACAACTGGAGTCCAGAATTCTAGACCAGCCTGAGCAAAATGATGAAACTCCCTCTCTACAATAATACAAAAATTGGCTGGATGTGGTGGCGGGCACCTGTAGTCTTAGGTGGGAGGATCACCTGAGCCCAGAAGATGGAAACTGCAGGCCATTGTCATAAGTGAACTAAGGCCCAAATAGAAAACCAAACACCACACGTTCTCACTTGTAAGCGGGAGCTAAACTTTGAATGGACTCATATATAAAGAAGAGAACCACAGACACCTGGAATGACCAGTAGACCAATAAAAAAACTAGGGAGGGGGAGCATGTGCTGAAGACCCACCCTGTGGGCCCTCTGCTCACTGCCTGTGTTACGGGGTTGCTGGCACCCCAAGACTCAGCGTCATACAATCAACAGATGTAACTAACTTGATTATGTATGCTTTAAACTATAATAATGGGAGTAGAAAGCATTAAAAGAAAAATCCAAGGTTAGGGCACTGTGGCTCATGCCTCTAATCCCAGCACTTTGGGAGGCGAAGATGGGCGGATCACAAGGTCAGGAGTTCACAAGCCACTGGCCAATATGGTGAAACCTCATCTCTACTAAAAATACAAAAACTAGCCGGGTGTGGTGGCGGGTGCCTGTAGCCCCAGCTACTTGGGAGGCTGAGGCAAGAGACTCGCTTGAACTCGGGAGGTGCAGGTTGCAGCGAGCCGAGATCGCACCACTGCACTCCAGCCTGGGCAAGAGAGCGAGACTCTGTCTCAATAAAAAAAAAAGAAAGAAAGAAAAAAGGAAAATCCAAGGTTAGAAGGAAAGAAAATAATAAGTGAAAAAACAATCTGCAGTTATCCAAACAATCCAGGACTGTCACAAACACAGAACGAGGACCTAAGTGACAGAAAGAGGTAACCAGATACTCGACCCAACATGATATGTAGGGAACACATTTTTCAAAATCCAAACAGACACACTGGGAAACGGAGAGTCTGGTTCAATCAATGATTTTATCCAAAGGCAAAACACTGAAATAGGACCCTTACATTTCACAATACAATAAATCAACACAAAATGAATTAAAGACCTAAACTCAATCTTGAAACTGTAAAGATCCTATAAGAAAACATAGAGTGGGTATATATTTTAGGAAACCTGTTTCTATGCACACATGCTGCAAAAGGT
>NW_012102198.1:19898-29495 GCF_000951045.1 Mandrillus leucophaeus
AACTCAATCTTGAAACTGTAAAGATCCTATAAGAAAACATAGAGTGGGTATATATTTTAGGAAACCTGTTTCTATGCACACATGCTGCAAAAGGTAAAAAAGCATCGTAACATTAAAAAAAAAAAAAAAAAAGAAAAAAGTGGCTAGGCAAGTTGACTCAGGCCTGTAATCCCAGTACTTTCGGAGGTTGAGGCAGGCGGATCACCTGAGGTCAAGAGTTTGAGACCAGCCTGGCCAACACGGTGAAACCCCGTCTCTACTAAAAGTACAAAAATTAGCCAGATGTGGTAGCAGCCAACTGTAATCCCAGCTACTTGGGAGGCTGAGACAGGAGAATCGCCTGAACCTGGGAGGCAGAGGTTGCAGTGAGCCGAGATGGCACCATTGCACTCCAGCCTGGGGGACAAGAGCGCAACTTCATCTCAAAACAAACAAACAAACAAACAAAAAACGGCTGGGCACAGTGGCTCCTGTCTGTAATCCCAGCACTTTGGGAGGCCGAAGCAGGTGGATCACGACGACAGGAGATCGCGACCATCCTGGCTAACATGGTGAAACCCTGTCTCTACTAAGGATACAAAAAATAAAAATAAAAAAATTTAAAAAGGTAGGGAAGCTACACCCACAGACAATGCAAGGCTTGGCTGTGTGTGTGCGTGTTTGTGTGTGTTTTGTAGAAGTGGGGCATTGAACACAAAAATCACTGCTAACATACGCGACTATAACCATATGAGACTAGGAATACTTTACAACCACTACAGGGAAAAGAAAACAATGAAACAAAAAAAAGGCATCCTAAAGACTGGGAGAAAATTATTAAAAATCCTACCCCTGAAAGAGGTTGTTATCTAACACATAAAATAAACTGACATGACTAAGTGAAAAACAATAACAACAACAACAAACATCCAGGTAAGGAGATCTAAACGGAGATGTGTGAAAAGAAGACAGGAAATTTGACTCACAGTTAACAGTTTCTCAATATCACTGATCCTCACAAAAATGTGAATCAAAACCATACACAGTTACCATCTAATTCCACTCAGAATGAATATTACAAAAAACAAAAATCAAAACTGTTGAAGGCAATGGTCAGCGTAGACTTGCAGAAAAAAAAAATCTCCTTCACCCTTTGTGGTAATGAAAATTACTATACACACTACAACAAACTTTTGGAAGTTCCTTAAAAAAGTAAAAGGTAGGCCAGGCGAGGTGGCTCACACCTGTAATCCCAGTACTTTGGGGGGCCAAGGCGGTCGGATTACGAGGTCAGGAGATTGAGACCATCCTGGCTCACATGATGAAACCCTGTCTCTACTAAAAATACAAAAAATTAGCCCGGCGTGGTGGCGGGCACCTGTAGTCCTAGCTACTCGGGAGGCTGAGGCAGGAAAATGGTGTGAACCCAAGAGGTGGAGCTTGCAGTGAGCCAAGATCTTGCCACTGCACTACAGTCTGGGTGACACAGCAAGATTCTATCTCAAAAAAAGAAAAAAAAAAAGTAAAAGGTAGCCCAGGTGCAGTGGCTTAAGCCTGTAATCCCAGCACTTTGGGAGGCAGAGGCAGATGGATCACCTGAGGTCAGGACTTTGAGACCAGCCTGGCCAACATGGTGAAACCCCTTCTCTACATGCAAAAATTAGGTGGGCGTGGTGACAGGTGTCTGTAATCCCAGCTACTCAGGAGGCTGAGGCAAGAGAATCACTTGAACCCAGGAGGCAGAGGTTGGAGTGAGCCAAAATCACGCCATTGCACTCCAGCCTGGGCAACAAGAGCAAGACTTCATCTTTAAAAACAGTAGGCCAGGTGCGGTGGCTCACACCTGTAATCACAGCAATTTGGGAGGCCAAGGTGGGTAGATCATGAGGTCAGGAGATCCAGACCATCCTGGCTAACACAGTGAAACCCTGTCTCTACTAAAAATACAAAAAATTAGCCAGGCGTGGTGGTAGATGCCTGTAGTCCCAGCTACTCAGGAGGCCTGGCCCATCCTGACTGCCCTTTCAAAACCAGCTTCGCAGCACAAGTACATGCTTATTTTATTTTTTATGTTTTAATTTATTTTCATTGAGGTGCAATATACATATCTAATTTGCTATCTACAGTTTATAAGTGCATGGTTATTTTAAGACTCCATATAACACAAACGGACATACAATTAAAAAAAAAAAACTATACATTCCTTTTTTCATCTTCTACCCTGAAGGAACTCTCCAAAATTACTTTTCCTCTGCAACATCCAATAGTGTCCACAAGGAGCCCACACCATGTCTTCCTACGGGTCCATTGGACCGTTTCTCAGTACACTGAATAGGTTGGAGGAAGCTCACAGGTTTGTATCTTGTTTCCCTATGGGCTCCCACACAATGCAGTCCACAAGTTTCCCGTCCTGTGCTAAATAGTAAAAATCAGCACAGAACCAATGCGGAATGCTGAGGAAATCACAAACGTAAGTGGCATATATTTTGTCATAAATCTATGACCCCAGGGCCCATCCTTTAGATGGTGGATAAGAATCCTTGCAAAGCCCCAACTGGACATGTGGTGCTCATCTTAGATGTTTATTTCCTTTGGACCCCCAATAGCGTCTCAATCTCATTCATTTGTTTTACCAATTATTTTTTCATTTTATATCTAAAATTGCTCCTTTTACTTTTTTTCACTTACGAATCTATAAAAAGACACCTTCATCTCATCCTGAATTATTTCCTCTGAAACGTAAGTAGTCTGCCTGTCTCTGGTGTTGCCTCAGTTTACCTTGCAATCCATCCTCCATTCTGCACTTGAAGAGCTCATAAATACCAGCTAAGGATAATTCAGTGACTCCATGTGGCCTCTGTGATCATGTGCACACTTCTCAGCATCTGTTCTCTTCGTGATCTGTTTCCGTGACACCTTTCTCTCATCTGGACACATCTAGAATCACTTCCCCTGATCCTGTCCCCATTGAGATTCTGCCATACCCAAGCCAAACACAAGTCATATTAATTAGTTAAATGAGCAGCTGTTTTGTACCTGTTCTTGGCAAATGCTATTACCAACACCTGGCATATTCTATCATCATTCCTCCTTATAGCTCACCTCCATTAATACTAAAGATATCATATTAGATCTCTTATTAGGCCTCTAAGGTCAGGCATCTGTGACCTAAAGCTTTCCCTTCACAAACCCTGTCTAGGGAGAAAACTCCATAGGTGTCCCCATGACAGACTTTAATTCTTCTCACACACCTGATTATGGTGAGTGGCAGAAACAGGAGGGGATGGAGCTCTAGAGGCAGCATTGAGAAAGTTGGCCTTTGGAAAACCACAGAAGGAAGTTGTGTTGCGGCGTTGCTGTTCCTGTGCTAGAAATGACAGCAAGGGGTCAATGCACACTGTAATGGTGCACAGTCCCCTTAACTGATCACTACGTGGAATTGAAAGATTGTTAGCAAAAAAGATGAATAAGCGAACCATCTTTTAGCTACTCCAGGCATCCTTCTTTTTATCAGTTTCTCTATGAAATGAAATCAGAGGTTAAGTAAACATATCTAGACTCTCTGTTCTTTATGATATTTACTATTAACAATCTGTGTAATGTTTATCATTAAACAGATCCTAAAATACTTTTGAATTGGGCTGCATGTCAATATTAGTTGAATGAGTAATTCTAAACAGTCTTCCATGAATTTGTGGAGCATTGTTAGTACTCCCTAGTTTAAAAAGGTCCTTTAGTTAAGAGCCCCTTCGAACGTCCAGTAGTGTCCACAAGGAGCCCACACCATGTCTTCTGAGAGGTCCACTGGACGATTCCTCAGTGCAGTGAATAGGCTGGAGGAGCTCACAGGTTTGTATCTCATTTCCCCATGAGCCCCCACACAATGCCGTCCTCAAGGTTCCCATCCTGTGATAAACAGTAAAATCAGCACAGTCGCCAGGCTTCAGCCCAGAAGTGGTGAGGGAGGCCGTGTTGTTTGACTTGTACCTGGGCAAGAGGAGAGGCTTGGTAGTAAAGGTATGAGAAGATAACTCATACAGAGACAGAGGGAGAGATTTGGTATTTTTGGAGAGAAAATTGGGGAAGTCATGAGTGGACGAGTCCACCTCCAGCATTCAGGCAGGAAATTGGAGAGAGCTGATGGGGACAGGCTGAGAGCTGAGCCGGGGTGCGGTCACTCTGGGGAGTTTCTGTATCACTTCCCCGTGGGTCTGGAGAACTGTGTGATTACCGCTGCGATCACAAGAATGACAGGAGTAGTTGACCTCATCCTCAGGCTGCAGCCCAGAGATGGCCAGGGAGGCAGAGTTGGATGGAGCTGCTGGAGCCAGAGAACCAATGCGTAACATGGAAGGGTCTTTTGTTATCATTGTAGATTACGGTGGTGGGGGCATTGCCCAGGCGCTGATGGCACCAATGCACCAATGCACATATTTGCTCTCGATGCTACCACTGCTCCAGGTGCCAAAGGTAGTGTTCTTTTGTCCCAGAGACCCTGACACAGAGTGGGACTGAGTGAACACATCCTCCTACCAAGACCCTGCAAGAAGGGAACAATACAGAGAACAGTGAGGACAGATCAGGTCTGCTGAGAGGAGGGAGAGGTCATCATCGCAGGGGACATCCAGGAGCCTCCCTTGAATTCTCTGCAGGCAGCCACCTGTGCAATGAGTGAGGAAAGTGAAGATGCATGGAGCCCAGGCCACAGTGGAGATGCCCCAGGCTCTGCTGCCCGAGCCCATAGCCAGGGCTGAACTCACCATCACCTCTGATCCATCACACTGATCCTCAGGGTGGGAGGACTCCATGCAAATCTTCCCCATTTCTGGAGGCTGTGCAACCCCCTCCTTTGACCTCAGTCTGAACTACAGCTGAGAAAAAGAAAAACTATAGAAGAAGAAAGACTTTGACCCCAAAGAGGGCACAGAAACACCTTCATGACGCAAGAAAACGGGGACTCTTAGCTAAGGAGCCCTAAGCAGGTGCTTAGTCCACAGCACCCTCTGGTAAATGTGGGAGTCATGTGGACTCCAGGCAGGTACTGGTTCCCAAGGATCCTGCCCTCCCCACCACCACCATCATCAAAACTTCCATCTTTTCAGATCGGCTTCTGTCATTTAGCAATATGCATGTAACCTTTCCGCATATTATTTTGTGCCCCGGTACCTCCTTCTTACTGTAGAATAATACTTCATTTTATGGGTTACCAAGGCTTGTGGATCCATTTGCTTATTGAAGGACACGTTGGTTGTTTTCAAGCTTTGACAATCATGATTAGAGTAGCTATAAGCATTTGGGTACAGGGTCTTGTGTGGCACATGTAACTCATTTAGTTAAATAGCTAGAAATACATTCAGTTCAGTTAGGCTTCCAAATTGTAGGCTGAGTGTGTTCAGCTGTTTTAGAACCTGCCAAGATGAGATCACCAATATTCTCCTGTGTCGGAGAGATATGTCCTCACTCTGGAACATGCTAAGGCAAGGAGGGAGGTGATAGACAGTTTTGTTAGAATAGTCTCTTTACAGCTGGGCGCAGTGGCTCATGCCTGTGATCCCAGCACTTTGGGAGGCCGAGGAGGGTGGATCACGAGGTCAGGAGATCAAGACCGAACACTGAGAAACGGTGAAACCCTGTCTCTACTAAAAATTACAAAAATTAGCCGGGCATGGTGGCACATGCCTGTAGTCCCAGCTACTCGGGAGGCTGAGGCAGGAGAATCCCTTCAACTGGGGAGAGGGAGGTTGCAGTGAGCCCAGATCGTGCCACTGCACTGCAGCCTGGGCAACAGACTGACTCCTTCTCACAAAAAAAAAAAAAAAAAAAAAAAAGGTTATCTGAGCTGGGCATGTTGGCTCACGCCTGTAATCCCAGCACTTCGGGAGGCCGAGGTGGGCAGATCACCTGAGGTCAGGTGTTCGAGACCAGCCTGACCAACATGGAGAAACCCCATGTCTACTAAAAATACAAAATTAGCCAGACGTGGTGGCACATGCCTGTAATCCCAGCTACTCGGAATGCTGAGGCAGGAGAATCACTGGAACCCAGGAGGTGGAGGTTGCAGTGAACCAAGATCATGCCACTGCATTCCAGCCTGGGTGACAGCGAGACTCCATCTCAAAAAAAAAAAAAAAGGATTATCTGTGCATTTACTCAGGTCTTCTTTAAGACTTGCATCTAAGCAATATTTTATGACTTCTAGTGTGTAAAACAACAATTTTTGTCATACTTATCCTAAAGTAGTTCATGTTTTATGCTATTTTCAATGTATTGACTTTTCAATTACTGATGGTTCATTACTGATATGGAGAATACAATTCCCTTCTGCATCCCTGTATTGTATCCCAAGGCTCATATTAAAACTCTCAGACCAGCAGCATCTCTGAGTCACTTCTAGACTCTGAGCTGAGATGAACCCCAACCCACCCCTCTTGCCTTCTTCTATGTCAACACTGAGAGATTTTACCCCTGAGCAAGGGATGTCTGCCTGTGAAATGTGAGCAAGGTAGGACTTCGTTAGACCTGCTTGTCAGTGGGAGCTCCAGTGCTGCTGGTGTGACAACAGATGCCACCCCCTGAGTTAGATTTGGTCAGAGTCACCAGCAGGGGTGACTTCACCAGGCCAGGAGAGTAGAGGGGAGGTTTTTGTCTGACTTCCTCATGGGTCTGGAGCACTGTGTGAGTCTTAGAGTTGCCATGCCATGTACAACAGTAATAGTCAGCCTCGTCCTCAGGCTGGAGCCCAGAGATATGCAGAATCCCTGCATTGGCTGATGCATCATTGGATCCAGAGAAGCGGCTGGGAACTCCAGAGCCTTGGTGCTTATCTGAGTCTGAGTGGTAGTACAGCAGATACCGGGGAGGGCTCCCTGGCTTTTGTTGGTACCACTCTATCCAGAAGTCACCAACACTGAAGCCACTGCTCAGCGTGCAGGTGAGTCTGGCTGGCGCTCCAGGAGATGCGGAATGGGAAGATGGCTGAGTCAGCACAGGCTGGGAGAGGGAACCTGAAAACACAGACATCATGGGTAATAAGGCAGTTCCCAGGGTAAAGTTTCTCGTAGGTCTGAGCCACAGGGGATGGTGTAGGCTGGACACTGAGCCTCGGTTTATAAGGACTTTCCCTACCTGTGCAGTGAGAGAGGAGCATGAGAAGGAGAAGAGTCCAGGCCATGGTGGACAGAGCCCCTGAGCCCTACCAGTGGGCCTGGGCTGCCCCAGGTCTCCTTTTCTTCCCACCCTCTGCCAGAGGAGGGGCTGCTCATGCAAATGTGTTTCCTTCCAAGGACTGCCCAGCCCCTCCCTGAGCCCTGGGGCTGGAGCTCAGCTCACACTGCAGCCTGAGGAGGAGGAAGGTTTGGTTCCCCCTTGGGAGGGCCCTGGGAGGAAGCACCTGCTGAGACTGTACACAGGTCTCTGCTTAGGAGACTCTGCCAGGCCAGAGAGGACACAACTCCTGAGTCCCTATCATTGAGCACAGGGCACAGGTTCCTTGAAGTGAATGGTTCTTACTAAGCAGCTGTGTAGGGACCATAGGGCAGTCCTGTGACATCCCCTACCGGTTGCAAGGCACACACCTCCCGATATAGTGTGGATGTGCGTCCTCTAAATCTCCTGTTGAAACGTAATCCCCAGTGTTGGATGAGGCAGCTGGTGGGAGGTAGTTGAGTCATCAGAGAGGATTCCGCGAGGCTTGGTGCTGTCCTCATGACAGTGAGTGAGTTCTTGCAAGATCTGATTGTCTAGATGTGTGGAACCTCCCCGCTTACTCTCTTTCTTGCTCCCACTCTCCCATGAGAGATGTCTGCTCCCGCTTGTGTTCCACCAAGTAAAATTTCCTTGAGGTATCCCCAGAAGCCAAGCAAATGCAGGCATCATGACTCTTGTACAGCCTGAAGAACCATAAGCCAGTTCAACCTCTTTTATTTGTAAATTTCCCAACCTCGAGTGTTTCTTTGTAGCAATGCAAGAATGTCCAAACACAGATCACTGGTGCTGAGAAATAAAGTATTTTGCTAAAAGATACCTGATAGTACAAAAGCAGCTGTGAAACTCAGTCATGGGCAGAGGTTGGAAGGGTTTGGGGGGCTCAGGAGAAGACAGTGTGAAAGAAAAATAGATCTTGGGACCCCACCCAAGCTGGGAACTGCTTAGAGCAAACCTGCCTCCCATTCTATTGAAAGTCTCCCCTGTGCTCACTGAGATAAATGCATACTGATTGCCTCCTTTGGAGAGGCTCATCAGAAACTCAAAATAATGCAACAGTGTGTCTCTTATCTATCTAAGACTGGAAGCCCCGTCCCCGCTTCAGGTTGTCCTGCCTTCACCTGGAGCTGCCCCACGTTTTCAAACTGAACTGACGTGCATCTTACACATGATGATCGATGTCTGATGTCTCCCTAAAATGTGTAAAACCAAGCTGTACCCCGACAACCTCAGACACATGTCATCAGGATCTCCTGAGGCTGTGTCACAGATGTGCCTCCTCAACCTTGGCAAAATAAGCTTTCTAAGTTAACTGAGACCTGTGTCAGATTTTGGGGGTTCACAACAGGAAGATTAGAAAATGCTTCGAACTTTATAGAGACTGGCTCAATGGTTGTGATCAAAATGCTGATGGTGTTATGAATAGGCTGTCAACATCTCAGATGGAAAGTGACGTATAGGCTGTCAACATCTCAGATGGAAAGTGAGTAACTTATAGGGAACTGGGAGAAATATCTCCCATGTTATGCCTTACGAAAGAGTTTGGCTGAATTCTATTCATGTTCTAGGAATCTGTGGAGGTTGGAACTTCAGAAACATCATTTAGAGTAAAAAAAAAAAAAGCTAAATAAAAATTTAAAAAATTAAATAAAAACTTAAAAAACTAAATAAAAATTTTATATAGTTTACTTTTGATTTGTTTTGTTTTCATAAGTACATTATTTAACTTGGAAGTCAAATCTTATTAAAAGGATATGTGAATTTTTTAAAAATTATACTTTAAGTTCTATGGTACATGCACACAATATGCAGATTTGATACATATGTATACATGTGCCATGTTGGTTTGCTGCACCCATCAACTCATCATTTACATTAGGTATTTCTCCTAATGCTATCCCTCCCGAGTCCCCCACCCCGTGATAGGCCCTGGTGTGTGATGTTCCCCACACTGTGTCCAAATGTTCTTTGTTCAATTCCCACCTATGAGTGAGAATGTGCGGTGTTTGGTTTTCTGTCCTTGTGATAGTTTGCTGAGAATGATGGTTTCCAGCTTCATCCACGTCCCTGCAAAGGACATGAACTCATCCTTTTTTGTGGCTGCATAGTATTCCATGGTGTATATGTGCCACATTTTCTTTATTTTATTTTATTTTATTTTTATTATTATACTTTAAGTTCTAGGGTACATGTGCACAACATGCAGGTTTGTTACATATGTATACTCATGCCATGTTGGCGTGCTGCACCCATCAACTCATCAGCGCCCATCAACTCGTCATTTACATCAGGTATAACTCCCAATGCTATCCCTCACCCCTCTCCCCTCCCCATAATAGGCCCCCATGTGTGATGTTCCCCTTCCCGAGTCCAAGTGATCTCACTGTTCAGTTCCCACCTATGAGTGAGAACATG
>NW_012102198.1:30699-116501 GCF_000951045.1 Mandrillus leucophaeus
AAATTTATTATATGTAATTTTATTAAATAATTTTATAATTTATCTTATAATTTACATAGTGTTTAAGTCATGTTTTGACATTTTGTCTTTTTTTAATGCTCAATCATTTTATTTCAGGACAAAAATCATAATACAAGATTTTCAATATAAAATTGTATTTTTTTTACAAATATATATTTATAATTTATGATATGTCTCTGATTCTGTATTGTTTTATAAATAACTCAACCTCTAAACTTGGCAAAATTATTTTTAAATATGTGTTTGCTTTATGCCTCTCACAATTTTTAAAATTAAAAACGTATTTTTATAGTTTATATATATCAGATGTTTACCTAAGAACCTTGATGTAAAAAATATGGGAATTTTGCCTATAATATAGAAGATAAAGCCATTGTATTAAACTAACAATATCAAGTTAGTTTTATTTATTTAAAAATTATGTAAATAAATATTTTGTTTTGAACTGGGTTTGTAGTTTACAATATTGTGCCAAATCCTCACACTTTAGTCTGTTTAGCAGAGACAATTATAAAATGACCTGACCAGTAAACCCAGGGGAAAATATATGTTGATAATTTTGATATTTTTAAAATTTTATTAATAATTGGTTAATTATATGTGTTGCACAACCCATATCTAGAACATATTCTTGGTTCACCACCAAATCCCCATTTTCTCCTCCCCACATTCCCTGGCAGCCACCATTCTGCTCTGTGTCCCTGGAATTTGTATATTTGAGGACCTTATGATTTCAAACTGAAAACTTGGTAAGAGCCAATACCACAGTGAATATAAAATTGCCATAAAGTAGAAGGGTGACCTTAGACACTCTCATTACTTATAGCTTGTTGGGAAATCTTTTGAGAGGATGACATTCCTTGGAAATTTGGGGGCTTTGAAGACTAAGTGGAGCTCACCAAGACAAATGGAAGGAGAAGCATTTTAGTACAAGAAAGAGGTAACAAGGCTCAGAGCTGGAAAGAACACAAAAGTTCCCAGGAGGGCAGTAACTGCGAGAGAGCGTCACAGATGAGGAAATGGGGGGAGTGGGAGAGCACGGAAGAATATGGGAGATGACGAGGACTCAAAGGAAGAAATTGCATGGGAAACCACAAGGCTGGGAATAAATCTGAAATATGTTTAAGAAACACAACCTATAGGGTGAATAAGCAACATGAGAAAAAAGAATACAATTGTGAACAAGGTGGTAGGAAAGTGGACACCGTGGGGATTGATTAATACACTTTATTGCCCTGGAGTACTCAGGAAATAATCCACATACCTTCTTTTGAACAATAAAATGTTTAATTTAAGTATTTTGCATTTATCTTTAAGAGTTTGTGTTTGAGAATAATTAGCTCTTGCGATTCTACTATTCTCTATGTATGTAAGTTATCACTCTTATGTCTTTCTTCTGTTTGAATAAATGAAAAACAAGAACAGAAAACCCAATTATTTCTAAGATCATCACTTAAAGTAAATATGTTGTAAAAATTCCACCAACAGGAATTAACCTATGCTTCTCATGTGTTGTCTAACTTCTATATCTACAGCTCAGCAGAATTATTTTTCCTCTCCCATGGTTGTTTTCATGTTTATTATAACAGTTTAATTATTTGCCAATGAATAAAATGAAAAAAAAAATTTTGCAATCAAATAGTGTACTCAGTGCCCATAAAGGCAATTTTATTTTATATATTTTTTTACTTCTGTTCCTGAAGCTCCCCACATTTACTTACAATTTTCATAGCAGTCAGGCTTGGCTAGGCTTGGCTCCAGTAAAAGAAAACTACAAAAATTGCAGTGGCTTACAAAAATCAATGTCTATTTTTCACTTTTCCACCATTCTCATGTCTGATTGAATTGGCTGTGGCTCTGATTGACTTCACCTTCATCCCTGGAGGCAGCCTGGCAGAGAAAATACTATGTGGATGCCGTAGCATAGAGAAAATAACATTTGACAAAGTGCAAGCCAATCTTACATCTTCTGCTCAGAAATTGCACATTTTGGCCGGGCACAGTGGCTCACACCTGTAATCTCAGCACTTTGTGAGGCGGAGGCAGGCAGATCACGAGGTCAAGAAGGTTTTATGAATCTGGGTGCTCCTGTATTGGGTGCATATATAGTTGGGCTAGTTAGCTCTTCTTGTTGCATTGATCCCTTTATCACTATGTGATTAAAATGGCATATTTAAAATGGCATATGTCAAATAAACAAATAAGGATGCAAACAAACATACAAAGTCAGGCTCTACTCATCAAACTGTTTCTATGTTGTGCTGGTACATGGGGATCATCTAAATGATGGGTAAAGGTGGGGGTGGAGTTTTCTTCATTGGAAGAGGGGGCAGACACCTGCCTCTGAGCTGCACTCACATAGCACGCAATATTCTCTCCTGGCTTGTATATTACAAGTGAACGTCCCTGGAGCCATGTGGGGGCAAACAGCACAGCCCTCTGAGGTCCACAACGTAGACTGAGGAGGCCTGAGCCTCTCCTATTCTTCCTGGGGGATAAAGTCACAGAGGAGAGGCTGTTTCCATTTTGGGTGGGGAAAGAAGACACGACCTGAGTCCCTGAGGTCGTGGACTAAGGAAAGCCATGCACCGGTGTTTCCTTGGGTCTAGAGCAGTCAGAACCTGTAAAAGAGCCACAAATACATCGTGTCATTGCTCCCAGTCTCACAACAGAAGGCTCAGCCCCTTGCTACCTGAGGAGCCCATCAGTTTCCTTTTCTCTTATTTCCAGACCCACGGTACGCCCTCCTGACCACAGAATCACAGCCCTCTGCTTTGTTTATTTAATATCTCACAGCTGAGCACTCCAGGCAGGTCAGCCTGCTTCTGATGCATTTCCTCATCCTGAGAAAGGTAGAATGCTGTGGCTGGACTCTTTCTTACCCAGGGACCCTACCTGTGGAGACACCATAGACTGGAGGAACCCCCAGCTTGGCCTTTTGTATCACCCATCCCACACTGGCCGCCTCTTTCAGGAACATCAGTGATCTCACCGTTGTGGGTCATGGTGTTCAATCTCCCATGGGGTCTGCAGACTCTCTGTTCACACCTCCATAATGTGGCACTTTGTTAAATTCTCCTCAAATTATCCGACTTTGAGTATACCAGGTATTTCCTGCAGGACCCCTAATTAATATTTGGAAAAAATACCATATTCATTTTGGTAAATAAATTTCTCATGCCATGTAAGAGTCAAAAAACTATGTCAACCCACTTGTTTACTTTGCAATGGGATTACAGGTGCATGCCACCACACCCGGCTAATTTTTCGCATTTTTAGTAGAGATGGGGTTTTGCCATGTTGGCCAGGCTGGTCTCAAACTTCTGGCCTCAAGTGACCTGCCTGTTTCAGCCTCCCAAAGAGCTGGGATTACAAGCATGAGTCACCCAGCCTGGCCTGTTTTAAATTATTTTCTTTAACCTTCATATATGTCTCCATCTCTTCCAGAGACTTCTCGCTTAAATGTATACAGCATGCTTCCAGTTTATCTTCAAAATAGCTTATTATATAAACTTGAAAAAATTTATAGTATGTTTGTATTTTTAAATAAATAACATTTCTTTAGCTCTTTGCTTTTTTAGTATTATTTTATTTTTTGCTTTTTGAACTCATAATAATAATGCTTTTATTTCATTACTTCCAACTAGTTAGTATTTTACCTACTATGTGCGGGTTATAAATTCCCCTTGTGCTTAACACCTAACTTGTTTCCAATACTTTTCTCAAAGGAAAGACCTTCTCATAAATATTTCCTGGTGTCTCTGTACAGAGTGGACTTGGTGCAAGACAGATGCTCACCCACTTAATGTATCTTTGTGCTGAGGGTCTTTGTTTAAAATGTGAACTTATTAATACAACCTGCTGTGAGACTGGGATTCCCCACAATCTCACTGGCATCTTATTTTATTTTTTATTTTAAATTTGCAATATTATCTAACAGCTTCCCACCCTCAATAGCTGCATACCTCACTCGGAAACATGTCCACAGTTTCGCAGGTCACTCAAAAACCCACATTATTTACCTCTTCCCCTCTCTATTTTATCATTCTGGCTCCGTTTCTAACACTCTAAACTTTCTGGTTTCTATAAAAGAGGCCTTCTCACTCTTTTCTGCTCTTTTCTTAAGCTCTTTGCTTTTTGCAAGGCCTGGAAAGCACCCCACACATTGACATGTTTGGCTCATTCCACAATTTCTCCTCGAAAATTGTATTCCCTTCTCCTTATCTCTGTTAAAATGGAATATATTTTGATGCCACATTCATCCACTCCCATTTTGCCACCTGTGAACGGCTTATTTTTGTTCTGTGAACATTTTTATGGAGTTTACTTTTTCATTGACTTCACTCATTGCAAAGTTGTCTTCTGAATTACAAATAGCAATACTTTGTCCTTGATAATGTTTCCATATCACTCTGTCTTTTTACCCATCGTGCACCTATTTGAACAAAAATCTTCACATAATTTCAACCAAATACTTTAAATTTTATTTTATAATTTGATAATTTATCTAAGAAAAAATTTCTCCTTTGAACTAAAAATTGCATTTCTGTTTTTTCAAACTGAAGACTTTAAACTTTTACTTTTCTCACTTAAATTTTAAATGCTTAAGTTTTATGTTATAAAAGTATAAATTACATATCCTACTTAATTTTATGAACACAGGGAGCCATATTACCAAGATTACATTAAAAAACTATCAAGTTCAAGTACTGTAATTTTTAAGAGAAATATATAAATTGTCAAGATCTCAATCATGCATGATTTTAATCATTATTTCTTGGTAAAATATCTCAGTATCTGGTATCCCTTCCAGTATTATATTTTTTCTCAAATAATCATACAAATTTTTACTTCAATTTTCTCACATAAATGTTAAAGTAGGTTAGACATATTCCTAAAATATTACTGAAATTTTAATTACACTTCCTTTAATTTGATGGATTTCTCCTAAGACACTGTCATCTTTACAATATTGATTAATATAATCTATGAACATAGTATATATTCATGGGTATTGCTATTTTGTGTTTTTTAACATTATTTATCATTTCTTCCTATATACATTTATTGTGACATCATTTAAATACATTTTTATATTTTTGGTTAATATATATTATTTGTACTCTACTGTTTAGAATAAAAATAGTTCAGCGGCAAGGTCTCCAACCCACAGCCATGTTCCCAGAGTACTCCTCTGCTAGGGTTTTAGAAGTAAATAGTAAAAGGGAGAGGGACAGGTGAGAAAAGAGAGTTGATCACACCTGAGTTCCTGGTCCAGTAACTGGAGACACATGAGAGACCTGAGGGTGCTGAACCTGCTCACAGGCATTCCCTAGGTCCTTTCTGACAGGGCTGGGTCAGCCTTCCTGTGCCCCCACCATTATCTCTCAGGAATGATTCTGTGCTCTCTACAAGGAGCTCTGGCCTGTGTGGATATGAGCAGGAACAGCACGTTTATTAGGAGTGGCTCAGTCTAAAGCCAGGATGGGATCAAAGGAGGGAGCACTGTTGGATCTCCAGACCCATGGAAGGCCCTCAGATGCTCAGGTGCTAGTGACTAAGGGACAGCAATCACCGGGAAGGGTGGGTCAGAGGAACCAGAAGATGGTTTGTGTCTTATTCTGTCACAGACACATAGCATTGTGTGTATATTGAGCTCCTGGTCATATGTGTGACAGTAATGATAAGCCTTGTTTTACAGCTTGACGCCAGAGATAGAGAGGCCATGTTGCCTGAACAGGAGCCAGAGAATAATCTGGAATTGCTGAAGCCTTCATATTTCCAAGAAGCAGAATGTTAGGGACAGCATTCGGTAAGAGCAGCACACATCACAGGATCCAAGAACGCTGCAGCTCCTAGAGCAAGAGGTGGTGACCTCCTGCCAGAGACTCTGACTCTGAGGACTGCGGGGCCAACACAGACTTTGTCCAGGACCCTGAAGTGAAGGGCATAGAGTCACAGAGGTGGAGAGCTTGAGGGCCAGCCCACAACCCAGCTTGGGCCCCCAAGGAGATAACATTCCCTGTATCTGTGGACCTTCCCCTGAACGCAGATTCGGATACCTGTGTACTGAGAGAGGAGAGCAGGAGGAGAGGGATCATAGTGCAGGTGCCCCAGAGATGTGCTTCCTGAGCCCATCTTCTGAGACAGAGATGCCGACATCTCTCTTATCTTTTCCATCTGATGGAAGCATGATCCCTTCATTCAAATTATTTTCCACCCCTCCGACTTCCCCACCACCCCTCACTGAGCCATGAATCAGGACTCTCTGCCTTGGAGTTTCTTGGTGGGGGTCTTGAGTCTGGTGAACTTTTGATGTGTGGTCCCCAAGCACTTGGGAGGAAAAAACCCTAGGCCCAGGGAGTTCTGAGCTGAGGATCCCACCTGCGGAGCCAGATGCACCATTGGAAGCTGTTTCCTCACCAGGTATCTCAGAGGAAGGGCCACAGCAGCCCCTGGTGGCCCTGGTACACTTTGCACCATGTGCAAGAGGTAATGCCATCCTCCTGCCTGAGGGGGGCCCTGCCTATGGAGGGCACTCCAGTCAGAAAATTATGATGGGCCGCTCATTAGATTGGATGGGCCTTTAATAATGGGCTGGACAGAAGTGCCAGACAAGAGTCTAGGGTCTGCACAGCCACCTTTGCTTATATCCACCCAAGAATCTTCTCAAGACAGTACACAATTAAACATGGAAAGGTAAATAGAACATTTGTGCAACCTCATCTACTCAATGTTGAAATTATTTTAGTGTCTTATTGAAAAAAACACGATTGCCATCAATATTTATATTAAACGATGAGTTTTAAAGTGATTTCCTTAGATATACTGCATACTTGATGATGAGCATTTAACTATGAAGCTATTTCTCATCTTGTGTCAGCATTATAAAAGACTATATTTTAAGCTAATTTTTGAAAATATATAAGATAATGTATTTTATACAGTTCTGCTTCTTACAAATTTCTTATTCATGGTAAATAAAATCAGAATAAGATCTTTTCTCCTTGGTAGATAACCATAGAATGTATATATGTGTATGTATATATGTGTATGTAATATAAGATATATTATATATGCATGCATATATATATAAGATAAAAATATATAAATATATATTTATATACACACATAAATTTGAACTTAATGTGTTTTATCCTTCGTGTTACTTCTCGTATTTTTAGAAAAAAATATGTTACCCAACCTCTGTATGAGCCATAATCACTATTCTTTTTCCAATTAAAAAGGACATGGTGCTACTATTTCAACATTAGGGATGTGTGTGTGTTTTCATTACTTATGAGTGGACATTATTACAATATTAAGATAGTATCCTTCATTTTGTGTTGGTGTCAGGGTGTGTGTATACACACACATACATAGAATAGATATTTAATACAGGAATGGTGACCACTTGTCTTCAAAATTTATCTTAAATTTTTAAAAAATTATTTGATGAGAAGAATGAGAGAGACTAAGTAAATAACCCTTCACACAAATCCATTTTTTACCTCACGCATTTGTACCTCCCTCCCACTTTGCTGTGAAGCTTCCCACCAGGGATTCTCGCCTGTGACCCCCGACTCCTGCTAGGAAGCCTCACTCCCAGCTACAGACCCTTTCAAGGAAGACAGAACTCAGGCTGCTGACACAAATGAGGATAATAGGGAGACCCCAGGCACAGAGTCCTCCTCTCCCCTTCAACTTTCATAGATTATTCCCAACTTGGATAACACCCTATACATTTTCACCCCCGCTGTGACCACAACATCAGGAGACACAAAGCCCTAAGGATGTGGGTCCCCAGTAGTCAAAGTCACAGCACAGAGGACAGCACCACACAGGGGCAAGGGTGCAAGGCTTGAGTCCAGGTGGATGTTTAAGATTCAGCTCTGAACCCCCAACAAGGGCCATTGGCAGGATCCAGGTCTCCACTGGTTTGTCTCTTCATCTCTAGAGCAGAAGTAATTGTAATATCATTCTTGTTAGGAAATTTGGGAGGACTGACAGTGTTATTTATGTATGGCCCCTGGAAAATGACTGCCATGGTATAATTTGTTAAGTGCAGGTGGTTTGACCCATCTGGCTGAATCACATCTTCTATAAAACTATGATGTGCTCAGTAGGTGTGGACAGGCACATAGCTCTGAGATCCTCCTTAGGGACACTCTCATCACAGTGCTCTCTCCCTATTGTCACCATCAGCACCTCACTCATGGTCAAGGTTTTCTCTGTGTAGGGTTAGGTGGCCATATATTTCTTCTTAAACCATGGGTGGCTTCAGCTGATGTCGCTACTGAAATTGGTCCTTACTGGTAACATCTTTTAAGCTCAATCTGTACATATATGTTTTTGTATGTATGCCAAAATTCTCTCTCTCTCTCTCTCTCACACACACACACACACGCACACACACACAGAAGGAATTTCAATGTTGTGCTCTCCTGGGATGACTCCACGGGCGAATTATCCGTGACTCATATTTCCCCTATTCATTTCCAGTGTTGATTATAAACATAGCTAGTATTATTACATTCAGAAAGCTGTCTTCTGTAACATCAAGGTGAAATCTACTAAACCTATATAATGTGTGTGCTTTTTAGACATCATTTATTTTAACTGAAAGACATAGGCAAGTTTGGTGGTGGCATTAGAAAGAAAACAAGATTAATATGAGAGAAATTGAAGAATTCTAGGTGGGTGCTAATTTTTCCTCTGCAGGTCCCATGACTGGATTCTCCTGAGGGTGAGTGGAGGAGGCGGGTTCTCAGTTCTACCCCTGTGTCATCAGACCTTCTGCTCCTTCTGTCTTCCTGACTCATGGGATCCTGCTTTTTCCTCTTGGAGATTTGGAAACATCTCCTTTCATCTGCATGAGACTCATTGTCTGGGAGCCCAGTCTCCTGAAGTTCTCCTAGCGGAGTGCTCAGGTTCAGTCACTTCGGTGGGGCATTTATAGACAATATATCCACAGACAACACCTTCAGCATGGACGAGCAAACACAACTCAGTGCTCCTTCTTTTTTTGTCTCCCAGAGATATTAGAATCTGAGGTCAACTCTCCAGGGCCAGAGGAACCTTCCAGGCACTGCAATGCACTGAGCCCTTCTGCATCTATTTCTGAGGCTCCTTAAGGATTCCAGCTGTGTTTATTTGGCAGATTTAGGTATTGACACTTGCCAAGGACTTGATCTGGGGGCCTCAGCCTAAGCCCAGAGGAGCTGGAGGCTGGAGAGTGCTGGGGGAAGGCTCCAATCAGACACATAGGCAAAAGCAGAAGCCACCTCCTTGTTCCTCCCAGAATGTCCCTCTCCAAGTCACTTAATGAAGGGAACATGTTTAGTTGGTTAATTGCTTGGCTAGATAATTAGATAAAATCTATATTTTCAGCCGGGCGCAGTGGCTCAAGCCTGTAATCCCAGCACTTTGGGAGACCCAGACGGGCGGATCACGAGGTCAGGAGATCGAGACCATCCTGGCTAACAGGGTGAAACCCCGTCTCTACTAAAAAATACAAAAAAACTAGCTGGGCGAGGTGGTGAGCGCCTGTAGTCCCAGCTCCTCGGGAGGCTGAGGCAGAAGAATGGCGTAAACCTGGGAGGTGGAGCTTGCAGTGAGCCAAGATCCGGCCACTGCACTCCAGCTTGTGTGACAGAGCGAGATTCCATCTCAAAAAAAAAAAAAGAAAGAAAGAAATCTATATTTTCTATGTAATACTAAATGTTTGTGTATTAAACAACATTTATCTTCTACAGGCTATATTTTACATACAACATATATAGAGAAAAGCACCCTAAACAGTGTTACAGTTTAATGAAGGATTTAAAATTTATTGCCAAAGGAAAAAAAATGCATCAAAAGTTCTACCCTGGTGTACTAATTTTTTAAAAAATGAAAATTACTCTTCATGTAACTGTTCTCTGAAGTAATATATGTATTGAATAAAATATTTGTTGTATATTCATGCTTTATTTGCATGAGAGTCATATATTTAAATTTTTGAAAATTACACTCTGAGCCTTTTGAAGGTTGTTTAGAAAATGCCCCAGAAGACCTTCTACCCAAACTTTTTACACTGTTGTGCCTGAGGAGTGAAACTTTTCAGCTCAGGGATTTTTTTTCTTGGATGTTGGAGTGACCCAAGAGGCAGTAAAACTTTTCTTTGCTGACCCTGTGTTATCCTAGAACACCCTCTATTGTGACAGTGAGCTGTAGATGAATGTTTGGAGTCATTGGATAATTAGTAGAAAATGAGCCATGAAATGGGATGAGAACATGAGACAGTGTAGAAACTGGGAACATAAATGGCTGCAGGTCTGAGAATGTAACATGACATTATGGGGGAGAGGCAGAAATTTCTAGAAGGACACTGAGAATGAGAGTTCGGGGTGCGGGAAATCCAGGAGAGCCCACTCAGGGCTCCAGTAATTGGATTTGTGTCCTTGAAGGGGCCGTAACCCAACTCAATCACAGTCAGGCTGACACCGACCCAGATCCCTGTGACCAGGACTCTCGGCAATGACACAGAGGCGACCTGCGGAGCAGTCGTCTTAGAATGGGAGGAGGAAGAGCACCCATGTGGAGCACATGGACAGAGGAAGAGGAGCAGGTGCTGGCCTCTGAGCCTGGTCTTCACCTGAGCGGGGGCAGGTGGAGGGCAGGTGCCCAGACAATAGTGGGCAGTGGCCGCTCCTGTAACTCCTTGAACTTCTTTTCCTTTCTTTCCCCTCTGGGATGAGAAGACCATCACGAGGGTATTTTTTCCCTTATTTCCTGAGACTGCCTGAATTTCAAATTGATGTTTTGTAAATGGGAGTGGCTGTGTCTTGACCTGGTTGCTGATGAAGGAATATTGGAAAGGTCATGAAGCCAGAAATGTACCTTTCTGGGCTGGAAATAGCCTGGCCTGTATCCCTTCCCATGTCCCAGCATCCACAGCACAACACTCATCATGAGTTAAGGATGCAGGTGTGGGGCACAGTGACGCACACACTGGGCCACTTAGGCAAACCTTCTGTTGTTTTCCTCTCCTGTCAGGACCACAAATCACCCAGCCATGCGGTTAGCCTATGACTAACCCCAGCTGCAGCTCCAGGGACAGGCCATGCAATAGTCACCCAATGTGACAGTCCACTCCCAGTCACTACGATGGTGTCAGGGGAGACAGTGTGAGTGATCTGGACAAGTTGTCCTGAAGGCCAGGATTCCTGATCAAGTAGGTCAGGGACTCCAGGTCTTAATCATTTTGGAGGGTTTGTATCCAAATGTGATTCCCAGGATGGCAGAGGTGTTTTGTTCCCATGGGAATTCAGCCAGGGGACAGGAAAGTGATAGCGATCCTGACTCTCCCTCTGAAGCCAGAAGTGGTCAAGGATGCCAAGTTGACAAAAGAGAATCAGGCCGAGACCCCTGAAGGTCCCCACTCCAGTCCTAGGTCACAAATTCAGGGTTTCTCCACAGCCATTGGCGCTAGTTTCCATGGTAACCCTTAACTTCTCTGCTGTCCCCTGTGCGGGAGAAGGTGACCTCTGGATCTGGGCATATCAAGAGCTTCACACAGGGAGATTCACTTGCACAGGTTGAGGAGTTTCTGCTCCCTGATGTCCCACAGATTCCACCACACCGCCAAGATTGTTGAAAAGCTCCAATGGGGTAGGAGAGAAGAGAACACAAGTCAGTGTTTGTGAGCTCAGGAAAATCCACCCATGGGGGTCCTCATGTTCCTGAGTGGAATGAGCTGGAGGGAAGCCACTTTCATGAGACCTACTTCCCTCAACTTCGTAGGCGCTCACTCACCATTTTCCCACCAATGGTGAAGCCTCCATGACACCCTCTCACAGCCCACAAAGGAGTTTTCTGGCCCCAGTTTCATAGTTTCCCCCAAACCCAAACCCTTTCTATTCTGACAGCTTAACAGCTAAAAGAACCTGCAAGTGAATCAGGCCAGCTCTATCCCTGGCATTTCTCCCAGGCCTAGGACCTCCATGGCATTTCACGCACAAGTGCCTTGTCCCAGGGCACAGGGAGCATCAGGCAGCCCTGACTACAGGCAGGTGGGGTGGGAAGGGGAGGTCTCTTCTTCGATTCCTTGAAGAACAGAGTTCATGCTATAGGGGACTGTTCACCTGCTGGCTCGGTGTTTGGGCTCCGAGCAAGATTCGCTCTAGGGAAGGCTTTTTTTTTTCTTCTTTCTCTCAAGAGAAAAGATGAGCTTCACAGGCTTTAGTATCAGCACGCGTGGACAAGCAGGCAACATCTCAACGTTTATGTTTTTGTTTTTACTTTTTCTGAGACTTCAGAAACATTGAATGGGAAATTGAGAGTAGAATTGTTTTAAACCAGAGGATGCTTCCAAGTAGATTTTATACATATAAGAAATGTCTTAAAATTGAAAATTGTCACAGAACAAGACCCTAAACAGGCTGAGGATTTTGTCGCACTTCCTCATCTGCCTGTGTCACTGTGTGAATGCCAGTATTCCAGGTGTGACAGTAATAATCAGCCTCATCCTCAGACTGGAGGTTGGAGATGGTGAGGTAGCGGTCAGCCCCGGAGCTGGAGCCTGAGAAGCGATCAGGGATCCCGTCTGCCTTGCTGTGGCTGCCATCACTTTTAAGCCACATCAAGTACCGAGGGGCCTTCCCTTGCTGCTGCTGATGCCATGCGATGGTGTAGCTGCTGTGCCCACTGCTCAGAGTGCAGGTGAGCTTGACCGAGGCTCCCAGGGAGGCAGAGGCAGAGGGCGACTGAGTCAGCACAGGCTGGGAGAGAGACCCTGAAAACAGAGACACTCATTATGGCCTGAAGGAAGGACAAGAGGGAACAGCATTTCTGGTATGAGTTTGGGAGGTGGTGTCAGTGAGCTGGGGCATGAGGATGCTGAGGGTCCTCCTGACCTGTGCAGTGAAGGAGGAGAGTGAGGAGGAGGAGGAGGAGTGGGGTCCAGGCCATGGTGCAGACTCCTCAGGGCTCTGCTGAGGCAGCCACACTGCAGGTCTCTCTTATCCACCCTCCAGCATCAAAAGAGAGGGAGGGGTCCCGCATGCAAATGTGCTCCTCTTCCCCTGCCCAATCTTACGTCTCCCTGAGCCTACCTGCAGCCTCTGTGGCTGGGTGTCATTTCTGGGAGGGGTGAGCCTAGGCTAGGCCTTGTCTGAGGCACCGCAGGGACCCAGAGAAGACCCAGCTGCTGGCCCCAGTGAGTCCTGAGTACAGACCGAGGTCAGGTGTTTCTTTTCCTGGCTTCCAGCCTCACAGAGCCCTCAGTGACCAGCTGCACAGCTCCCCCTGCTGCCCAGGCCAAAGCCCGTTATGTCTGTGACCAGATACCAGGGGGTCCTGACAGAGGCTTGTGCCCCCACCAGCGCCTGACCACTGCTGATTCCCTGACCGAGAGCAGGGTGAGACCCCTCCCCACAGCAGCCTCCCACCTTATCTCAGGCTTTAGTTTTCTATTTGGGCCTCCTCTGTGGGAACAAGACACACAATTCTCTCCATTTTATAAAGAGTCCCCAGGGGAAGGCTGTCTCATATACAAACTATGCATAAAATAAAAAGTACATTTGCTGAGAACAGGGACAGTAGTTCAGCCATGCACCCACTTCCCCATGAACTCATGAAGCCATGTTTCTGTCTCCCTACTTGATTCTTCAGGAGATCACACATAGGGACCAGGGTGAGCACTTGGGAGGATCCTTTAACCTGACTGAGTGCTTCACTGGATGCTCTGGTAACTGGGCAGAGAAACGGGGAAGAACGAGAAGCTACTTGAGGGGATGCAAAAGAGAAGCAGTGGCCTCGGGCATCTTTTGTTGTAAGGGATTAGAGAGGTTCAAGAAAGAAGAGGGAATGTGAGTGATGACTTTCAAGGAAAGATAGAAAATGCCCATGGATTTTCTTCTAGAAAGATTTTGGTGATTGTCTGAGGACGTCACAGAAGAGGAGAGAAGTGGAATGAAAGGGAGAGACACAGGAAAACTGAGGAAATAAGTTGCAAACCAGAGATGGGGAAGAAGAGAGGGTGAGGAAGTCCACACTTTGTAAGCCACACCGGTGCAGAGATTGGGCCGGAGCCAGCAGGGATGGTGGGTCAAGAGGAGATTGGAGGTGTGTTTGCTTTCATTTCTCTTTATTTCTTAAAGAAAGTAGAGCCTCTCCCATAATTTGCATTATGTCCAGCAAATTCACAGAGATGACCAGGAGTGTTTTGTTAGTAACAAGGTGATCCTCCCACCTTCACATCTTGATACTAGTAAACAAGTAGAATTATGTAAAAGCTACAATTTTGCACTAGATGTCATAATGTTAATAATATTAAGCAGTCCTCGTGTACTTATGGATTTTTAAGACAGAGGATTTCTTACATTAACTTTAAATTATAAACATATTTATAAGGTTAGAGATATGAGCAAAGATATGATCATACTCATAGAAAAATTGATTGCCAAGATAAAAGAAGTACAATCAAATTCAAAATATTGTGTAATTGATTGTTTGGTGTGTCAGTTTCCTAGAATTGCTGTCACAATGTATTATACACAGGGAGATTTAAGATAACACAAATGTATTGTCTCACAGTTCTGGAGGCTAGCCTCCCCAAATTCATAGTAATGGCCATGATCCCTCATACACCTGAGGGTAGATCCTTCTTCCGTCTTCCTAGCTGCTGGTGATTTGCCAATAATCTTTAGTGCTCCTTGTCCTGCAGCTATGTAAGTTCAATCTCTGCCTTCATCTTCACGTGACATTCTCTGTGCATCTTCCAACCTCCTCACTACCATCATCTTATAAGGACACTAGGCACATTGAATCAGGAGGCCACCTGACTCTAGGATAGCTTCATCCTAATAATTATACAAGCAATAACACTATTTTCAAAATAAGGTCACATTCAGAAGTACTAAGGGTTAGACCTTCAACATATTTTCCCAGGTGAATATTTTTTACATGACATTAGAGAAGAGAGTCCCTCCTAAAAATTTTATAGTTTTTAATACTTAAAAATATGAAATGCACTTGTATTAAATTAGAACATAAAATAAACTTTATTAATATACAAAAGCGAGTTTCCTCCCTTTGCTTTTAATTGGCAAAAACCAGCAGCAACAAAATCTTTGGAGATGCTTCTTTCTGGATGAAATGTGTTTGACCTTAGTCTTTAGAGTTGATCCAACAATTACTGTTCTTTTTGGGATGTAAAATAACTAAATTCTTCTTTTTGGGAACCCACGTCTCCCAAATCATTCACAAATATTTTCCACTCTAAAATTCAAACAGATACAGGAATCAATTTACACCTTCCACCCACCTTTCTCTCTATGGATAATTAAAATTAAGGTGTCCCTGAGATCTCAGGTATCTGGCCATGTGATCCTGATATCCCACATTCATGTTTGTACCCAGGATCAGCCAAAAGCTCGTTCATGTCCTGTTTCCCCATCTGGGTCTCTCACTGTGCTAAGGACCACTGTGGTGTAGCCTGCAGTATACTCAGCCTCATCCTCAGGCTGGGCCCCTGAGGAGTCAGGGCAGCTTTTCTCCCAGGAGGGAGCCTGAGAATCAAGTGGGCATCCAGGGGTGTTTGTTATTTGTGTTATACATCAGTGTCCTGAGGGCTTGGTCAGGATCCAGTATGGATCCAGTGTGGTTAGTGACCTTTGGTGACAGCCATGGTGCAGGAGCCACACATGAGAATGACTGTCTCTCTTTGGGACACAGTCAGTGAGGGCTCCTGAGTCACCACAGCCTGAGAACTGAACCAAGAAACAAAAACAGGTACATGTTAGGAATGAGGAAGAGAAGCAGAGGGATCCCTCCAAAGGCCCGTCTGAAATCTCCATGAACCCGGGCAGAGAGTGAGGAGAAAGCGGAGGTAGAGGAGAAGCATCCAGGCCATGGTGTGGACTTTCCAAAGATCCCCAGGACCCTCAGCCACTGCTGGACTCTTAGACTGTTCCTCTAACTCTTCATCAGCTCCCTGGGTGAAGATGTGTGATTGGATGAGGCATTACGCAAATATGGATTCTTTACCAAAACCACCAGCTCCATGGGTTCTGAGTGCTCAGCCAGGGAGTAGTCGCTCTGTTGGGGAGGCTGGGCTGTTGGGAGCTCTGAATTTGCCCTTTGGTAGAAAGCACCTGCACTAACCCCCAACTCAGGCCAGTGACTATGGGCCCAGGAGCCGTAAATGAGATCCCTGGGAGTTCATTTCCGGCCTTGCTCACCTCTGAGAAGATCCACAGCGCCCCCTGCTGGGCTGAGGTGACTATTGTTTGTACCTCTCTACCGTAAATAATTCCTCTAATGCTTGAATTTTAATTTCACTGTTACCTGTTCCAGAGTCCCTCCAAACTATTGTTTCTAATTCCATTTATTGCATTTTTCAGTTCTCTAATTTTAATTTGGTTTGTTTTTATGACTTCTTTTTCTTTTCTGGGATTTGCTTCTCTTCCACTCGTTTCAAGAATGTTCCTTGTGACCCAAGTTAACCTATGGGTCACATAGGTAACATACCTGCACATGTACCCCTGAGCCTAAAATAAAACTTCAAAAAATAATGTCTATAATTGCTCACTGAAGGGACTGTGTAATTGCTGCTTAAGTAATCTCAGTTACATAACGTCAACTCCTATATTGTTTCAGTACTGGTGTCCGTCAATTGTCTTTTCTTATTTAAGTTGTGTTCTTCTGGTCCTTCACATGGAAAGTTAATTTTTTACTGTATCCTACGTATTCTGGATATTATATTATAAGACTTTCTAGAGTTTTGTCAATAGATCTGAAATAGTACTTGCTTTTGTTTTATTGGGTTTTTTCCTTTTTTTTTACTTTGTCAGTATCAGGAGAAATGAGATAATTTCCCTTTGTATGTATTTAATTTCAAATTCAAATATTTTAATTTCAGATTAAAATATTGGAAATGAATTATCCTGTAGCCTGCTTTCCATCTGCTTAAATGTTTCTGAAGCTTCATATCTCTGTCTCCTCTACCTTAGTCTTTTTAATTGAAGTTCACCAAATATGCCACAGTGTTACCTATCACTTAAGTAGGAGGAAGTGCACCTTTAATCCAAAATGACTGCCATGGTTGATAGAAAAAGTGCTTGTGGTGATCCACTGGGGGCCTGAAGAACAAATGACCTGAGTCTACAGTAGCTGGAAACCAGCCTTCAGAAACAAAAAATGTGTGTTGGAAGCACAGGACTGAGGCTTGATCCAAGGTGTTAAAGTCTAGCTTCCCACTTGTATTTGTCCGTGTACTGACGTTGCAGATGCCACCAAGCATGTAAAACTGGGCCTCATTTTGTTCTGCCCCCATTATAATCAGGGTGACTTTTTCTTTATGCAGGGAACCCAGGGGTCCCAGGACCTGATTGCTTGTGTCCACCATTGACCCCGAAGACAGTCACAGATGTTCTATTGGACCCAGCTGTCATGAGATGCCCAGATGACAGCCCCAATTTTGGAGCCATAGGTGAATGTCACTGTCCCTCTAGGAGGTGTGGACAGTGAAAGTTCCTGTGTCACCACAACCTGGGAAGTGACTCCTGAACCCAGAGAAAGAAAAAAGATATCATCAGGACAGGAGACAAAACCCTAGAGAATATAGACACCTAGTAGTTTCTAAGTAATTTTTTTAACTATTAAAAGAATCATTGAGCAAATAAAGCAAAAACATACAAATATCTACCTTCCTAATTTGTGAGTTAAAAAACAAAATAAAATATGATTTCAAAGTTTTCTATTTCTTTGGACTATAGTCACCATCCGAATTCTCAATTAGAAACAGGAGAGTCAGCCTAGAAGCATCTATATCGTTCATGCACAAAGTCCAAGCCCTCTTCATGTCTAATGTATCCTGTGACATAAAGACATCACAAAGCTGCTTTCTGCTCTTCATCTCCACTCTAACTAACCTAGACCCATGCACCACCATCTCGCCAGGATGGCACCAGCACCCCCAGCCTCTTTCCCTGTTCCGGATCTTCTCCATTTCATTCTCATTGCAGCTGGAGAGTCACTGACCAAAGGCCCATGTGAGCTTGTCCCTGCCACCTCTCAGTCCTTCAGTGACTCTGTGTGCCTTTCTCAGGGGTCATCGTGCTGATCTGCCTCAACCTACCTCTCAAGCTCACAGTCTCCCTTCAAGGAGCTCCTCCTGGCCCTTTCCCTGATCCAGTGACCTTAGGCTCAGGTCAAAGTCACTTTTCTCATTGACTGGAATGACCAACGTCTCCCCTGTAGATTCTCACTTCTGATGAGATGTTCCGACCCTCCCCCTCCACCTACCTCACTCCTGCTCATTCTGAAAGTCTCACAGGAGACTCCACTCTTGTGGATTAGCCCTGTTTGGCCAAATTCCCACCCACCCTCACTCCCACACCCACAGGGACCCTCCCCGACATGGGTCTCCTGTTCTTTATCTCTTCCCTCTCAGCTCCTGTTCAGTGACCGATGACAGCATGCAAAGACAGAGTCATCAAGGCACAGTTGTTAAAGCTTTGGTTTTGGTTTTTAGTTAGGAAAATATTTATAATTCTGCCAGATGAAAACTCACTCATACAATATCTTGGGCCTCTAAAGCTTGGCTACACCAAAACCCTCCTACTCAGAACAGCCCACAGCGCCATCTGCTGGGCCCACAGCCACAATCCCTCCAGGGCCTGTGACCCACCTGAGGAACGTGGGTGCTGAGCACCTTGGATCACCCTGGTTAGGGGTCCTGGAATATTGGGCCACACAGAAACAGAAGACACCCTTCTATCTTCTCCAGGAGGGACTTCATAGGTGCCTTGTGATTACTTGGTTTGGAAGAAGAAGGGTTCTTGAAGTGATAAGAAAGATTTCACAACAAATGTAAGTTACTTAAACAGAACGGCTCGTTTGACTCTTTGGGAAGAGGTTAAGGCTTGAGGTAAAAGGCACTTGAACCTAAATGTGCACCCAAACCACTGGCTCTTTAGAAGCTGACAATGTGCCATGAAAAGGACAGAGGAGTCCAGGTGGGAACAGGACATTCCCCACTAGAGTCCACCTCACCCTTCATGCACAACTTTCTCAAACACCTCGGAATTCCCAACGTGGTGCACTTTTGGGGTCACCTTTTCTGACAGCTGCCCACCTTGCCCATATATTTAGGCCTGAATAGTGGCCAGCGGGAGGCTATTTGGGGGGTGGAGCTTGCATTTGTGGTCAAGTTCTCATGAACTTGCTGCCCTCACAAACCCCAGCCTACTCTAGACTCCAGGGCTTTGCACCTGCTCTTCCCTCTGCCTGGGATGTCCCCACCCCTCCCATCCCAGCTCAGCTCACTCCACCGTTTCTCTCCATAGGTTTTATTTTCATTTCTTTGTTTTCACGTAGAAATCAACAAATATACGTATTATGCATTCGTATTTCCCCTGTGTGGGTTGTCGATTTCTTTCATTTGGGTTAGTTTGTTGTGATGGCGGTTGTTGCCCATTTGGAAATGTTTCCTATGAATCCTCCGTGACACCTTTTCACAGGGTAACTGTGATTTCCTATTCTGTTACCTCTCTGATAAATTGTCCACAAATTTCTTCCCTATGTGTTCATTAATATTTATTAGTCTGACATTTTTCTGTAATTTTTACAGTTTGTTTAAACATAAATCCCTACTTTTGGTTTAAAAACTATCATATACATACTTTTAGAATCCAATAATTATTTTTGTCTTCAGCTCTTTTTAAATTATACTTTGTTTTCATAGCAGTTTTAGGTGTAAAGAAAAAACTGAGCAGTAGGTACAGAGCTCCCATACATTTCCCCCATCCCACCCTTCCAGAGACTCCCTGTTTTCACATAATGCATCCATTTGTACACTTGATAAAATTGTGTAATCCAGTATTAATAGATAAGTTCTGATAATTTATCATTAACCACGGCTTTTAGTTTATGTTGAGGCTCACTCTGTGCTGAACAGTCCTATGGGTTCTGCCTCCTGCGGCCCAGGCTGGTCTCAAACTCCTGACCTCAAGGGGATCTGCCCACCTTGGCCTCCCAAAGTGCTGGAATTACAGGCATGAGCCACCGCTCCCAGCCAATTTTTTATTCTCTAATCAAATGATTTTTGTCTCTGAAGACATGACGATAAAGTATATAATACCAATCTAAAAGTTGAACTGAATAAAAAGTACATTTTGAGATCTACTGGTTTGAAGAAAATTAGGTGTTGGTTGAAGATGTGACAACAAAAGTCACCTCCTGTCCTCGGCTTCATCAGAGCCACCAGCAGGGTGAAGGTACCAGGCTGGGAGAGTGGAGGAGGGTTTTTCTCTCACTTCCCTGTGGGTCTGGAGCGCTGTGTAAGCATTAGCGCTGTCATGCCATATCTTACAATAATAGTCAGCCTCATCCTCAGGCTGCAGCCCAGAGATGTGCAGAATCCCTGAGTTAGTTGAGGCATCTTTGGATCCAGAGAAGCGGCCGGGGACTCCAGAGCCCTGCTGCTTAACTGAGTCTGAGTAGTAGCTCAGGAGATACCGGGGATTGCTCCCTGACTTCTGCTGGTACCAGTGTACAGTTTTCCCATCAACACCGATGCCACTGCTCAGGGTGCAGGTGAGTCTGGCTGATGCTTCCAGGGATGCAGAGAGGGAGGGTGGCTGAGTCAGCACAGACTGGGAGAAGGAACCTGAAAACACAGACACACTTTGATGATGGAGCTGTTAAGTGTTAAGCTCCCTGGGACTCAAAGCCAGAGATGCTGACACAGGCTGGGGGCTGCCCTAGGTCCCGGAAAACTGGCTCACCTGTGCAGTGGGAGAGAAACACAAGGAGAAGAGATGTCCAGACCATGGTGGACACAGTTGACACGCCAGTCTCAGCTCTGTCACCTGAGGCTGCTTTTATCTTCTTCACTGGCCTGACAGAGGAGGGGCTGTTCCCACATATTTGTTTGTCTTCTTGGTGACCTCGGCCCCACCCCGAGAAGCAACTGCAGTCTGAGCTCGCTTCTTGGTATGGAAAGGACTAACGTGTAAGACTCAGACTTGGCCCCATGGGAAGGACTAGGGAGGAAGCAGCTGCTGGGACCTTCCACAGTTCTGTGGGCAGAAGACGTTGCCCTGAGGAGTCTGGTGGGTGGCACAGCTGTGGGTTCCCTCTGTGCAGACCCTGAGACAGGCCCACAGTGCCCCCTGCTGCTCACTGGTTACACTGCAGTCTCTCAGTGGGAATCATGAGTGGAGTCACCTGAGAGCCTGGTCCCCATAGGTCCACAGCATCCATGGGTCACACACTCACTCTGCCCTGAGTTACTGATATTAATAAAGAGCTTTTCTATAAGGACTTCTGAGTTACTAGAAGAAGGGCATGTAAGGAATACGAGGACCACCCAATGTGAGGAGGCTGCAGTGAGGGGAGAATGCAGAAGGCTCTGGGAGCAGAGGCCTGAGCAGCTCCTTCCACAGGGAATGGATTGGTTCATTATCTGGGGTTGTAAACAGCAGACAGGATGGATGAAACAGATGCTTTAGAAAGACATCTTTGGTGCCACGTTCAACAAAGAGCCTGAAGGCAGCAGAGCGGGTGAGGATATGTCAGGAGGGCTGAGGGCTGGTCCCTGGGAGCTGGAGGAGGCTCAGGAGGAAGAACCCACGGGTGACTGTGGCCCTTGACACAAAGTGAGGGAGGAGTGGGGATGAGGCTGATGGTTGCAGTTGCGTTGATGGGGTGGTTTTTGTCTTCATTTGCTGTTATTGCAGGATGAGAGAGAGAGAGCGAGAGAGAGCGCAATATGCAGAGAAGCAAATTTGTTTTATATTCTTTTTGTAAAATCAAGGTCTGAAGGACACACACATGTTTTAGTCCACTTTGTGCTACTACAACAAAATCCACAGACTGGGTAATTAATAGAGAACAGATATTCATTTTCTCACTGTTTTGTTTTGTTTTGTTGACAGAGTCTTGCTCTGTCACCAGGCTGGAGTGCAGTGGCGTGTTCTCGGCTCACTGCAACCCCCACCTCCTGGGTTCTAGCAATTCTCCTGACTCAGCCTCCTGAGTAGCTGGGACTACAGGCACCCACCACCATGCCCGGCTAATTTTTCGTATTTTTAGTAGAGACGGGGTTTCACCGTGCTAGCCAGGATGATCTCGATCTCCTCACCTCGTGATCCGTCTGTCTCTGCCTCCCAAAATGCTGGGATTACAGGCATGAGTCACCACGCCCAGCTTTCTCACAATTTTTGAGGCTGGCAAGTTCAGGATCAAGGCACTGTCATCTGATAAGTGTCTTCTTTCTGTGTCCTCACACGGCAGACGGTGGAAAGAAGAGAGACGGAGCACACTGCTACCTCCAGCCTTTGTATAAGGGCCCTAATCCCAACCATGAGGTCTCCATATTCAAGACTATGTCACCTTTTGAAGGCCCACCTCTTAATACTATCACACGGGCAATTAAGTACAAATCCTTTTGGAAGGGAGACATTCAAACCAGAGCACGATGGAAACAGCAGCACTGGAAGGCAGGGCTCCTCGCCTCAGTCATTTGCTCCAGAGGGATGGGAACCACCCTGCAGAATGCAGCTCAGTCTTGGGGAGAGAGAGGAGGGGATAAGAATGGGACTAGGAATAGACACGGGAGTGCCCCCTGCTCACAGGACAGAGAGGAGAAGCATAAAATCAGGTAGAAATAATGAATGCCTCATTTATTTCTTCTTGCACTTATTCAATCTTTTCAGGAATACATATTTATTAGCCAACTACTCTTCAGGTTTGGGGTCCTGGTGTCAGTGGTCAATTTGGTTAAACAGGTTGTTCACATATTGTTATGTGCAATTTTTTTTCTGCCGATTCACTCAGTTAATAACAACGTGTATGCCATTATTTATAACTATAATTGTGAATTGATTCTTTTCCTTAGTCCTGCTAATTTATGTTTTATATAAATTATATTATTAGGGACGTGTTTTTTGGGTCTTTTTGTGGGTGGGCATTTTTGTTGTTGTTGTTGTTGTTGTTGTTGTTTGAGACATTATCTCACTCTGTCACCCTGGCAGGAGTGCAGTGGCATTGTCTTGGCTCACTGCAACCTCCACCTCTCAGGCTCAAGGGATCCTCCTACCTCAGGCTCCCAAGTATCTGGGACTACAGGCACATATGCCACCATGCCTGGCTAATTGTTTTTTCTGTGCTTTTTAGAGTTGAAGTTTTGCCATGCTGCCCAGGCTGGTCTAGAACTCCTGAGCTCAAGTAATCCACCCGCCCCGGCCTCCCAAAGTGCTGGGATTACAGATGTGAGCCACCACGAATGGGCTGATGTGTATTTTATAATTGTTATGTGTTCTTGTTGAATATTTCATTTTATACACATAAAATGTCCCACATTTCCTGATGTAAATAATTTTCATTAAAATTATTTGGTCCGATAACAAGATAACCACAAGAGCTTTCTACAGGTGAATGTTTGCATAGTGCATTTTTAGCATCCTTTAAAATTTAACACACAAGTAACTTTATTTTAAGGAAATGTATTTTTATCTGGATCATCAAAACATTTACAATGAATATAATTGCTGAATATTGTGTCTGAGTTCACCTTTCTCTTTATTTCAGTTGGGCTTTGTTGCTTTATTTCTTTTTTCTCACTTTTTATTTTTCATGAATCAAGTAAGTGTTTCTACTGTATCATTTTACATTAGTACCTACTTAATTTTGCATTTTATAAGTTTAATAGGAATCCTAGATATTGCAACATATAACCTCACCTTATTAGTGCCCACATTATTTATACATCTTGTGTAATTATTTTATAACATAGAACCTCATAAAAGTTTACACAACGCCTGTCCTTTGTGGTAATTATGGTTGCTAGAGGTTGTGTATGCACCTAAGTATGAATGTTGAAAACCATTATCGGTGGTGGAGCTGGTGTTTTCATCATAAAAGTCGTCTTACGTATCCAACACATTCCCTTCCCTGTGCTGTGACCCTGCAGGATTTTTCAGGTGAGTGCCTGGCCGGTCCCTGTCTCTTAAGCACCAAGAAACTGTAGAAATCCCCTCCACCTGTCATTCAGAGATTTTGCCTCATCTTTTTAGCCTCTTGATGTGGTTCGGAATTCAGCATCTGTTTGCACAAGGACCTAATGGGGGTTTGAAGCCCTCCATCTCCAATTTGTTTTTAATCTCAAGGACACTGAATTACCCTCAAAGCTATTTCAGTATTCTTTGGCATGAGCAAGTGCATACTTGCTGTTTAGCCCTTGCTGACACCTGTACCCTTGTCCTATCTTGTCTTTCTGTCCCAGTCATCCATTCTACAGGATGTTTCCTCTCCATTTATGGAGAGTCTCAGAAACCTGCAGGCTTCAGGTGGCTGCCTCGGGTACAAGGAAGGGCAGGAAGGTGGACAAGTTTTATCTTTGACAACAGAAACCTCAGCACATTCTTCCTGGACCATATGGTGACCACTCTCACTCCTAACCCCAAATATGACCTTAGTCATGGACACAAACACACACCAAGTCTATGTGCCGGGACATCTGGAATCACCAAGAGTATTTTCTTTCTGAGCTGCCTGCCTGTGTGGCAATGCCCAGGCTGGGGATGTTTTATCCTAAAAACCCAGTGTATAGGTCGACTGGATAGGAGGCCACAGACCCAGGGAATGGCCTCAGTCCCTCAGTCCTGGAGGAAAGAATGACTGCAGGAATGTCCTGAGTCAGGTGACAGTCACACAAAATGAAAGCGAGTCTATAGGCCAGGCTGTGGGATCAGATGGAAGGCCTGTGCCTCGCGTCCCCATGGGGCAGGTGTCCTGGGTTAACACACGAGGCTCTTTCCACATCTGGAACAGTGATCATCACCCTTGTCCTCACACAGGATCCCAGAGTATTGCAGGAGCCCAAGTGACCAAACCTAGAGCAAGAGCCCGAAACCAGAACCGTGCAAGCTGGAGACCAGCAGGCATTACCATCTGGGGCTCCCGTAGGAGCTGGTGGTGTCAGTCCACTTGACACTGTCCACTTGACTCTGCTGCTTGTTCCAGTGCATGAGGAGGTGACCTTAACTTCCAGACAATGTGGTCAGCTGAGGGAACACGGACTGCATGGAGGACCTTGGAAGAGCTTGCGAGGCACAACCCTGCTGGCACAAAACCTGACACAGAAGGACACAGCCACCCCTGCATGGTGAAGAGTGACTGATACTTGTCATTTACAAACCTCTTCTTCAGCTCATCCCCATGTTGAAAGCAAGAGCTGCTGAGGTAGGGTTACATGGAGCCAAAAATGAAAACTCAGATTCAGAGAGTATGTGATGGCTTCAACAGGCCCAGAGTAATGGTGAGATATCCCCAGTGCTGATGTGACAAAATCTTGCCATTCTACTCATAGTGTTGCTTCTTCCAGGGCAGTGCATACAGGAGTCTCTTCTGGGAGCTGAACCTTTGCAGGAGGCTGGACCAGCAGGGAGAGATGCAGAGAACAGTGGGCACAGAACAGGGTCCACTGATTGCGAAAGCAAGAATGGAATGAGAAGTGTGAGCAATGGATTATACTAGTTGAACTGAAATAAGATATTGTCAGAACTATTTGTCCAAGGAAAATCCAGTGTTCACAACAGAAGTTACATTCTGAGCTAGATTTGTCAGAGCCACCAGCTGGGATGACTGCCCCAGGCCTAGAGAGCAGAGGGAAGATTTGTGTCTCACTTTCCCATGCGCCTGGAGCACTGGGTAAGCCTCAGAGCTGCTGTCAAATCCACTGCCCCTGTGCAGACCCTGAAACAGACCCATTCTCAGGCTGCAGCACAGTGATGTGCAAAATCCTTGCAAAGGCCGACGCATCTTTAGATCCCAAGATGTGGCTGGGAGCCCCAGAGCCCTGTTTCTTACTTGAGTCCAAGTAGAATTTCAAGAGATATTAGAGAGGGTTCCCCGGAACCAGTCACTGATTTCTTGTGATGGAATCACTAATTCATTGTGGTGATTATCCAAGGGTGTATAAATATCTTAAAACACACAAAATTGGCCACTTTAAATATCGGGAGTTTATTTTATGTTAATTATTCCTCAATAAAAAGACACGTAAAAAATAGGCTGAAACAGGCTGGTCATGGTGGCTCACGCCTGTAATCTCAGCACTTTGGGAGGCAGAGGCAGGCAGATCACGAGGTCAGGAGATCGAGACCATCCTGGGCAACATAGTGAAACCCCATCTCTAATAAAAATACAAAAAGTTAGCCGGGCATGGTGGCAGGTGCCTGTAGTACCAGCTACTCGGGAGGCTGAGGCAGGAGAATGGTGTGAACGTGGGAGGTGGAGCTTGTAGTGAGCTGAGATCATGCCACTGCACTCCAGCCTGGGCGACAGAGTGAGAAAAAAAAAAGAAAGAAAAGAAAAAAGAAAACAAAATAGGCTGAAATAAAAAGAACAGGAATACACACTGAGGACCAGTGGGAGGAAGACATTCCTTTGAAAACTCCTGGAAATAGCGAAAGGATGATGCAGATGCGGGTTCCCCATCAGACGTAGATCTGAGATTTCACTGCTGGATTTGTCACTCCAGCCCCTGGACTTTAGAGCAGAGACCCTGTGTCCCAAGTTGCAGGGTACGGGACATTCTGTTTTCTGGAGGCCCTTTTCCTAGAAAGGGGCTGCTGTGGGTGACTCTGAGGACAGAGGGGAGGAGAAGCATCTACTCCCCAGGTGGGGCCCTTGATGCCCCTGGGCCCACTGGGGAAGCAACAGCAGCAGAAGCCACAGGCCAGGCCTGTGCAGTAGCTGCTAGGCACTCACTCATCTGGGAAAGGAGGAAGGGGGTTCTTCTCTCACTTCCCTGCAAGCCTGGAGCACTGTACAGGCACTCACGCTGCTGCCGTGGAACTGGCAGTAATACTCAGTCTCGTCCTCAGCCCAGAGGCCAGTGGTGGCCAGGGAGGCCGAGTTGCCGGACTTGGAGCCAGAGAATTGGCCAGATGCCCAGGAGGCCCAGTTCTTATCACTACGCCTGAGAGTTTGGGGTCAGTTCTTGGGAGCCACTGCCAACAGTTTACATTATAGCCAGTGCCAATGTAGGAGCTGCTTCCAGTGCAGGAGATAGTGAGCCTCGGCTATGTGGCCCAAGACACTGAGGGTGGCTGAGTCAGCACAGACTGAGCTCAGGATCCTGGAAGTGGGACACAGGCATGGTGATTCTGGGTCGAGAGACAAAAGGAGAGAGCAGGCCCCATGGGCTTCCTGGGACTTTAGTCATGGCCTTGTATCTTGTCGCCTGTGCAGTGTGCAAGGAGGGTGAGGAGGAGAGGAAACCAGGCCATGCTGGAGATTGTCCTGAGTCCTGCCTGCCTTCTGTGCTCACGACTGAGGCAGAGCTTCCCCAAATCTCTCCCTTCCCCTCTTCATTCTCTGACAATGAGGGTCCATCCATGCAAATTAGAGTCCCCAGCCTTCTGATGCCACGCTGGCCTTGGATCAGGCCCCTCTGGTGGATATCAGGGAGACGGGCAGGGGTGGAACTGTGTGTTCCTGGGCATGAGAGCTCGCTGCTGTGATCGCTGAGCAGAGGGCACCATGCAGGCAGCTGGCTGATCACAGCTCTGATCACCCCTAGATCACTTGGTAACGAGCCCTTCATGTCCCCAGAAATTATTAATCTCTGATTTGTGATGACATTTGATATGCAATATATTTTTAAAAACCAAGCTTAAACAAAAAAAGATTATTTTCTCTATCAAAACATGAAATGAAACAAACTGTGTATGTGGCTACAACAGTTCTGATAGTACATTCTGTGAATTCATAATGAATTTTTGCTGGGAGTTTGCAGGGGTGGAGAAGGACAGCAGGATTGTCACACTGATATTTATATTGATGAGTAGATTACTAGGCAGTTGCAGTACCGTAAGATTTTAAATATACCACGTAAAATGGAATAGTGACACACAATATTGTCTTGTAAATAAATCCAGGCCATATATGGAACTGAAAATAAATGTGTGCCCCACCTTAGGTTTGCAATTCAGGGGTGTCATTGTTTGAGGTTTCTTTTCTTCGAAAGCTGTGTTTTTCTAAAAGCATCATTTACAGTCAGTTTTGTAACTAGTTATTGTTTACAGAATACAGGTAATATCGAGTTTTATTTAATATTAGGTAGAAATGCATTATTACCACTATGCTTACATCCTGTGTTTTCTTGTCATTGCCTCCTCTGTGTGGATGCATAGAGGTTCCGACTGAACACAGAGATGAGGGTATAGCTGGAGGAACACAGAGATGAATTGTTTCCCTTTTCTTCTCACCTGAATGAACAGGGATCCCATAGTCTCAGCAGTGTCTCACACAGAGGATGAGGCTGCCTGTGACCCCTCCCTGCCCCTGGGTGCTCTCCCTGATGGGTGCCCCCTCAGCTCTCAGGCTGAGGACAGGGAGAAGAGCAGGTTCACAGCTGACACTCCCAGTTTAGCCCCATCCTGCGCTCACTGCAATGTGTCCAGTGTGCTGAGAGGCAGGTCTGCATTCGGTAAAGGTTTATTGAGTGCCTACCATGTGCTGGGTGCTTTTTGACAGTGGGTTTGTGAGCCTGAAGGGAACAGTCTTGTCCCTACCTCAGGGAGCTGACCCTGAGGGGAAAGATGAGGATGTGATATGTGCAGGGACCTCCCTGCCTCCCCTTCACCATTGGAGGCGGTAGAGAGTATGGAGAGGGGACACTGCCACACTCAGGGATCTGAGAGGGGGTGGGGTGCCTGAGCTCAAAGAAGAGGAGATAATCAGAGCAAAAATTTAAGAGTGAAGAGGATAATTCTTTATTTATAGTGCAGATGAAGAGCAGTTCCTGACGTGGGTATAGCTGGAGGAACACAGAGATGAGCGATGAGGTCCAGGTGAAGAGGCTGCCAGGGACCATGGGATTAGGATTGAGAAAGGAGGGTCTTGGCAGGACCAGAGTCCTAGAAACCCAGGAAGATGACCTCTGTCAGACCAAGGAGGCTGCTGACTGGCGGGTTTTCATCTACAGAGAGTGTTGGTGTTGGCAGGAAAGGTGGGCTGGAGCCCTGAATTAGAGGGTGTGACATGAGCAGCACAGGAGAAAACTGAAAGAGGGAAAATAAGTCCTCCCACAGAAATGACTAGGTGGAAGGTGTAAGAGGAAGCTCATCTACAATCTGCACATCATCCTCTGGAAGCTTCATATAGTGAAATTGTGTTAGTGTGTAGATTTCTGTCAGAGGGGCAGATGAAGTTTCCGGTTTTCAGTCTTTTGTTTGTTGAAGTTTCCAGTCAACAAACATGGTATTACTTGGCTCTTTGTGCTAGGCTGAGTCCTGGGGTTTGTAGATACAGTGGTGAAAAAAACAGAGAGAAAAAATATATGAATCTTAGTTCCCAGTAGGGGAAGATCTATTCATCAAATTAGAGCCCCTTGCAAGGTGCCATGTTTTGCTCAACCAAATCCAAAGGGGCCTCATGCAGAGCGCAGGGACCTTGCTCTGTGTAGCTGCCTGCTTTCCAGTGTCTTGCTCTGAGAGTCTCAGCCATCGTGTTTTTCTGGCTTCTTATCTCTGTGTTCTGAGCTGTGTAAAAAGCTCACAATTTCTTGGTCACCACCTCCTTCTGGGTCAAAAATTATCTCCAAAAAGAAATCTGTGTCAGCCGGGTGCAGTGGCTCACACCTGTAATCCCAGCACTTTGGGAGGCCGACGCGGGCAGATATCCTGAGGTCAGGAGTTTAAGACCAGCCTGACCAACATGGCGAAACCCAGTATCTATTAAAAGGACAAAAAAATTAGCTGGGCGTGGTGGTGAGTGCCTGTAATCTCAGCTACTCAGGAGGCTGAGGCAGGAGAATTGCTTGAACCTGGGAGGCGGAGTTTGCAGTGAGCGGAGATCACATCACTGCACTGCAGCCTGGGCGACAGAGCAGGACTCTGTCTCGAAAAAAAAAGAAAGAAAGAAAGAAAGAAGAAATCTGTGTCCACTGTAGTGCTCATTTGTGTGTTAGGTTCCTTTCTCTAAGGTTACATAATCAGGTTATCCCTGGTGGCCAATATTCACTGTCTGCAAATCGTCATTACATGCACTTGATTGTGTCTTAAAGTTTTTTGTTTATGGTGTAAGAACTCCATTTATTGCATCATGGCAAGAAACAGAAATTGACACACTTTTGATATAACCGCCTTTGTCTGTTTGACTTTTTAGAACTTAGTAACTTTATCCCGCCATGATGCTTTCCATAAGTTTTATGAGTTCTGATTAATTTAGAGATTGAGTATATTTCTTTTTGTCAAATTTGGGCAAGTTTTGGTTACCATTTTTCAATTACATTATTCTGTTTCTTTTCCTCACTCTTACCCTTCTGGGTCTTTCATTATGTGTTTATTGATACACTTGATGGTGTCAAGGGGGTCTTTAGGTTCTGTGTATTTTTTCCACCCTTATTTCATTCTATTCCTGGAATAGGATAATATCAATCTATGTTTATTTCAATGATTCTTTTATATCTTTTTATTAATATTCTTTATTTGGAGATACATTCTTTTCATGCTTTTTTGAACATTTTTACATTTTTTAAATTTCTTTGAGCAAACGGAGAACTAATGGAGTTGAAGTATTGGTCTAATAAGACCAGTGTTTCTGCCTCTTAGAAAATAGTTTTTGTCAACTTTTAATTTTTTTCTTTTTTAAATTTTTTTCTTTGTTATTTTCCCTTATATATGGCAATGTGTTCCTGTGTCTTGGACCTATCTCATTCTTCTACTTTAACAAATGGAAATTTTAAATAATATAATGTGACAGTTCTGGAAATCAGAACTTTTTGTAAAGAATTTTGGTTGCTGTTGTTGCTGTTTTTGCTAGAGTTGTTATTGTTGATGATGTGTTGTTTCATGGTTTTCGGGAGGGTTCTGCAAGTCTGCATTCTTTGCATGTGAAGTTAATGAAGTCTCTGCTCAATTACATTAGTCGTTACCTAATTACTGGACAGATATTTCCCAAAGCAATACATCCTTCAGCTTTTGCCAAGGACTCCACGGGATGTACTTATTTTGAAATAATAAATAAATAAATAATAAATAAAATCCTCTCGTTCCAGATCAAGGATACCAGGATGATATTCGTGGCTATTTCTACTCCTCCTTCTTTGGTAGCTTTCTGCTTATCTGTTGTCATCTTCAGTGTGTTGGAAATAAGTTCTCCTCTTTATCCCTTACTCCCAAAACCCAGGCACTGAACACCTGAGAATACCTTCAGAAACGCCCAAAGGGTTTAAACTTTTCATCTCGATCTCTATAAATCTTCATTCTCTCTATTTTTATTTATCTGGAGTATGCTTTCTAGCATGTTGATAGAAATCTAAAATTTATTTAAGTCATAAGTTATCTTCTAAGAGTGATCATTTAAGTGATATGAATAAGGCAGGACTGAGGTGTGCAGCTGAGTCTCAGTGTCTGAATATGAAAAGGAGAATTTCCTCGCATCCCCCTATAGAGCCACAATACACCGGACCAGTAGGGGGAGACAGGCTCTATTGTAACATTTGCACAATAATTACAGATCAGTGTGCACTCCCTAGAGGCCTGGCCTAGAAAGCTGTCTCCAAGGGAACGTGAAGCAGGAATCAGAAAATATCTGGCTCTCTACTTGTAAAATTAAAGCGCACACACACACACACACACACACACACACAACATATTTGAGTATGCAGGTCAGCAGTTTCTGAGAGCCATTTTTCAATCTTGGTAGCAGAGTAGTAAAACAGTTTTTGCCTCACTTCCCCATTCATCTGTGCTTTACCTAAATGGCACACCAAAGCTACAATCTGTACCACAGATATAGCCAGCTCCATCCTCAGACGGGATTGTAGAAATGACACTATAGTGGTCAGCTCCAGTCCTGGAGACTGAGAAGTGACTGGGAATCCCAGTCCCCTTGGTGTGGCTTCCATCACTCTTAAGCTGCATCAGGAGCTGAGGGCCCTTTCCTGGCTGCTGCCGAAAGCATTCAACTGCATAGCTGCTCTGCTGACTGCTGAGTGTGGGTGAGCTTGGCCAGGGCTCCCAGGGAGCAGATGCGGAGGTCGACTGAGTCGGCACAGGCTGCCAGAGGGATCCTGAAAACCCAGACAGCCATTATACACTGAAAAAAGAAGAACAGGAAAGGACGGCTCTGGCATGAGGTGGGATGCGGCGTCAGTGAGCTGGGGGATCAGGATGCTTTGTGCTGTCCTGGCCTGCGCAGGAGGAGAATGAGGAGGAGGAGCGGGGTCAAGGCCATGGTACAGACTCCCCAGGTCTCTGCAGAGGAAGCCACGCTGCAGGTCTCTCGTGTTCACCCTCCAGCCTCAGAGGAGACAGACGGGCCATTCATGCAAATGTGCTCCTCTTCCCCTGCCCAACCGTGCCCCTCCCTGGGCCCGTGTGCAGTCCCAGTGGCTGGGTCATTTCTGAGAAGAGTAGGCCTGGGATGTACCTGGACTGAGGCTCCCAAAGGACTCAGAGAGGACCCAGCTGCTGGCTCCAGTGAGCCCTAGGCAGAGGCCAGGGCCAGGTATCTGATTTCCCAGCTGAGAGCCCCACAGACTCTAAGTGCCAGCCCCACAGCGCCCCCTGCTGCCCAGGCCCAGGTCCATCGTGCCGGCGACCAGAGGCCAGGTGGACGCCACAGAGGTGCCATCCTCCACCGTGGCCTTGACCAGTGCTGGCTCCCTACCTCAGGGCACAGTGAGGTTCCTTCTCAGGGCAGTTTTCTAGATCATCTCAGTCTTTAGCTTTCCATATTGGCCTCCTCAGCGGGAAAAAAGATACACAATTCACCGCACTTTATAAGAAGTCCCCAGGGGAAGCGTGTCTCATGTACACATTCTACGTGGCAACTGTAATGGGATAATTTCATTGACTAGAACAAAATGTTTTAATTCTGCAGTAATAAACATGTTGTGAGTGTGCATTGGACACATGAGCATATGTGTTCATAAAAAGCACACTGAACTTTCCAACTAAGATCTGCAAATTTCACTTTACATATTATGCTTCAAGATAAGTTTTAAAAATAAAAAAAGAGAAGAATGCCATTTTTCCAGACAAAAAAAAAAATAGAATTTGCCACAAGAAGACCTAATCTAAATGAACTTCTGAAGCTCTTTTTTAGTAAAATCTCAGTAAGCAGGCACCAAAAATTGCAAGAAATAAGTGTTAAAGAAAGGGGGGAAATGTGGATAAACACAAAGGAAAATTGAGTATGTAAAACTACGATTACAATAACTTCAGATGATGTATAAATGCGTATATGTATAACATAATGCATATGTGTGAACTTACAAACATGTTTCAATAGATTTGTGTGCACATGTGTAAATACATGACATAGCTATGTTTTGATATTATATAAATTTATAGAGAGTAAATGGAATTGAAGGGTTTACACTCAGACTCTACTCTCTGAAGTTTTATTTTAAACACAGCGCACCCATAATCTCTTCATATTTCCCAAACAATCAAGGAGACAGCCTCCAGGAGATGTTCCAGCTTGCATTTAGTCTCCAGAGAATCCCCTTCTTGTGATGATATGTAAGAGTAACACCCCACACAAATCCCCTGAGCAGGACAGTGTATGATAACAGCTTCAGATCAAAGGGGAAGGCTGCCGCAGTCAGAGGTTTAGCATCCTGCAGGGGGCTCAACAGGACATCCAGCATAGTGAATATGAACAAAGGGATCAATTCTATTCTTTAACCAGAGTTCCCCAGCACACTTGAGGGTCCAGGGCATCTGTGATATGCAACATAATCCCATTGTCACATGGTCGGTGACAATCTCAATCAAGCAAGCTGGCCACCATCACAAGGGGTTGCCTACCCTCCCCAGATTGGCTCAGTTGTTTCATGCTCCAAAATACGCATATTCATGAGGAAGAACTTCTCATGAATATGAGAACTTTCCTCACTGGCACCATCTACAAAGGAAACAGAACAATGTCCTGTGGCGTTGGCACAAATCAGGCTTTATTGGGGGGCATTTTCAAGAATGGACTCAGCAAGGGTCACAGCCCTTGTACCTCTCATCAGCCTCATGAGAAGCAGATCTGGGATGAGCCAGGGAAGCTGGGAGGATTTGGGGTTAAAGTCCAGCATAAGTACCTTGCAAAATGCTCTGTCTTTTAATACATTGAGTGTGTGACAGGTCATAAATGGAGATGTAATGAGAGGAGAGTCAGAAGCTGCTCAGGGAAAGTGCAAGGCCAAGACTGAAATCAGTGCTTGTGGCACCTGGAGAATTCAAGAGAAGCTGAGATCTCTGGGGAGGAGCGAAGAGTAGTCCAAGCTAGCGAACATGAGGAAACCCTGAGTTGGACTTTGGAGTCACCCACAGACTGTCTTGTTTGACTCTCACTATTAATGGAGGCCAGTAGAAAGGCTCCACCCTGTGCTGAAGAACGAAAAATACAAACAACAAAGTTGCTACTGATGAGCCACACTTGGTCCCAGACAGTGTATTGTTGCCTGCACAAGGCAGAGAGAATGGTTGTCCTGATCCTCTTTTCTGAAGCTGCTCATGAGGTTGGAGAGGAACCCAGGGTAGCTGGGAATTGTAAACAAAGCAGGCATCAGGCTTAGCAATGCCCTTCTCACTAGCAAGACGTTTGTCTTTCAGCTGCATCAGCACCACATACATTGTGATTGCACTTACATCATCTATTAATATTCATTTTCTGTTTCAATTTTTTATGAAAGCAACGCTCACAGAGTTGAATCACATTCATTTAATTGGCACTCACATCTTCAGCTACTGCAATAACTCTCTATTGTTTTAAATTATCTTTTAACCTTCATATGTGTTTCCATCTTTTTCAGGGGCTCTTACATAAGTGTATATAATGTGCTTCCAGTCTAACTTTCAAATAGCTCATATAAACCTAAAAAAATCATAGTGCATGTTCATATTTCAAAATAATTTATTTCTTTAACTCTTGGCTTTTTAATTTTATTTATTTATTTATTGCCTTTGGAACTCAAAATAATACTTTTATTTTATTACATACAACTACTTAGCATTCCATCAACTAAGTGCAGGTTATAAATTCCCCTTGTGTTTGACACATAGCTTGTTTTTCATACTTTTCTCCTAGTAAGGACCTTGTCGTAAACATTTCCTTGTGTCTCTGTACAGAGTGGACTTGGTGCAAGACAGATGCTCGCCCTCTTCCAGTATCTTCGTGCTGAGAGTCTTTGCTCAAAATAGCTGAATTTGTTTATACAACCTGCTGTGAGTGAGAGTCTGGGATTCCCCACATCCTCACTGGCATCTTATTTTTTTTTATTTTAAATTTGCAATATCATTTAACAGCTTTCCACCCTCAGTGGCTTCAAGCCTTACTCAGAAGTATGCCCACAGGAATCAAAGGTCACTCAAATCCCACATTATCTACCTCTGCTCTCTCTTTCATCTTCCTGGCCCAGGCTCTGACACTCTAAACTTTCTCTTTTTTGTTTCTTTACAAAAGGGCTTCTCACTCCCTTCTTGCTCCTTTCTTAAGCTGTTTGCTTTTTGCAAGGCCTGGAAGGCTTCCCATGCACAGACATGCTTGGCTCATTCCACAATTTCTACTTGAAGATCTTATTCCCTTCTCTTTGTCGCTGGTGGAATTTAACATATTTTGATGTCACATTTATCTACCCTCATTTTGAGACCTGTGAATGGCTTATTTGTGTTCTTTGAACATTTGTATTGGGTTTCCTTTTTTTCTGTCTTCACTCCTTGCAAAGTTGTCTTCTGGATTACAAATAGCAATACTTTGTCCTTGCCAATGTCTTTCCACTCTTACATATCATTCTCTCTTCTTACCAGCTGTGGTCCTCTTTGGCAAAAAAAAAAAAGCTTCAAATAATTGCAATCAAATACTTCAAATTTTCTTTTATGAATTGACTTGGAAGGTTTATTTAAGAAGTAGTTTCTCATATGAAGTAAAAACAATATTTTTATTTTTCCAAACTGAAGTTTTTATACTTTTTCTTTCCTAAATTATATTTTAACTCTGTTTGGATTTTTTAATAAAAGTATGAATTAGGTACTCCACTTAATTTTAAGAACAGAGTTAGCCATATTTCCAATATCACATAAAAAAATCATCAGTCCTATCTACTCTAATTTTTAAGAGAATTATGTAAATGTCAAGATCTCAGTCATGCATTTTAGCTAATATTGCTTGGTAAAATAACTCAATATCTGGTATCACTTCCTTTACAAAGTTTTGGTAAATTATCTTAGGTAATTTTTATCTCAATTTTCAATTTGAGTTTTGAAATAAGTTAAGCAGTTCCCTAAATTATTGCTGAAATTTTAATTATCTTATATTAATTTGATGGATTCATCCTAGCACACTGCCATCTTTACAATATTGATTTATACAATCCATGATATAGTATAACTTTTTTTTTTTTTTGAAATGGAGTCTCGGGCTGTCACCCAGGCTGGAGTGCAGTGGCGTGATCTAGGTTCACTGCAGCCTCTGCCTCCTGGGTTCATGCCATTCTCCTGCCTCAGCCTCCTGAGTAGCTGAGACTACAGGCGCCCACCACCATGCCCAGCTAATCTTTTATATTTTTTAGTATAGACAGGGTTTCAACGTGTTAGCCAGGATGGTCTTGATCTCCTGACCTCATGATCTGCCTGTCTCAGCCTCCCAAAGTGCTGGGATTACAGGTATGAGCCACTGAGCCCAGCCAACATAGTATAACTCTTACAGTGTATTGGTATTTTGTATTTTTTTAACATTGTTTATTATTTTCTCCTATTAACCCCTTATACATTCATTGTCACATCATTTAAATGTATTTTTATAATTTTTAGTTAATATGCATTATTTGTGTTGTACTTTTTGGAATTTAAAAAAAAAAAAAAAATTTAGCAGCAAGGCCTCCTTCCATGACCATAATCCCAAGGTGCTGCTTTTGTTGGGGCTTCAGGAATCAGTAGTAAAGGGAGAGTGACTGATGAGATAACAGAACTGGTTAAATCTGAGTTCCTTTTCCAGTCGCTGGAGATACATATGAGACCCAGGGATGCTGTGCCAGCTCAAGGGTAGTCTCCATGTCTTTCTTGCTTTCCGATGTGACTAGAATTAGCCTCCCTCCATCCACACCATTATCTTTCTGAACAGGTTCTGAAACTCCAGGGACAGAACGTGTATTACCCAAACCAATTTGACAGTTCACCCCAGTCACCATGATGGTGTCAGGGGACATGGTGTGAGTGTTCTGGTCAAGTTGTCCTGAAGGTCAGAATTTCTGATCGGTGGGTCAGGGATGGCAGGTCTCGATCATTCTCGGGGGGTTTGTGTCCAAATTGAAATCCTGGGACTGAGGAGGTAATTTGTTCCCATGTGAGTATTCATCCAGGGGCAAGAAACGGTCATGAAGAAAGAATATCTCAAAGAAGTCTAAGAGGGAGATTCCTCTCTTGCCATCTTGAATGAAAAAGTCCCTTTGATACTTTTGACAAAGACTAACAGGCAGTTTGATCTTTCCATTGGAGTAATGAGCTCAGGGCCTCCCTCAGTCCCCTTGCCCATGAAGGTTCCTTCAGCAGGGTGACTCAATACCATCCTGTCCGTGTCCTAAGGCCAGCTTGAGCCCTCTTGCCTCACCCAGGCTTCAGTCCCTCCTCCCCACAATCATATGCTAGGTCTAAACAGTCTCTCCAGTGACCCTAGCTGGACCCACAGCCATCACGCTTCCCACCTCCTTGTTCATCTTCTCTGAGGCATCTGAACTTTTCTTCACAAACTTAGCTCAGATCCTCTGTCTTCCTTGTCCAACCCTCTGATGGCTCCTCTACCACCCTTACTGAGCTCTCCTCTCCACTCCTCACTAAGTGATGACATCTTATGGTGTTGATATTATTACTCAATTGTCTCATCTCTTCCACCAGATGGTGTCTGGTCCATGAGGACAGGTACACTTTCTGTCTTGTCCACCCTATTTCTTGAGCCCCTAGACCTAAGCCTGGCACATAGTAGGTGCTAATTGAATGTTGTGGATGGACAGACATCTGGCGGTTGAGGCTCTTTGGTCAGACACAGTGGGCGCTGTGTTCCTGGTGCTGTCCTGATCCATGATGGACTTGGTTCCCAGGGAAGCCTGACCCTGGTATTGAGGAATTGATATGGTTTGGCTCTACGTCCCCACCCAAATCTCATGCTGAATTATGATATTAAGTGTTGGAGGAGGGGCCTGTTGGGAGATGTTTGGCTCATGGGGGTAGATTTCTCCCTTGCTGTTCTCAAGATTCACTTTCATGAGTGAGTTCTCGTGAGTTCCGGTTGTTTAAAAGTGTGTAGTATTTCCCCTTCTCTCTCTCTCCCGCTCTGCCATATCAAGATGTACTTGCTCCCCTTGTCCTTCCTCCATGATTGTAAGTTTCCTGAGGCCTCCACGTCATGCTTCCCATACAGCCTGCAGAACTGTGAGTCAATTAAAGACAGTGAGCCTTTCTTGACAAATTACCCAGTCTCAGGTAGTTCTTTATAGCGATGTGAGAATGGACTAATACAGATATTTATTTCAGTATATGACAGTATGACAATTTGTTACTGCCAAGGGCTGGATATGAAGGTAGAACTGAGAAAGGACTGGGAAATGTAATTTAGACCATGTTTGCTTCAGTGCATCTGATACTCCACATTTTGTCCACCAAACAAAATCACGGTTAAGCAGCTTATTTGGTGAATGGGTTGGGGGCTACACAGGGAAATACCTTCACTGGAGAAACAGCCTGTTTTTGTCTTCCTTCCCCAGTGGCCTACAGTTCTGTGTGAGCATTAATGCTTGTGTGCCAAGATAAGCAGAAATAGTCAGCCTTATCCCCAGACTAGAGGCCAGAAGTGCTCAGCGAAGCCTGTGAACCAGGACAAGACCCTCAAGGCCAATGACTGTTTCCATAGATGAGGAGTTTTAGAGCCATTCCAGGGAACTGCTGATACTCATTGACATGAAAACCACCCCCAGTGCTGGTGGCACTTCCGGTGCAGGAGATGGTGACCCTGTACCCTGGGGACCCTGCCACTGAAGGAGGCTGAGTCAGCACAGACCTGGCCCAGGACCCTGGAAATGGAAGAGACACAAAAATGGTGATACTGTTCTAGAGACAAGAGGAGAAAGCGGAGTCCTTTGGGCTTCCCAGGGCTTCTCCCTTGGCCCTGTGTCTAGTCACCTGTACAATGAGTGAGGAGTATGAGGAGGAAAGGGGACCAGCCCATGGTGGAGACTGGCCTGAGTCCTGCCTTCTGTGCCTACAGCTACAGCAGAGCTTCTCCCGATCTTTCTCCCTCTCTTTATACTCCTGGAGGAAGAGTCCATCTGTGCAAGTGAGAGCCTCTAAGCTTCTCGATCCCACTCTGTGTTTGGGTCAGGGTCAGGGCCCTCTGCCTTAGGGGATCATGGGAATTAGCAGGAGTGGAGTTGTGATGTCCCAGGATTTTGGAAGTTCACAGCTGTGAGGCCTTAGCAGAGGGCAGGAGACAGAATAGGTGGATGATGCCAGTTCTGAGCACACCCAGACCCTTCAGGAACGGACCCCAAGCACTCTCTGTTGTCCAGCCCCAGACACACTACTGGCTGATATGCTGACCATTCAAGTTTCATATCATCTTGGAAGTCAAATAAATTGTAAGATTTATTTTTTGGAAACAATGTAGTCTAGGTAATTTTGGTAAAGATAATATATATTGCGACAAAATAATTGAAGCTTCCTGAGTCCAATTTCAAATATGATAGAGATCTCAAGTATGACACTGAAGGAGAAAATATAATTCACTAATATTCTATGGCTCTTGGTGTTTATTTATGTGAAACAGAATGCAGTGGAGAAACCCTGTGAGCAGTCTCTGCAGTGACTCAGTCTGATAAGGAGCAGAATCCACTGAGTACATATTATCCCTTCATTCTGTGCCTCCCATAATGCATTGTGCCACACCAGCCTATTGTGGCTCTCAGCAGACACTCATGAATTCAATGCAATGTCGTCTGTCTGCATTGGGTGAAAAACCTGTACATCTGTCTGTAGAGTGGGACATTGGATCATTGGATTTCACAGTCAGGCAGGGGAGTTGGACTAAACTATTCTTACTGTCTCTCAATGAACACACTTCGGTCTCCTCAGATTCTGCTTTCTTGTGTTTGTTTGTTTTGGTATTGAGATGGCATTACTTTTATCTCACACTCATAAGACTGAAAACAATCATAAACATGATTTATTTAAAATGTAAATTATTTTCCCTGTGTCCAGCTGGGGTACTGTCAGGCTGGATAATACACCATTTTTTTTGTTGAAAGAAAGTAAGGAAGACCTTCTGTCCTGCATTGTTCCATCACCACTAATATCATTGTGAAGAGGTCACCAGGGGACAATGTGAAACTTCTGAAGTCAGCAAGGCCTGAAGCAAACTCAAATGGTTCCTGTTTCAGCAAAGCTGGGCTCTTGCTTACAGGCCAGTGCACGTGGTAGAGCAGGTGCTTCCTCCCAAGGGGCAAGCTCAGAACTCACAGCCACCCTACACCTCCCCTTTAGAAAGGAGCTGTTCTCTGGGATGAAGACTCAGAAATGTGCGCCTATGATGGTGGTAAAAGGAATCAGGTTTGAATAATGGACCAGACAAACACTGACCCTTTACCAAAAAGTTTGAGGGAGGTAGAAAGAACATTGCCGTATCCAGCCTCAGCTTGAAGACCCAGGGGTTCCTGCAACATCCACACCATGGCCTGGACGCCTCCTTTCCTCCTACTCTACCCTCTTCTCTCTCACAGCTCAGGTTCATGGAGAGCTGGGTGGGGCTGGGCTGATGAGGGACCAGGAGGCCACTCGGGAGTGGGTGTTCTAGGCTGACCAGTCTCTAAGGGAAGAAGGTGCATCACCAAGTATATGTGCTCCTTGAGCCTCAGTGGGCTCATCTAGAAAAGGGGGTTTTCTCTCAGCGGAGCCCATCTAGATGGATGGGGTCTCAGTGGGGTGAAACCTCACCCCTGGATGGCACAAAAGGGCAACATGGAGAGAGGCGCCTGAGAGATGGTAGAACCAACTCTGACCATCTGGTCCTCAACTCATCACCTTGCAGATGCTGCCTGTTGGCCAGGCTTGGATTCGCCCTGGTTAATTGTTTTCCTTCTTCTCTGCCTTGAATAAACAGGGGTGCTGCAGGCTGAGCAGAGCCTCACAAACAGGATGAGGCTACTAATGTGCCTTCCCTGCCCATGGGTGCTCTCCCTGATGGGTTCCCCTTCAACTCTCAGGCTGAAGGCAGAGAGAGGAGCAGGTTCACAGCTGACTCTTTCAGTTCAGCCCAATCCTGAGTCCAGTACAATGTGGCCAGTGTGGTGAGAGGCAGGTCTTCAATTATCAAACAGTTATTGAGCACCTACCTTCTGCTGGGCACAGAGTTCAGTGTTGGGAAGGCCATGATGATCTAGACAGCCTCATCCCTGCTTCATGCTGACCCTAATGGGAGCACAAGGATGGAAGGGCACAGGGGGCCTCCCTTCCTCCCTTCTACCATTGGGGGTAAGGAGGCCAGAGAAGCCTCTGCTGCACTCAGGGTTCTGATGCAGGATGACCTGGTGGGATCATAGAGGAAGAGGGAACAGGGTGTGACATGAGAACTGAGGAAGTATCAGCATATCCTCAAGCTTCCTGGGATTCAGGTGAAGATGTAGAGAAATTCACAAAGTGGATATGGAGGGAGAAACACAGAGCTGAATAACAGAATCCAGGAGAAGAGAATTCCCAGGAATAGAGGGATCGTGATTCAGAAAGAGAGTCCCTGGCAGTGCAAGGACCTCAGAAATCCAGTAACACGCATTGTGGTTCCCGGGGCCAGGAGCTTACTCACTGGCAGGGCCTGATCTGTTAGGGCTGCTGGAAAGGAAGGCAGGGAGAAGCCACGTGTCAGCAGAGAGAAGCATGCAGAAGGCTGCGACATGGACGGAAGGAGAGTAGATTCCACCTGAGGACAGCCAGGATGGGAGGTGTGAGACAGGAGTGTCCCAAATCTATAGATACTTTGCTAGATAATTTATATAAATGGGATCCTGTCACTCTGTAGATTTTGTCTTACAGGAGAAGATAAATTCAGAGCTTAGAGTTCTATTATTACTTTTTAGTACAGTGTTTCTCTAACACAGGAAATTATCCTCACAGATCCTGCCCTGGTGGAATAGAAGCTCAGTGTGTTTTAAAGTGTTCTTTAAAATTATTTACCATTTTACTGGTCTTTTCAGAAATATGAATTGATTAAAATTTTTGACATGTTCATCTTACATTTTTGAAAGTAATATATCGTCTTTTTTATAATCATACTCTAATCCTTTTGAGGTTATTCATTGAGAAAACCAAGAAAATGTACTACCTACTGTATTTACACTCTTGTTTCTATGGAGTGAACTCTTCAATCTCTGGAATTTATTTTCTTGGATCATGGAGTAGTTCCTACAAGAAATTAAAACTTTTTCCTTGTTCACCCTGTATTTTTCTAGAAGATATCTCTCGTCTGTTCCTTTCTTTGTGACAATGGGCTGTAGATAAATGCTTTTCTTTTTTATTCGTGAAGGAGGTAAAATAGATAAATGTTTGGCATCATCTGGTTAGTGGAAAATAAGCCATAAGAGGGAAGGAGAACTGAAAAGAAGGTGCAGAATTTGGGGAAAGAAGTGGTCGTAGTCCTGAATATAACTTGACATTACTGGGTAGAGACAAAATATTCTAGAGAGACGCTGAGAAGGAGAGTCTAAGGTTTGAGGGCAAAAAAAGGAAAATTCAATTAGAACTTTCATAGCTAGACTGGTGTCCTGAAAGGACAGAGACAGAGCTGAATTAAACAGGCTGACACTGATTCCAGACCACTGGGACAAGGGTGCCGTGAAAAGTAGACTCTCAGCAATGACACAGGTGTCCTGGGAAGCAGTAGCTAAGGGAGGGGAGCAGAAGGAGGCCCCACTTGGAGTGTGTGGACATTGGGAAAGGTGTAGGTGCTGGGCCCTCAGGCTGCTTCTCGCCTGAGGGAGGGACAGGTGGAGGACAGGTGCACAGGTGGTGGTGGGCAGTAGCCACTCCTGGGGCTTCCTGAATTCCTTGCCTTTCTTACTGCCTCTGGGACAAGGAGGCCATCATGGGGATGTGTATCTGCTCCCTCCCTCTCCTGAGACTACCTGTATCTCAGGTCAGAGCCTGCATGGCAATAGTGTGTCTGTCTAAAATTGGTCTGGGGGAAGAATATCAGCAACATTAGGGAGCTTGAGCTGCAACTTTATGAGCCAAAAATTGCCTGGCTTGTGATCCTGTTCAGGTTCCAGCATCTATAGGACAAATCCAACATCAACTAAGGATGGGAGTGGATGACAGAGTGATGCACATTGTGGGATCACGTGGGCAAACCTCCTTTTTTCCTGTTGTCTGGACCCAAAGTCTCCCAGCCATGAGGTGAACATGTGACTGATCCCAGCTGCAACTACAGGGATCTGCATTGTGCTGTCCAAACCGATCAGACAACCCGCTGGTCAACATGATGCTGTCAGGGAGGATGGTGTGAGTGATCTGGTCTAGTTTTCTCAAAGGCAGAATTCCTGGTGGGTTGGTCAGAGTGCATTCCCTCACGCTGGAGCATCGTGTGTGAATGTGATACCTGAGACTGAACAGTATCTTGTTTGCACGTGGGAATTTAGCCTAGGGACAGGACGGGGCATGGAGAAGAGACACCTCAAATAAAACTCACAGTGGGACTCCCCCCCTGCCAGTTGGAGAGAAAAGGGTCCTGTGACAACTTTGAAAGAGGCTGGGAGGCTGTTGTCAAAGTTTCCATCATGGTGATGAGCTCAGGACCTCCCCCAGCCTCCTTGCTCATGGAGGCCCCCTCAGCAGGGGGTTCGCATCCACCCCAACCAGTTGTCAAGGCTATTTCTGAGCCGTCTCTCCTCACCCAGGCTTCAGTCCCTCCTCTCACAAACACAGGCTAGGCCTGACCTTTCTCTCGAATGACCCCAGCTGGCCCCATGGCCCTCACGCTTCCTGTTTCCCTGTTCATCTTCTCTGAGGCATCTGGACTTTTCTTCATAAACTTGAGTCAGATCCTGTGTCTTCCTTGCCCAACCTTCTGATGGCTCCTCAACCCCCAACTGAGCTCTCCTCTCCTCACTACGTGGTGACATCATATTGTTGCATTGACATTTTTACTTGATTGCCTTATCTCTTCTACCACCCGGTGTCAGCTCCATGAGGACAGGGTCCCTTCCTCTCTTCTTCATTATGTGCCTTGAACCCCTGGATGTGAGCCTGGCACATAGTAGGTTCTCAGTGAATGGGGTGGATAAACAGACCTTTGGGAGTCGACTGTCCTGAGTCAGACACGATGACCCTGGTCCTGTTTTGACCCATTACGGACTTGGTTTCCAGGACAGCCTGATCTTGGTATGGAGGAATTTCTCTTAATATGAGACAATACAATGATATGGTACTGCCAAGGGTTGGATGTGAGGGTAGAATTGAGAGGACAGGAACACACTCTCCACACTGTGTTCACTGGAGTGAGTTGTAAAATCTAAATTTTTACTCAACAAATGAAAACCAAAGTTAATCAGCTGACTTGCCCAAGAAGCGGGGGCTGCACAGAGAAGCCCTATTGCTGGATGGGCAGCAGGTCTCTCTCCCACCTGCCCACTGGCCTGCAGCACGGCCTCAGCCTTGGTGCTTGTGTCCCAAGGTGAGGAGGAGGAGTGGGGTCCAGGCCACGGTGCAGACTCCCCAGAGCTCTGCTAAGGCTGACAGATACAGGTGTTTCTTACCCACCCTGTAGTCCCAGAGGAGGAAGGGGGGGCCCTTCATGCAAATGTCCTCCTCTTCCTCTGCCCAACCAAATCACTCCCTGCGCCTGAGTGTCAGTCCCAGTGGTGGGGTGACATTTCTGGGAGGGGTTACTGGGCCGGGCCTGGCCTGAGGCTCTCCAAGGGCCCAGAGAGGGCCCAGCTGCTGGCCCAGTGAACCCTGCGTGGAGATCAAGTTCCAGTGTCTGGTTTCCCAGCTGACAACCCCACAGAGTCCTCCGCAGCAGACCAGCAGCACCCCCTTCTGCCTAGGCCCAGGTCCATCGTGTCTGTGACCAGATGCCAGGGGGTCCTGACAGAGGCTTCTGCCCCGACCAGGGCCTTGACCACTGCCTGCTCTCTGTCCAAGGGCAAAGCGAGACCCCTCGTCAGGGTAGCCTCCTATTTTATTTCAGACTTTAGGTTTCTATTTAGCCCTCTTCAGTGGGAACAGGACACACAGGACACCCCACTTTGTGAGAAGTCCTCAGGAGACAGGCGTCTCTCATACACGTTGTATTTGGGAGCTATGATGGGATAATTTACGTTGACAGGGACAGAATGTCTCCATCCTGCAGTAATGGCGATGCTGTGAGAATGGATTGGACTGTTGGCTACGTGAGCATCTGCATTTGTAAAAACACATCAAACTGTATAATTAAGACCTGTCCATTTTACTTTACATAAGTTATCTTTCTATATAATAAACAGAAAAAATAGAGGAAAATGGCTACTTTTCAGACAAAACCCAATGGAATCTGCCACCAGCAGAACTCCTCTAAAGGAAATTCTAAAGCTGTTTTTTCAGTGAGATGGAAAATAATCTCAGTTAGTAGTCCCCCAAATTAGAAATAAATAAGTATTTTAAAAAGTGGAGAAAAGAGGGTAAACGCAAAGGAAAATTGAGTACATGAAACAGTGATTTTTACATCAGTTGGTGTGTACACGCATACATGTTTAAACGTAATGGTGCATGTGCATGTTCTTATGAGCACATATTCATAGATGTGCACGCATATTTGTAAACATAGCATAACCATAGGTTTTGATATTAGGTAAGTTGCTAGACAGTAAATGGAATAGAAGTTTCTGCGCTCTGACTCTATACTCCCTGAAGCTCTATTTTACACTCTGAGCTGCCCTAGTCTTTTTAGAGTTTCCCAAACAATCAAGGGGACAGATTTTCTACCTTGAAATAAAAACTTAATGTAGGGCTGTCCCCGCCTCACCCCTTGGCCTGGATGCTCCCAGGCCAGCAGGAGAATGTGAAGAGCTGAGCTGAGCCTGGGGAGGTTTCCAATGGGGAGAGGACACCTGGCCTTTGATAGGCCCCGGGTCCTAGCAGGTCAAAGCTTTGGGCCAATCAGGGAATAGGGAACTTGCCATTTGATCAAACCCTAGGGAGACCCCGAGTGTTTTCCCAGCTGCTGGGACCGTGTCAGGAGAGCTGCAATGTCCCAGACTGACTGCAGGGCCCCAGTTCCTATCAGGCCTCTGTGACAGGCCTGAGCCCTTCCCTGGAGGGTCCTAGATGGCCTGGATCAACTTTTCTGGTGCTGCTGCTCCTCACCTCAGAATGGATTTATCGAAATTCCAAGTTCTAGATGAGCATTTTTGGCCCAGAGGAGACAATCTCATTGGGACTAAATTAGAGAAGACTTGTCTTCCATCAGCATTAAAATAGGCTTTTTAATTAGATCAAATAGAGCAACCCAAAAAAAGTAAAACAGGAAAAAAAAGAAATCTACCTTTCCGCTTTTTAGTATCCTGGGTGCAAAAACTTAAATTCTTTCTACTGCTCATGCATTGGGTAAACCTCTCACCAGTCGGTTTTAGGCACTTATTTTTTTTTATTTTATCTTTTTTAAAACCTTCATTTCTTATTCACAAGTATGTCCCAATGTCCTATAGTTAGTACTCTGCTATGTGGAAATAATAAGAACACATCTAATCTATTTTTCAACTATTACATTTTTTACTCATGAATTATCTATACTGGGCCAGGTGTGGTGGCTTATGCCTGTAATTCCTGCCATCTGGGAGGCCAAAGCAGGAGGATCAGTTGAGCCCAGTAGTTCCAGACCAGCCTGGGCAAGAGAGTGAGGCCTTGTCTCTACAAAAAATAAATAAAATGAGCCAGACATGGTGGTGCTTGCCCATAGGCTTAGCTACTTGTGAAGCTGAGGTGGGAGGATGGCTTGAGCCTGGGAGTTTGAGGCTGCAGTGAGCCGTGGTTGCACCACTGCACTCCAGCCCGGGCAACAGTGTGAGACATTGTGTCAAAAACAAAACAAAACAGTAAAGGCCAGGCGTTGAGGCTTACACCTGTAATTCCAGCACTTTGGGAGGCCGAGGTGAACACATCACCTGAGGTCAGAAGTTCGAGACCAGCCTCGCCCACATGGCAAAACCCCATCTCTACTGAAAATAAAAAAAATTAGCTCGGTGTGGTGGCGGGCACCTGTAATCCCAGCTACTCGGGAGGCTGAGGCAGGAGAATCGCTTGAATCTGGGAGGCAGAGGTTGCAGTGAGCCAAGACTGTGCCACTGCACTCCCGCCTGGGCGACAGAGTGAGACTCTGTCTCAAACAACAACAACAACAAAAAAGAAACGGAAAGAAATATCCACCTTGCATGTTTATGTTATTAATTCAGGATTACACTACGAAACTTTTCCATCCTTTCACTTTCATTTAATGTTTTCTGTAAACATAATTACAGACACGTGTTAAGGTGAAAAATATGTGATAAAGGTTTAGTTACACTTCACCCAGTTTTCCCCAAGAGTGACGTCTTACAACACAGTACGCAATATACAAAATCAGAATGATGCAATTAACGTTGAAGTAATGCTTTATGCCATTTTAACTAGGTGTTTATGTGTGTTATCATTTTACTTTTGTGTATATACTTCTATTTAGAGTTTATTGTAGAATCACATGGTTGTTTATTGTTTTTTATTTTTCTCAATGTGACAAACTGTGTTTAATATATGTGATTAGTTCATTTACATTTAATGAAATTATTCACATGGTTGGATTTAAGGTTACAATTTTAGTATAAGTTTCCTTTTTCTCTATAATTTTTGTTCCTCTCCACTCTGTTTCTGCTACTTTTGGATTCTTTGAGTACTATTTAGTGGGGTCTTTTGATTTTTATATTGATTTTATGTTGGTATCTCTGTACAGTTTTACATTGGTTGCTGTAAAGATTACAACATGTACACATAACTATTCATGATCTATTTAGATATAATAACAGGACTAATATTTTCCCAGTCACGTAGACCCCTTACAGTCCCCTCTTTGGGTTGAAGTTGTCATATATATGTATATATTATATTTTTCATAAGTAGAAATTATACCAGAGATGCTACAACTTAGCTTTTGATATGCATGTTTTCCAGAACTGAAGAGCTAAAAACTTGGTCTTTTACTACTATATTTATGGTTATTCTTCCTGCATTTTTCAGGTTCAATGTGTCTCTCCATTATCATTTGTCTTCCACCTGAAAATTTTGCTTTAGAGTTGATTTGTTTCGATTTTTTTTTTTTTTGATGAATTCTTTCAGGTTTTCTTCATCTGACAAAGTCTTATTTTTTTACCTTTTTTAAGAAAAAGAAAATCTTTACCTGGATATAGCATTAGGACTCAACATTTCTTTCATTCTTTCTTTTGACATTGTAAGAAGACAACACTGCCTTTTGGTCTCGATGTATACTCATAAAATACCTCTCATTGTTTGAAGGGTTGGTTTTCTGTGCATCTTCTAAAGCTTTCTGTCCACTTTCATAATTGTGTCTTTATCTTTGGCTTCAGGAATTTATCATTACATGTTTGGGCACGTAAAAAACCTACCTGCCTGGCATCACTGAGTTTCTTAGGTCTTTAACTGCGTGCTATTTACAGAAAGTCTTTAGCAGTGACCAGTGCTGGGGAGAAAAGGTGAAGAGCAGCTGCTAATTGTGAGGGTTTTTTTGTGGGATGATGAAAATGTTTTAAAATTAGATGATGGTGATAGATGCATAATTCTGTAAACACAATAAGACAATTTAATTGTACATTTTATGCGAAGTGAAATGTATCTCACTTTTTCAAATAGAGACAATGTGGGAACAAGGTCCGCTGACCCTTTGCAGGGGCCTGTGGCTGATTCTCACTTCCTCGCAGGCTTAAACTGTAGGATCAGCAACCGGCACACTCTTTGTGCTGAGGCTGACCCAGGGTGGGGATGCTCTGGGGAGTTCTTGTCTCACTTCCCCATGGGTCTGGAGTACTGTGGCAGTGTAGCTGCCATCAGCAGACTGACAGTAGTAGTCAGCCTCGTCCTCAGACTTCAGCCCAGAGATGGTGAGGGAGGCAGAGTTGGAGGAGCTGTCGATGGAGCCAGAGAACCGATCAGGGACCCCAGAGGGTCTTTTGTTATCTTCGTAAATCACTGTGGTGGGGGCACTGCCCGGGCGCTGCTGGTACCACTGCACATATTTACTGTCAATGCTGCCACTGCTGCGGGTACAGGAGATGGTGACCGTCTGCCCCGGAGACCCCGACACAGAATGGGGCTGAGTGAACACAACCTCAGCCCAAGACCCTGCAAGGAGGAGCAACACAGAGATCAGTGAGGTCAGATCAGGGTAGGTTCCCAGGGAGAAGGCAGAGGTCATCATCCCAGGTGACATCCAGGAGCCCTCCCTGAATTCCCTGCGGGCAGCCACCTGTGCAGTGAGCGAGGAGGGTGAGGAGGAGTGGAGCCCAGGCCATGGTGGAGACACCCCAGGCTCTGCTTTCTGAGCCACAGCCAGGAAGGAGCCACCAGCCCTTCTTATCTTTCACTGTAATGCTCAAGGTGGGAGGTCTCCATGCAAATGTCTCCTTTTCTGGAACCTGCACAAGCCCCTCCTTTGACTTCAGACTGGCTCTGGCTGAGAAATGAAGAGGCTATTCAAGGAGAAGGGGCTACACCCCGTGGAGGGCACAGAACACCTGCAGGTCCCAGGAAAACAGCTGAGGAGCTGGGGAGCCTGAGCAGGGCTTGAACCACAGCGCCCTCTGATGGATGCGTAAGTCACGTTGACCCTGGGCAGGTGCTGGTGCCCAGGCTCCCTGTTCTTCCGTCCTGAAAGCCTCACAATTCTAGCCGCTGTCCAGGGGGTCTCTGCTCAGCATCCAGTGCTGACTGTTCTTTTAAACTTTCAAACCTGTTCAGATGAGCGAAAACCCAGTAGACCCAGCACTCTGGTTAAGACATTGAGATTCACTTTGTGTTGTTGGAGGTGATGAGTATCAGGGAAAACGGGCTCGGTTTGAAGGAAACAGAGGCAAGGTCTCTGCTTTTCCCAGGAAGAACCACATAGGGTGAGGTCATGGGCCCTTCACTGAGAGGAGACCCAGCCCTTCAGGCAGGAAGAGGGAGGAACCCTGGGACCAGGGGTCAGATTTCACCATCAGAGACACCAGGGAAGCAGAAAGACTCTGAGGACACAGAGAGGGGTGGGCCCAGGTGTCAGTCAGGGGAAAATTTCATTAGAGCCCTTAATCAGTAAGTTTCATGAAGGTAGAAGAGAAAGTCAATAGACCAGGTAGTTTTGAAGGAGGCTTGGAGAGAATCTCTACATCTGGTGATGGATTGGCTTTCTGGGTAAGGTTTAAAAAAGTGAATATAGGCCAGGTGCGGTGGCTCACGCCTGTAATCCCAGCACTTTGGGAGGCTGAGGCAGGCAAATCACGAGGTCAGGAGATCGAGACCATCCTGGCTAATATGGTGAAACCTCGTCGCTACTAAAAATACAAAAATTAGCCGGGAGTATTGGCGGGTGCCTGTAGTCCCAGCTACTTGGGAGGCTGAGGCAGGAGAACGGCGTAAACCCGGGAGGCAGAGTTTGCAGTGAGCAGAGATCGTGCCATTGCACTCCAGCCTGGGAGACAGAGCGAGACTCCCTCTCAAAAAAAAGAAAAAAAAAGAAAGAAAGAAAGAATATAACTTTGAAGTTCTTATTTGTGGAGAAGTTGGATGTTATGCTGCTCTCATAGGAGATATTTTCTAGGACCTGCTTAGGATCCTGTGATGAGCGTTAGTTTCTCTGCTTTGGAAAGCCAGGTGCCAGGTAGTGATGCAGATGTCAACATGCAAGGAAACTCTGCAATGCTTGAGCAGCAGGCTGTGCCATCATGGGGAACTGTGTGGGAATGATGCATTAAATAAATAACGTGGAGCTATAAGAACAGCTGCTACTTTAAGGGGATACAAAGGCACTAACACTCATTTTACAATTGAGGAAACGGTAATTTATGTATTCAACACATAATGCAAGTATGAGTGAAAAGTGTATTTTAAAAGCTACTACCTCTGCTTGATGGCAGGTGACAAAGTCATATGAAGATCACTGAGGGGACTCTGCCCTCAGACCATTGTTGTGGTCATACCATGGGTGCATTAGTAATGAGGACGGTGCTGTGTCACGGGTAGTGTCACCTGGGCGTGGGCAATATGTTCTCACACACTCAGGGCCACTTTGATTGTTAACAACTTCACACTTTCTCCTCTAACCTACAATACCTCCTTCCTCATTCTCCCTCCAATTGACTTTTATTCCTCTTTCCATGGCCACGACATGATGTCCATGATCAAGGACATCAAAGAGAACTTTTCCAACATTTCCCCCCAAACTTGTACATTTGGGGAATTTGTGGAGGAGGACCAAGATTACCAGCTTTACTTTTCTTCAAGTTTTCTTTTATTACACCTGACATCTGCGATTGTGTTCTCATATTATCTCCACATATTTTTAATTGTTTTATGGGATTATCTGCTCCTTTACTGAAATATTTTCAATGACATATTTACATGTTCCCGGAAAATATCAGACCTTGAGCTTCTGCAGGAAGACTCAGAGATTCATAAAGTGTGCGCTTTTCAGATATAGGAAGGGTACCTTAAAAGGTGATTAATGCCTAAAATGGCACATGGCAAAGAAATGAAGACATATTTTAGGATAAAAGTCTATATTCATTCATCAGAGTATGGTTTATGCTGTGAAGAAACAAGCACTGCCAAGGAGGCTTCTCAGATATGAAGGCCATCGTAGAGCATGAGTCCCTTCCTCGTTTTGTGTCTACCTCAAATCTGACCCCTTTGCATAAGTGAGGAATGGAATGAGGACATTTGGGAGGAGGAACACGAAACACCACACATTGATTACCTTGGAAGGGGCCCCTTCTCCGTAAGTGACTGTTATCCATTCCCTGTGTTCATTGCACAGAAGTGAGCCAAGGCTCTGCATCCTGGTTCTGGACAAAGACAGTGTGACACTTAGGTAGGTGTGAGAGGAGAAGCAAAGACAAAAAAGAAAAACAAAATGCATTCAGAGGTGCATGGAGGAGTGTGGTGCAGGGCAGGGCTGTGACTGGGAAACTGATCACTTGCAGAATGTCTGCATCATTGATAATAGCACATTCTGAGCCTCCTCACGTTCCTTCCCAAGATGTGCACATGATACAGGAGATTTGTTTACCAAATAAGTTTGTTAGGAACCAAATTATAATTAGAAGATATTCATCAGTGATCAGGGTATGGAAATATCTGGTATAATTAAAATAGAATTTGATGAAAATATAAGAACTAAATTAGGAAGATGTGGGCAGAGTCTGGAACCCCCAGGGGAGATGGAAAACCATGACCAGCAACAGTGGGGTTGGTGATGTCAGGATGCTCTTCATGTGCCTGAAAATGACAGGGTATTAGGGCTGGGAGGAGCTGGTAAATGCCCTGAGGGACAGGAGCTCTGAGGTTTGGGGTCCCCTGGAGAGGTTGAAAAGGCAACATGAGGAGGAGCAGGGGAAGGAGGAGCATCCGTGGCAGAAGGAAGGACAGCTTGGTCTGGATCACCTGGGATCTGCATAGAAAGACCTGCCCTCCAGGGGAGGCCCCAGGCATCTGCAGAAGCCGGTGGAGTGAATGCCTGAGACTGTGAGGCACTGGATGGGCACAGAGAACCCATGGGGAGAATGATCGGGTCACAGCACAGTCCAGTTCCAGTTCCGTGAAGCCTCTGCGCTCACACACCTGCCATCTGTCATCCTCATGTGACTTCCAATGTGAAACCGTCCAACACCCCTCACCTTCACAGCACACTTCACAGCACCCCTCTTAGTCACAGATCTCTGTCCCCACTTTCCCTTCCCAATGTTGTGGTCGCTACTGGCAGAGACCTAAACTGTGCTGACTTTGTTGCTGCTGTTGCTGCTGCTTGTCAGTTCAGAATAGAAGCAGGTGGCAGGTCGGGAATTCTCCATGGGGTGAGGGGGCATCAACAATCTCATTGCATGTGAGGGCCAGAACCTAGCAGGCAGCGTTCTCATGTGGATTGTATATTACCAGTGAATACACATGGATCCATGCGGGGATGCCCAGCACAGCTTCCTGGGGTCCACAGTGTGGCCTGGGGATGCCTGGGTCTTTTCTACCCTTTCTCTTCATCTTTGTGCAGTTGAATCCCCTCCTGCAAATGTGTTGCTGCCATGCTCTCTTTCCAGTTCTGACCTGTGCTGTGATTGAGGGTTGGACTCTTCCTTGGAGAGGACTTCCATTTGGGGTGGAAAAGGAAGAAATAACTTTTATCATTCCTATAGGACTAGAGCAGTTCCAGCTACAGGACAGTCACACACTCATGGAGTAATTGCAGCCAGTCCCAAGACAGCAGGCTCAGCCGGTTGCCTCCTGGGAAACTTCTCTCTTGTCAGACCCACAGAGGCCCCTAATGGCCATAGAATCACAACCCTCTACTTTATTGACTGACACAGCTGAGCACGCCAGGAAGGTCAGGCTTCTTCTGATGCCTTTTCCCACGCTGAGGAAGGGAGGCGGGTGTGGTTGGACTGCTTACGCCCCAGCTGCCCTCACGAGGAGTCGTCACAGCCTGGAAGAATCCACAGCTGGCTTCTGCCTCCCCTACTCTATGCCTGCCACCCTGCAGGGACATCACCAACCCCACCGTTGCTGGTCATGGTTTTCCATCTCCCTTGGGGTTTCCAGACTCTCTGCCCACATCTTCATTATTTACTTCTTTATATTTTCACCAAATTCTATTTTAATTATACCAGATATTTCCCCCGATCACTGATGAATATCTTCTAATTATAATTGGATTCCTAACAAATTTATCTGGTAAATAAACCTCCTGTATCATGTGCATGTCTTGGAAACAAAATTGTTGCCCACATAAACGTGAGGAGGCTCAGAATGTGCTATTAGCAATGATGCAGACATTCTGCAAGTGATAATTGTGTGGAAGGGCTGCAGACTCTCACCGTGGGGCATACATGGCTGAAGCTGTCACCACCAGTGCTGGCTGTTGTCAAAAACAGCAGGGGCCTAGTGGGAGCCCAGGCAGCACAAGCAGAGGGGATTTTACCACTGGCCTAGAGCACAGTGTAAGCCATGCCCTGTCAGCCCATCTGAGAGAGGTCATCAGCCCCATCCTCAAGGTGAAGACCAGAGAGGACCAAAGAACTTGAGCCTCTCAACCCAGAGAATTGTCTGGGGACCCCAGAGGCCTGGTACTCATTTTAGTCTAAGCAGAATCTCAGAACATAGGTGGAGGGCTCCCTGGATTCTGTGGGGAATAGACTTTTTGCCATTGATATGAAAGCCGATGCTCTGAGGGCAGGTGAGTGTGTTTGAGCTGCATGAAGATGCTGGGAGTGAGGACACCTGGGTCAGCCCAGCCTCGGAGAGGGAACCTGGAAATGCAAACATTTGCATTGTGGGAGCAGGTGTCAGGGTTAAGCTGTTGGCGGGTCCGAGCCAGAGGGGCTGATACAAGCTGGGAACTGCCCCAGGACTCTAGGCCTTGGCCCTACGTGTGCAGGGAGTGAGGAGGACAAGCATGAGAGCGATCCAGGCCATGGTGGGCACAGTCCCCTGTGGTCCAGTGGGATGGATTGAGCTTATTCCCTGCTGGGGGCCTCAGCCAGGAGGAGCTGGTCATGCACATGTGGCCCCAGCTGCTGTCTGCCCCACCTCTCCCTGAGCACTGAATAAAGATGGTTTGCTGAGGGTCTTGTGGGTAGGAAGGGCTAACAGGCAGCAAGACACTGTCTGTCCCACGGAAGGTCCTGCGAGGGAAAGCTGCCGGGACAGCTAGTAGGACTGTGAGCAGGGGTTCTGCTAGGCTAGAGAGGACCCTTCTCTGAGTGCCCATCACAGCCCAGGCTCACTGGAACTAGAGGACGCCCCTGCTGAGCCCTCCATGAGAGCACCCAGTGCAGACCTCGGTGACCCTCCCATCCTCAGTCCATTTTCTGTGTTCTCGGGGGGTCTAAGACTTCCTGTCATCTGACTGATCACTGTCATTTAACAAACAGTAATTTAAAAACTTGAATGGCCAGTGCTGTGATCAGCTCCAAAGTACTTTATATTAATATATTCCACATGTTTATGGACAACACACTATCAGAGCATGAAAAGACATGGAAGAAACTTAAATGCTTATAAACAAGTAAAAGAAGCTGACCTGCAAAGTGACATGATATATGATTCCAAGTATATTACAGTCCAAAAGGGGGGGAATCATTCCAAGTATATTACAGTCAAACAAAGGAAAGCAGTAGAAAGCTCATCGACTTCCAAGGGTTAGGGGAGAGAGAGATGAATCAGTAAAGCCAGAAGACGTTTAGAGAAGTGAAAATACACTGCATGATACTGTAATGGTGGATATATGTCATTATATATTTGCCCAAACCCATAGCCATAGAATGTGCATCAACAAGAAAAATTCCTTAAGGAAGCTACTGACTTGTGGTGATGATGACCTGTCAATGTGGTTCATCAATTACAGAACGTGTACATTTCTGGTGGGACCCGTTGATAAGGGGTAGGGTGGACATGTGTGGAGCCAGGGAGGATACGGGATATCTTTCTACCTTCCTCTCTATTTTGCTATGAACTTAAAACTGCACTAAATTGGTGGCCAACAAAACTGTGGAGAAATGCTCATCGTCACTAATCAAGATATGCAAATCAAAGCCACGATGAGATGCCGTCTCACACCAGTCAGGATGGCTATAATTACAGTAAAAAAAACAACAACTGATGGTGAGGCTGTAAAGAAATGTATACACCGTTGGTGGAAATGTAAATTATTTCAGCTGTTGTGTAAAGCAATTTAAAGACCTCTCCAGGAACTTAAAACACAGCTGCCGTTTGACCCAGCAATCCCATTACAGGGTATCTATCCAAAGACAAATAGATCATTATACCCAAACGCCCAAAGGCCAAATGCACTTGTATATTCACCACCACACCATTCACAATGCCAAAACATGGGATCCACCTAGGTGGAGAAATGCTCATCATCACTAATCATCAAGATATGCAAATCAAAGCCACAATGAGCTGCAATCCTGCCACAGCAGTCAGGATGGATATAGTTAGAGTCTGTCAAATTAGAGAAAAAAAAAAAAAAAAAAAAAACAGCCGATGACAAGGTTGTACAGTAAAGAAAACATGTATACACCGTTGGTGGGATGGAAATTATTTCAGCCATTGTGGAAAGCAGTTTGGAGACTTCTCAAAGAACTTAAAACAGAACTACAATTTGACCCAGCAATCCCATTACAGGGTATCTATCCAAAGACAAATAGATCATTATACCCAAAGGCCAGATGCACTTGTAAATTCACCACCACACTATTCACAATACCAAAGACACAGGATCCACCTAGGTGCCCGTCATTGGTGGATTGGATAAAGAAAATATAGTTTATATCCCCCGTGGAATACTATTCAGCCATAAAAAGGAGTAAAATAATGTCCTTTGAAGTAACATGGATGGAGCAGGGGGACATAATCCTAGGCAAACTAACACAGGGACAGAAAGCCAAATACTACATGTTCTCATTTTTAAGTGGGAGATAAACATTGAGCACGCATGGACATAAACATGAGAACAATAGACACTGGGCACTACTAAAATGGGGAGGGAGAGGAGGGAATGGTGTAAAAACTACCTGTTGGGGACAATGCTCACTACCCGGGTGCAATACACCCATGTAACACACCCGCACATGTACCTGCTATACCTAAAATAAAAGTTGAAATTTAAACTAAAAATATGTATTAAGAACAATTTAAAAAGATAAAATTATATACCTCAACATCACACAATATAGCCTTGGAACAAACTTGCACATGTACCACCTGAATTTAAAATAAAAGTTAAAATTGTAAAAATAAAATAAACATATTAATGTGAACATTTAAAATAAAATGTTAGCTAACTCATTTGAGAGGCTGAGGCAGGAGGATCGCTTGTGCCCAGGAGTTCAAGACCAGACTGGGCAATATGCTGAGACAAATAAAATTTATTTTTAATTAGCCAGGCATGATGCCACTCACTTGTAATCCCAGCTAGTCAAGGAACTGAGGTGGGAGGTTCACTTGAGCCAGGAAATTTGAGGAACTGACTGATTTCAACAGCAGATTTACACATTTCTACACCATTGTGAGGTGGGATTTATACTTAAAATAATGGTTGACTTCAACATTAATAAAGGTTTGGTATAATACCGTATTATTATATCACAACCAAAGATCATATTGTATTAATAGATTCTTAATGAGTTAGGCAAATTTTAACATCTATCCCTAATAAAAATCAGTTAAGAATACAGAAATAGATAAATCTGTTTATGATATGGCAACACACGTGTGTGCACGTGTGCATGTGTGTGCGCGCACACACACATACACACACACACATCTTGGTCCAGAGTCAGCGACTTATTGCATGGAGGACATTTTCCCTGAGACCAAAAAAAATGCAAAGGTACCCCTTACCTCACTCATTACTCATCACTGCTCGCAAAATATTAGACAAGAAAATTAAATAAAATGTATTAATGGAGAGATGTCTGCCCCGATGGGAATAGACAGCGTGAAAGACCAAATGCATTTTATGGTCTTAGATCTTTGGGTTCTTGTGCCGGAAATGACAGCATGAGTATCCCCAATGAGCACATGGTTGGTCACAGGTAATGAAAGGGAAGGAAACCACTGGGTAACACAAGCAGAAGAGAGAACTTTAGCCCAGTTTTCTCAGGGCCAGGAGGAATATTTCAGCTCTGAGGCTATTATCCTAGGTCTGCGATGATGATCAGCCTCCTGCCCAGGGTGCAGCAGAGTAAACAGCCATCAGCACCTTCCCAGTGCTTCCGGATGGGAGCTGCTGGTGCCAGACTGCGTTAAAGCTACCCACATTTCTCGAGCTTCCCTTAGACAAGACAGCGAGCTCTGACCAAGTGACCACAGCACTGACACAGAGTCTGGGGTCACAGCTCACTTGTGCCTTGTAAGCCAGAGTAAGAAGGCAGGTCTTGTGTGACCTCAGCGGCCTCTTCCCCTAACGCCCTGACAAATGCCCGTTTATAAAGAACTGGGGGAGAAAGGCCCCAGGGTGTGGTGGGGACGCCTCAGAGCTCTGTCTCCAGAAGCTCCACTGTGGGGAGGATGCCCACAAGCTGCGTGATATCCCCTGGCCAGGCTCTCCTAGGAGCAGAATCACTCCATCCATATACGCCCTGGGTTCTCACCGCGTATCAGCACTTCCTGAACCAGACTTGGGCAAAGACTTTAAAGAGATAAGGGGGAGATGCCTCAAATCTAAAGCAACGCAATGGGAAAGGCAGACTCAGGAGGTGACAGGGCAGTGGGGCCTTACAGGTGGAGAAAAGTCACACATCAGTGAGGACACTGTTTGGTCAACTTCCCTAGAGTCAGCTGAGTGCTTTACCAGCTGTCTGCATAGCAGATAAAGCAGGAAGTTTTCCAGGTGTCACTACCCAACAACAGAGTGAGAAGGATCCTCCACGCACCCATCACTGGAAGAGCGATGCTCTCATGCATGGACTTTTATCTTGATGGAAAATTATCCTGAAAACAGCTACATAGCTTTTTTCTTTTTCTCAAACTGTCAACATCTCTGTCAACTGTAGCCCAGAGCTCCAACTTCACCCGCTGTCTCCACACACTGCCCATGGCTGTTAGAGGACGGCGATGAGGCAAAAGAAGAGCACGCCTGGGAACACTGTTTTCAGTGTGCGGGTGTTGAGGGGCACAGTAATGTGGGGCTCAGGAGGCCTCAACCAAATGTGGTGGACATGTTTGGATCTGGAGGAGGAGTCTCAGGAGCCCTGTGGCAGAGGGGAAGGGGATTCTAATGAGAAGACGGCATGAGCAGGCCACAGAAGGGAGGGGCTGCTGGTGGCCCGGCTGAATGGACTCTTAAGGCCAGAGAGCTGCACCCTCAGGGCATTGATTCCAGTATCTTCAAATGGAATGGATAAGAAAACTCTGGAATAAGAAATATTTCCTTAGTTAAACCTAGTGTTTCTTTTTTACTAACTGCTAGTGCATGTGTATGTTCATGCACTAGTTTTATATACATGTAACTACTAATATATAAACAATGATGTTCCCTACACACATTTGTTAATAAGGCAGGCTTGCTAATTTCAGTTCGTGCTCCTATTTTTAACAGTCCTAAATAGTGTAAACTATTGTGAATGCATCCCTTGTCTTTTGGGGGGGAGTCCAGTTTAGACAGTGCTCTGTGAGGTCCCCACGTGTTCAGTGAGGCCAAGGGAGCTCCTGAGTTTTTATCTCACTTCCCCACTGGCCTGAGGCACTGTGTGAGCACTGAGGCTGCTGTCCCATGCTGAGCAGTAATAGTCAGCCTCATCCTCAGGTTGGAGTCCGGTGATGGTCAGGGAGGCTGTGTTTCCTGACCTGGATGCAGAGAATCTCTCTGAGATCCCCGAGGGCCGGTTGTTATTTCTGTAGGACAGCAGTTTGGGAGGGTGGCCCTGGTGCTGCTGCAGCCAAGCTGCTCCCTGGTTGCCAACATTGTTGCTGTTCCCAGTGCAGGTGAGCGTGGCCGTCTGTTTCAAGCCCTTGGACACTGAGGGTGGCTGAGTCAGCCCTGCCTGGACCACTGGCACTGTAAGGGGGACAGAAAGGAATGTGAGAGCGGGATCAGAGTCCACTGAGCCAGGGAGCGGAGGAGCTGGAACAGCGGTGGGTGTGGATCCCCCGTGTCCCTGGGTAAGGTCCACTCTCACCTGCAGAGTGAGTGAGGAGGGTCAGGAGGAGCAGAGCCCAGGGCATGGTGCGGATTCCCACTGTGCTTGCCGAAGCTCTGCTTTGGAGACTGAGCTCCCCTAAGTCTCTTTATAGCTCCCAAAGCCTTCATGGGGGTGGAGTCACAGCATTTAAATAAGATCTTGCTGTCTGACTTTTCCTGGGCCTCCACGCCCTGGTTACTCACAGATCTGAAGGAGAGAGGCAGGAGATGAGCTGACCCAGAGGTGGAGATGGCCTGGCTCATGGTGACCCCTGGGTCCCAGCAGGTCCGAGTTGCAGCCCCAGACCACGTCTCATGAGCACCCTGATGGTTAAACTTCCCTGCAGGCCTTGAGTGGTTTCCAAGCTGGGTGGAGCCATCTCAGGAATTTCTCCCACTGTCCCAGTCTGTCCAAGATCCCAGACCCTTCTTATCTCTCTGACACACTTGGGCCGTGGTAGCCAGAGAGTCACTGGCCATCCTGATCCTCTTCCAAAGCTGCTCTTGATGCTGGAGAGGGACCCAGGGACCCTGAGAAATCTAAATAAAAGGGGTTTCTGGCAAAGCAATGCCCTTCTCACTAACAATCAGCTGCAGAGAGCGTATCGTCCACTGCATCAGCACATGTATCCTCGCTTTACTTAATCATCTGTTACAACCCCCACATCGAGAATATTTTTCTGTTTTAAAGTTTTGGAATTTACTCACATAATGTTATTAGCACTATCATCACGAGACACTAAAAGACCTCTGAATGGATTTATTCCATCTTTAGCCATTATGCGTGTCTCCATCTCTTCCTAAGGCACCCATTTATGTGAAGTAACATGCTTCCAGTCTACTTTCCAAAAAGCCCATTATATAAGCTTGAAGAATTCATTATGCATGCTTCTGCTTTTAAATAAGTGGCACGTTGTTTTTTTCTTGAGAGCTTTTGCTTTTGTTTAATTCGGTGAGAGTTTTTTGTTGTTTTTCAACTGATAAGTATATTTTTATCATCGCTACACAAGACGTTTTGTTTGTTTGTTTGTTTTTGTTTGTTTATTTGTTTCAGATGGAGTCTCACCCCATCGCCCAGGCTGGAGTGCAGTGGCGCGATCTTGGCTCACTGCAAGCTCTGCCTTCCGGGTTCATGGCCATTCAGCTGCCTCAGCCTCCTGAGTAGCCTGGACTACAGGCACCCGCCACCACACCAGGCTAATTTTTTTGTATTTTTAGTAGAGACGGGGTTTCACCATGTTAGCCAGGGTGGTCTCGATCTCCTGACCTCGTGATCTACCCGCCTCGGTCTCCCAAAGTGCTGGGATTACAGGCATGAGCCACCGCACCTGGCCAAGAAGTTACTGTATTACTTCTAACTGGCTACCATTTTATCTTCTACTTGAGTTATGAATTCCATTTGTGTTGAACACCTACGTTGCTTCCAATGCTTTGCTCCCAATAAGGATCTCTTTATAAACATTTGCTTGTGTCTCTGTACAGGTGGACTTCTTCATGACAGTGGTCTGCTTGACGAGGAGAAGTGACTTCTTCTCCTCGTGTGCTGAGGAACTTTTCTCCAGATGGCAGCACTTGTTTCTCCACCCAGCTGTGGGTGTTTGTGATTCCCCACATGCTCACTAGAGTCTTAGTTTATTTTATTTTGCAATATCATTTTACTGTTCCACACTCTCAATGACTTCATGCTTCATTCAGAAGCCAATCCACTGTTGGCAAAGCACCACGTGAACCCGCAGTATCTCCCTCCCTCCCTCCCTCCCTCCCTCTGCAACTCTCTAACCATGTCTCCAACACTCTGAACTAACTCCTTTCCTCTCTCTCTACCCGCCGTCTCTCTCTCAACTCAAGTCAGAAGGTGACGATGGACCATGTGTGAGATCGGATGGGACTAGGGTAATGGGCTGTATCAAGGGGGCCAGGCTAGAATCTTGGATCCGCACAGCCACCTCTGCACATACCTACCCACACTGCTTCTCAAGGACAACAATTTAAACATAAATATAAGCATAAGAGAATGGATACAATCTCATTGAGTCACTGCTAAAATGTTTTGAGTGAATTCACGTAAGAGAAAATTTCAATATTGATCATTGTCTCTTATAGTAGTGAGCTTTGACACTATTTTCTTATGTATACTGTGTACTTCATTGTTTTTTAAACCCAGAGTTTATAGATTTTGATATTTTGTCAACATTATGAACTGCTACATTTTAAAGTGATTTCTGAAAATATATGAGAGAAAAATAAATGTTGATATGCTATTCACACATGTAACATTTGTATTAACAAGCTTTAATTCAACAATGTATAAGAACATCAGAATAATATAATGTCTTCTTGGTAGATAAACATAGCAACTAAAAATATGAATTATTTTGTATTTTTTGAATTACATTATTGAATTTAAATGTTTTACACTTTTGCTTATTTCTCATATTGCTAGAAAAATGACTTATCCAATGTCTTTATGGGCAATAAGTGTTCTATTGTTCCACATTAAAAATAAAATGATTCTAGTGGTTCAACCTTAGAGGTATCTTTTCTTTAGATATAAACAGACATTATTAAGAAATTAAAGAAGTGTCCTATTTTCCCATATTTCTTAATTTCTCCGTGTGTGTGTGCATACACATGCGTGTATATATATAAAAATATATTTACACATGCATACACACAAATATATATCATATAATATACATCTTTATATATGCACATGTATATGCGCATGTGTAGATGTCCATATCTAGATATTTAATAAAGGAATGGTGGTTAGAATTTCCTGAAAATTCATTGAAAAGGAAAGTTTTCTTTTTAAATTATTTAATAATGGGAATGAGAGACACTAAATAAATAGCCCTTGACACAAAGGCGTCGTTCTCACCCTGAACACGTTGCCGAGTTTTTCTCTCCCTCCTCCTTTGTGAATCTTTCCATCAGAGATTCTCCTCTTTGATTCCTGTGCCCTGATAGGGAGTGCCACCTCGAGCCATGGATCTTTCAGGAAACACAGGACTCAGGCTGAAACAATGAGGATAACAAGGTGACACTGTGCATAGTGTCCCTCTCTCAGCTTCACCTTTTATGGATTATTCCCAGCTAGGACCACAACTCACACATTTCCCCTGCTCCTGTGGCTGGAATAGCAGGCGACACAAAGCACCAAGGGTGTGTGCCCACTGGAGTCAGAATCGGATCACTTCCTTCCCGTGATGTTCAGATAGACCTTAATACCTGGTTCTCCTTCTTCTCCAGGAAGAGCAGCCCTTGGGAGGACCCCGACGTCCTATGTGCAGGGAGCTTGTGGCGAGCAGGTTTGCCTGCAACAGAGGCAGGGATAGAACACGTTGCACGGGGCTTGAGGAGGGCGGTGGAGCCCACAGCCTGGGTGCGGAAGGAGTCCGCAAAGGAAGCACAGTCATGTCTTGAGCCTCCAGACAGACAAGGACTTCTGCCTGGATGACAGGAACCCAGTTGATCCGTCTCGAATGCTCTTTTCTCCTGCTGGGCGGGGCTGAAGACAGTTTCTCTCTGACCAGCTACTGTGGACCCAGAGCGACGGCCAGCCTGAGCCATAGAGTTTGCGCCTGTGTAGGGAAGCTCGGGCTGAGAATGTGGCAGCCGCAGGTAGGACCTCAGTGCGGGGAGCTGGAGGGGCATGCAAGCCACGTGCTCACACCTGGAGTGGAGGGAAAGCCTCCTGGATAGAGCAACATTGAAGGCACGCACGGCATTGTTCTCACATGATTGTGCTGTGAGACACCTTACATGTTTGTATTTAGTTGTCAGAAAAACCTCATGGTGATGGAGACAGATGTCAAACTCACCTTTACCCTCCCTTGGCCCACGCCATAGGCGACACGTCCTGTACCATAGCTTCTGGAGTGGGAACCCTGCCACGGAGTATGCGTTAAAGTGGTATCTGCCCGTGTTGATGTGAAGACAGCTTTTCCATTTTTTCCCCCTCACCTTCCATTGAGGGGTGAGATGAGGCCCCTCCCTGTTAACCAGACCTGACACTAGTGATCTCTTGGCACTGACAGTTTCTGTGGAAGTGACACTTTGTAAACCAAGTCAGAGCTCTGAATTCTCTGGGACTGCCCAGCTTCCTGGAAACCAGACCACATGGGAGGCCTCCGGTAGGTCATTCAGTCAAGGCCAGCTTCACTGCAGACTCTCAACGAAGTCACCTTCAGTCGATTCCGACCCCTTCATACCAAATCAGCCCCAACCTGTGACACTTTTTTTGCTGAGGCTCCATCATCAGCAGAGACGAGTCACCCGCAGCAGCCCTGTCTGAATTACTCACCTGTGCCTGCGAGCAAAAACAGTGCATGTTTTTATCCACCGTGAGGCTGATAACTCTTGTTTCCTTATCTGTTTGTTTTTGCATAATAACAGATACAGCTCTTGTAGGAAACTCAAAATATAAAAGAGACTGAACACTGCGATCTGAGTTTTCTTCTTTCATGTTCTGCAGCCTTTCAGGTTGTGATTCCAAATATACAAGCCAGTAAGTTTCTGTAGATTCTTACAGAATTATTAGCTGAACTATTAATAGCACTGACATCGTGACAATATTTTCCCTAAGGGTTTTTTATGTTTAGTTATTTATTCTTCATCTACTGTAGAGAGTCAGGTGTCAGCAGCAAGGAGGTTTCTCTGCTCCCCTAAGACCGCCCCAAGCTGGGAAGGCTGAACTGCTCCTTATCACCTTCCTAACACTGCTCCACCCGTTATCATGTGATATTCTTACTCTTTGTTCATTTTCTCCTCCAGTTGGAAACTCAAAAAAGTAAATCTGTTCTCTAGTTTTGCTGTTTCCCTTTGTGTGTGCTTGTGTTTAAGATGCAAACATGCAGAAGAAATTTGGGGTGAATCGGCAGTGACAGGCACTTGTACCAACAGCTTTCAACATCATGAACGGTAGTGACTTTGTCTTGAACATGACAACCCTCTTATCTTTGAATCAAAACCTTCACTTTTTAGATGAATTTTGGAGTCGTGACTTCCTTTCCTATACCTGGTTTATCATGAGGTCATAAGAATGTGTGTGATTCTTGATTTCTTATCCAAAACAAAAATTTAATTCTACAATTTTGTGAGATAAAAATTTCATTTAGAAAAGTGTATATTATATATTTTTTCACCCAACATGTTCACTCAAACAGAAATGCACTGGTGAAAATATTGTGATATTTCTTCATTAATTTCTGGGGAAATGGTTGGTCTTTTTTGAGGGATGCCCTTTTTCATCCCTGTAAGACCACACTGATGCCTGCTGCCCATGGGAGGCTAAAGGATCAATGAATCCGCAGGCATTGTGTTCAGTCACTCCACTTCCTTCTCCCATAGCTTTTCAGGGAAGCAGCACTGAGAACTCAGAAGATCTTTCTGTAACTGAAGCATCTGACCTCCGGTTGGTATCCGTAAACCTGCTGTGTTTTCAAAAATCATGTTCACCATCTTCCAGTGACTGTGCAAATGTCTCAACCCACATCCTCCCAGATGCTCAAGGTAATCCTTCATTGATATAAAATGGACTCTAATTGCTAATATTCTGAGAAAGTTTTGCTTCTGTGTTCATTAATGAGATTGTCTTGTATTATTGAAATCTGTTTCTGTTCCTGTTGAGTTTTACTCTTTTGCTGGAACATCAAAATAAGTGAGTGTGTGTGTGTGTGTATTTGTGTGTGTGTTTATAATTTTATACAAAGGTCCAGACTGTATAAATGGCAGTTAGCACTCTCTAACCCAGCACTCTGCAAGGAGGTTTAGAAGTGGTGGATAGAATGAGATGACAAGCTCCTCATGCCCAGACGATAGGACTGAAAGGCAGTGGTAATGTGCACCCAGAAACCTTGACCTGATCCCTAAAGGAACTCCCGGTCTAAGGACTAAGGATTTTGAAGTGGAGTGAGATTCTGGCCACGCTGGAGAAGCCCCAGGGTTCTTGCTGAGTCTAAGTTGTTACGATGGGAGCTTCCCCAACTCCAAGTGTTTCTCATTCTATGCCCAGGAAACACTGTATTTCAAGTTCCTTTGAGCAAATTTGTTCCTGCTGTGTGATTTCTCTCTGCTTGAAGAGCAGGCTTGGACAAGGACTCCATGAGGGTGGAGGATAAAATAGGAAGCACTGGTGTGTGTTAGAGTCTGGTGCTCAGTGTCTTCTGCGGTGCAGGAAGTGGCTCCTGCTGGGTGGTGCAGGTGTGGGAAGTCACACTTCAGTGAGGATACTGCTTGCTCAAGCCTGTGAGAGCCAGTAGTTTGCTATGCGGCCCGGCCCAGGGCCCTGCCCTCTCAGGAACAGTCCAACAGCACCCCCTGCTGGGCTCAGATCCCAAGTCGGTTGGCCCCTCAGACACGGACCCAGCTCTTCTGGAAGGGCATCCTGACCCTTGCAAACGGATCTTTCACTCATGACCGAAGGGAGTAGAATGAGTAGATCCTCTCTGCAGTGTTTACAGCTGAGACATTATTTCTTTCATGTTAGTTGTGGTCTGCAAAGAGCTGATCACTGGATGTGTTTCAGAATGCACAGTGATGATTTACCGGATATCAGCATCACCAGGCGTGTGAGTGTGTTGCTCCCAGGGGCCTGTGGTCATCACCAGTCTGTGATCATCTTGAACCAAATCTAAGGCTTAATGTTCTGCTGAGCCTCCAGGTGGTTCATACCTGGGGATGATTCTACAAGGGCTGCTTTTAGAGGTTGACTTATTTTGTTATTGTTGTTCTCATTGTTGTGAGGGTCGCCTGTGACATTCCTTCAGCTCCTACTGTACAAGCCTTGGCATTATAGCCCATAAGAATGACGCTGTCAGAAAAGAGTGCCTCTTGCTCTGTTTTGCCTCTGAGTTCTTTTGCTATTTAATATTATCCTGGTAATACCTCTTTTCTTTTGACCATGTTATATATTGAAGGTATTTTAGTCTAATTTTATAATTTTCCTCAATATGGGGATGGATATAAAAAGACAATTCTCAAAAGTGGAACCCCTCCTTTCTTTTTAGATGTTCTCCTCACACTACTGTCCTGAGGAACCCTCACGTCCCATTTCCCCACCCTCACTGGGTCCTGATTCATTTTATTCGTTAAAATGATCCTTGGATTTAATGGGGGTTGGATTCATAAAGCCTAGGTCTCAGACAACTTCTATTCATCCAACATCTTTCCAATCAAAGAACCAGACAGACAAGCACTAGACATGTGGGGTCAACCTGAGCAGTCAACTCACTGCTCAGGATGCAGGTGAGTTTGGCTGATGTTTTCAGGGATGCAAGGAGAGAGGGTGGCTGAGTCAGCACAAGGTGGGAGAGGGAACCTGCAAACACTGATGCATGGGAAATGGGGCCCCAGCCAGATTCAACTCTGGGGACTCTGAGCCTAGAGGCTGACATACACTGGGGAGCTGCTGTGAGTCTTGGAAGCCTGTCTCCAGCTGTGCAGTGACAGAGGAGCACACGGAGGAGAGGAGACCAGGCCATGGTGGACACAGCCCTGTCCTGAGGCTGCACAGTGAGCCTGGGCTGCTCCAGGCTTGTACTATTCTCGCAACTGCCCCAGGGGGAGAAAAGCTACTTATGTAAAATCGCCCCCGACTTTGACCTTCCTGAATCCATTAGATCCAACCTGGCCACTGATTCAGGAGGCTGAGGGGACCTGAGATGGAGGAAGCTGAGGCTGCTATGAGCGTGAGACCAGGAGGGTTATGGAGGGAGTAGCTGTTGAGAATACACACTGGCCCCTGTCCAGCAGCCTCTGCCAGGCCCTGAAAGCACCAGGCCACTGAGTCTCACCATGAACACGGGGGCAACTCTGCCTCTGCCAGCCTGAGGCCAGTGGGGCTCACCCCACTGTGAGGAGCTCCCAGGCAGGGCCTGGGACTGTGCACAGCACCCACTGCGGGTCACAGATCTATCTTCAGTGTCCTCAGGGTGCTGGTTTTTAGTGTCCTTGGATGTGTCACCAGCGACTGAGTTGAGACAGTGATGACTGAAACGCCTGTGCAAGCACCACGCTTGGGTCTAACTTAACAAGCATCAAAAAACTGTCAGTCATTTTAGAGGCTTCAACTCAGGCAGAACATCTAAATACACAGACAATCCTATAAATATTAGGAGTTCAACAAAACAGAACAGTGTGTCTCTCTCATCACTCAGACATTTTGGGAACATCTCAGAGGGGGCATCCTTGTAATGACGTTGTAAAAGACAGGTGGGGGATGCCGTTCTCCTGGTGAAATAGCAGAACACAGGAAGGAATGTGTTTTCTTTCTGTGCCTCAGCTGCTGGCTCGTGAGGCCCCATGTGAGGGAGTTCAGGGGGTGTGTCTAAGCTGTGAGGTGCTCTGGCCAACAGAGCTCCCAGGCATTGCTCACCATTATGAAGTGTCCTCAGTGTCCATTAAAACCTGGCTGCTGCAGGTTCGTTTTTACTATTTCACCATAGTCCTTAGTGTAAAAGTCACAAACACACTTTGATGTTTCTGGTCAGGTTACAGATTACAGGAGCTGCAAGAGACCATGTAAGAAATAGTGGCCCACACCTGTGGTTCTGAGGTCATACCTATAGCAGCTGGCCCAGGACATATGCAATTGAAATTGTAGACTGTACTTGCTAATATTACCACCACGAACCCAGAAATGCTCAAATCCTGTGAGCTAAAAGCCCTAGACAGAGTAACAAGTAAGTGCTCAACAAAGGACTTGGTATAACCTGGTTTCCATCATCTGTTGCAACTCACTTGTGCAGCCTCTGCACTCACCTGGCCTGTCCTCCATAATGGACAAGCTCACTGCTGACTATCATTTGTGGCCTTCACAGCCACCAACCCAATGGACCCACACACAGCATAGAAATGGGATGTGAAGGAAACATAGCCTGGGATCATGGCTGTTTTCATAGGTAAAATAACAGTATCATTTCCAGTAACCTAGAAATGATTATCTGTTGATGTAGGGATACTGAGAAACTGCAACAGAACGCTTTTCTAAGAATTGATTCCAGCCCCTCATCAAAAGTTGGCTTTAGATCAAGTGTGAGTCCTCTATAACAGGTAAATACAGCAGCAGCATATGTGGACCCCATGGGCTTAGAAGATTTAAAGCAATTCAGCTTTAAACAGGACATCACACAGGGTGGGCAGGTTGCGGGAGCTCTGTCACCGAATCACAGCAAAAAGTTAGGGCCATACGCAGGCTGACCATTTTGTGTTACATTAGGTGGCCTTTATCTAAAGAGACGAGGATTCTGTTTCTAATTTCTTTCTTGCTCATCTTTTCTTTCTTTCACCCTTCTTCCACAAGAAAGGATAGCATATTTCAAGAATAAAAAAAATTTCCGTATTAATCCCACCAAGGCTCTGTGAAGTGTGTTTTCATTCAAGTAGTCATATGCAAGCTTGTCTGCCTACCTAGCCACCACCTCTCTCCTTGTTAAAAAATTTAATAAGTATTTTGGTCCATTGACTATGCACTAGATTTTGTAAAGACCACAAATTAAATTAGATTAAGTCTTTCTTTTCATTTATTTATTTATTTATTTATTTATTTTGAGACAGAGTCTCTCTCTGTCATCAGGCTGGAGTGCAGTGGCACTATCTCAGCTCACTGCAACCTCTGCCTCCTGGGTTCCAGTGATTCTCCTGCCTCAGCCTCCCAAGTAGCTGGGATTGCAGGTGCCCGCCACCGCACCCAGCTAATTTTTTTTAGTAGAGACAGGGTTTCGCCATGTTGGCCAGGATGGTCTCAATCTCTTGACCTCACGATCCACCCACCTCGGCCTCCCAAAGTGCTGGGATTACAGGAGTCAGCCATAAGTCAAACAGATTTAACATGCCTGTTTTCGGCTGTTCTTGCATGGCTATAAAGAAATACCCGAGACTGAGTAATTTATGAAGAAAAGAGGTTTAGTTGGCTCACAGTTCTGCAGGCTACACAGGGAGCATAACACTGGCATCTGCTTGACTTCTGGGGAGGCCTCGGGAGGCTTTCATCATAGTGGAAGGTGAAGGGGCGGCAGGCACATCAAATGGTGAAAGCAGCAGTGAGCAAGAGAGAGAGAAAGAGGAGGGGCATGCCACACGCTTTTAAACAACCAGATCTCCTGTGAACTCACAGAGAGAGCTCATCACCAAGGGGATGGCCGAAGCCATTCCTGAGGATCCACCCCCATGATCCAAACACCTCCCACCAGGCCAAACCTCCAGCATTGGGGATTACAATTCAACATGATATTTGAGTGAGGACATATATTCAACTATATAATCTCATGGAACCTTAGAAACATACGTCAAATTAAACATAAAATCACACCTCTACCCACAGACTTCACCAGTTTTTCAATTTATCTTTTTGTGTTTCCTCATTTCTGAAGATAATGTTTATTGTAAACTTCACTGGACACAGTTTCTCCATTCAGAAACTGGCCTGCCTCATGCGTCTTAGCTTCACTGGAGGAAGCACAGAAGGCTCCGTGAACTTGACTTCTCTGAGGAAAGCCAGATCTCTATGGCGATGTCTTCAGGGACAGTGACACAGGAGCTCTTGGGTCTCTTGATCTCAGGGAACCAAAAGGGTGCACGCACACACCATGGCTGAAGAAGACTTTAAATGGGGAAACAATGACTATTTTTAAATTGTAGTGCTTTCATTTTTTTAAAATTTTTGATTATCTTAATGAAAAGGATCAGGCCCCTCTTCCTGAGGCTATCGGGAGGTAGGCAGGGGTGAGGTTATGTGGTTCCAGGGAGTGGGCAGGTCACAGCTGTGAGCTGGAGCAGAGGGCACCAGGTAGGGCAGGTGACTGACACCAGCTCTGATCACCCCCAGATCCCTCAGAAATGGGCCCTGAGCACCCCCAGTGTTGACACAGACACACCTTCCTGCAACGTGGTGATCTGAGCCCCTTGGAGTCAGTCCTGCCTCCCAACTGCTCTATCCCCTGCCCAGGACCCACAGGAATCTGGTGTGTGAGAGGTGTTAGAATCAACCACTGCAAATAGAGCGCTAAAGAAAATATTTATATGGGATTATACTCAGGTGCGAGTGCTGTCAGTCTGTTTAAAAATGACAAGCACATTTAAGAATATTTGTCCTGAAAGAATATGCAGTATTTTTGTTATTAAAATCAAACTTTGAAAAAATATTGCATTGAACAAAACCACAAAAAGAAACAAAAGTTTGTGTATGACTTTAAAAGTTCTAGAAATACCTGTAATCCCAGCACTTTAGGAGGCCAAGATGGGCAGATCACGAGGTCAGGAGGTCGAGACCATCCTGGCTAATGCGGTGAAACCCTGTCTCTACTGAAAATACAAAAAAATTAGCCGGGCGTGGTGGTGGGCGCCTGTAGTACCAGCTACTCAGGAGGCTGAGGGAGAAGAATGGCGTAAACCTGGGAGGCGGAGCTTGCAATGAGCCAAGATGGTGCCACTGCACTCCAGCCTGGGCAATAGAGTGAGTCTCCATTTCAAAAACAAGTTCTAGAAATATATGCACCAGATGGTGTGTATGTACATATATGTGCACACACACGCACACACACACACATGTAAGGCATTTACTGAGAGTTAAAGAGAGACAGACAGAGAGAGATAGAGACCCCGTGTGGTTTGAGAACAGAAACATCATCAGTTTAATCTCTCTATGGATGAGTAGTTCATGCGGTGTCCATTACTGTGATATTTTAAATGCATCAAGTTTTAAAAATAGATTAGTGAGCATTATGTACAAATTAGTCACCTAAATAAAATGTTTTACTCTCTGAAAGAACATATTTCACACATTTGACTTGAATGCATGAACTAACTTTATTTTAAGATTGTCTCGTCATGTTTGTTTTTTAACAGAGAGTTTTTTAATTGACTATGTTTCTAGCACTCAACAGACACGAAATTTAACTCAGTATCAAGTAGATGCTATTTTTTTTAATGTGCCTGTATTGCTTCCTTTTTGACATTGGAGACATTTTCAGAGTGAATTTTTGTTTTCTTTACCTCCCATCTAAATGAACAGGGATTGGCCCTGGCCGAGCCATCTTTCACACACAGGATGAGGCTGCCTATGTCCCCTCCTTGGTTATAGATGCACGTCCCAGTGGGTGCCCCACTCAGCTCTCAGGTCGAGGGCAGGTCCACAGCAGACTCTCCCAGTTCAGCCTCACCCTGGGCCCAGTACTCTGTGGCCAGTACAGGGAAAGCAATGTCTGCATTTGCAGATATTTACTGAACACCTTGTGTTGGGTGTGAGGTAGTAAGAGGAAACAGCAAGCTGAGCTGGACAGCCTGGTTCCTGCATATAGCAAGAAGTAGGGGGAAAGTTGGTAGCCGAGGGAATAAGCGATGTGTACTGAAGGATCCTCGGGTTCAGGTGAAGATGAAGGAAACCCCACAATGTAGATAGAAAATGTGAAACACTGAGGTGCACAAGAAGTTTCAGGATAACTGGGCTGCCAGGAACCAAGGGATTCACATCCAGAAAGGGTGGAATATTGCCAGGCCAAAGGCAAAACAAGAATTCCTTTGGTCTTGTGAGGTCAAGGGGCTGGCTGCCTGAATGGGTGTGATCTGAGAGGTTACTGGGGCTTCAGGGAGGCAGTTGTGTGCGATGAATCAGAAGGTGAGGTGTGAGGAGCTTGAGAGAAAGTTGAAAGAGAACCTACTGAATTTTAGGAAACACCGGATGGGATGTTATAGGTGAAGAATGTGCGGAGTCCATGGACTTGACTGTCAAGAGAAGATGTGATGGAGAAGACGCTCCCTTGCCTTTCAGAAATGGCTTCCTTGAGGGGATTTTAATTTTTGACTTGCTTTTTAACTTTCATATTACAACCTGTAAAATAGAATTACTATAAGAGTATATATTATAGGGTATATCCCTTTTCTGGAGTTTGAATGTTTCTGTCCCATCCGATACTCTTGTGCTGAAAACTTAATCCCCACTTCAAAGGTGTTGAAAGGTGGTGCCTAATCAGAGGAGTTGTAGGTCATGAGGACTCTACCCTCATGAATGGATTAATGTAGTTATAAAAAGGGCTCCTGTTAGTGGAAACAGTCAAAATTACCGTTTCATCTTTTGCCATGTGAAGACACAGCAAGAAAGCCCTCACCAGATGCCTGCACGTTGATAGTGGACTTCCCTGCCTCCAGAACTGTGAGTCCACACATTTCTGTTCCATATAAATTACTCTGTGTTATAGTAGCACAAAATGAACTAAGACACTCTCCTATTAACTGAATTTATAGAAGGAGCTGTTGTCCACCAGTGTGCATACATACACACACACACACATGTTTGTGTTTTAGTTATGAATAAATTTATAATTTGCATAACTTGCTCAGTTAATGCAAATTATAAGCCTTGTCTGAGGCTTATATTTTTTACAAACACCCAGTAAAAGTAAGTGACTTTGCCAAAAACTAGTCAGCTAAACAGTATGGTCCCAGAGCCTTTTCCTTACTGGGAGGTTCAACCTGCACCTGGGACAGACAGAAAAAGGAGAGGGTTAGAGCAGAACCTGGGAAAAGGTCCAGACCTCTTCCTGGGCAACATCTAATGGAGGAGACATGGGGCCCGGGTCACCTAATCTTTGTGATAGGCTTGATTTAGAGAGGAACAAAGCCTGTCTCTCTAAGTTTTTCTCCTGCGGCCCCTTGCGCTGTGCCATCCATTTCCCCTGCAGCTTTGGAGCCTACACTTTCCAGCCCTCAGGAAACCCTGCAAAGTCCTACAGTCTCTGGAGGCAACAAACACTGAGGGCAGTGGGGCCAGTGCTTTTCTGCTTCTATGACTCTGAGGTTTTCCTGCAGCACCAGGGAGAGTCAGGTTTGGTAAACTGGAGTAAGATACAGAGAAGACAGCAAAATTTTCTGCAGTATAAATGGTCTCACTAAATATTCAGCATTACATTTTGGAAATTAACTTCATTATTTTTTGGATTTTGAATTTATTTTACGTTGTTTGAGACTTTTCTAAAGATATAGTGAAACAAACAAGTGGTTTCTTCCCTATTTTCATTATGTTTCTTCTAAATTTCACACTATATAATCCACTGCTATGTTTATCATTATGCAAGGAATCAGAGCTCTGTATTGTAACACTATAATATCAAATTTTTCTCTCGGTAATTCAGTGCTGGTTGGTCTGACTCAGTGTGTGTGTGTGTGTGTGTGTGTGTGTATTTTTGCCACTCCTATTCATAAATATGCAGTTCATAATTGATCTTTATATTGTCTCTTACAAAGACATTATTATTGTAAAATGCTGTGTTAAAAGTAAAATACTTTGGAGCTTAGAACAATAGATTTAACCATATCCTCTGGGGCCATAGAGAAGAAGCGTCCTGAGCCCGCACTAGCCAGATGCAGCCTCTGTATAAAAAACATGGAGATGCTGGAAGCAAAGTGTGAGGCTGAGCCAGGGTGTGTGTGCCTCAGGTCCCCATCTGCATCTGTCACTGTGGAGATGATCGCTGTATCACAGAGCACAGTAATACTCAACCTGGTCCTTAGGCTGGGCCCCATGATGGTGAGGGCAGCCTAGTGTCCAAGCACGGAGTCTGAGAATCAGGCGGGGACCCCTGGGACCCAGTTGCTTGTGTCACTTACTAGGTCCTGGGGTAGGTGGTTGGGCTTCTGTTGAGCCCAGTGGGCATTGTTGGTGGTGGTGATGGCCCCAGCACTTGGAGCCACAGGGGAGAGTGGCTGTCCCTCCAGGAGCTGTGGACAGTGAAGGCTCTTGAGTCACCACAGCCTGGAAAGTGGCTTCTGGAAACAAGTGAGAGAACAAAAGGTGAGGAGATGAGATGGGGCAAGAGGTTGAGTGTTGTCTTCCCTCCCTCATCCTCTGCCCAGAAAGTCCCCCTGACCTGTGCACAGAGCCAGAGGTGTGAGCAGGAGAGGAGCCCAGGCCATGCTGCAGACAGCCCAGAGCTGTGATCCTCAGGAGGGCACCCACAGGGTCAGCCCCCACACTGTCATTGTAACTCCTAGCACCTAGTGGGGGCTGGTCTTTTTTACAAATGAGCTCCTCTCCCAGGGGCACTCACCTGGCCAGGTCTCAGCTGCTGAGTTGTTACACATCAGTGACCACGTGTCCATGGGACCCAAAACCAGGAGGCACATGTCGCTGCCATCCTTGTTTTTCCAGCGTATGGCCTATAGCGCCCTCTAGTGTTCCTGAGAGACATTATCAATGCCAGCTGCGCTTCCGTAGGCCTTTCCCTGATGGCAATGAGGAGCCCTGGGCGTGGCCACAATGTAGGTTAGCGGAAAAGACTCAGTAAAAAGAAGTGATCATGAGCATTTTTTCATGTGCCTGTTGGCTGTATAAATGTCTTCTTTTGAGAAGTATATCCTTTACCCACTTTTTGATGGGGTTGTTTTTTTCTTGTAAATTTGTTTGAGTTCTTTGTAGGTTCTGGATATTAGCCCTTTGTCAGATGAGTAGATTGCAAACATTTTCTCCCATTCTGTAGGTTACCTGTTCACTCCTGTCTCTTATACACATCTAGATGTGTATAAGAGACAGGCACACCAACATGGCACATGTATACATATGTAACAAACTTGCACGTTGTGCACATGTACCCTAGAACTTAAAGTATAATAATAATTTTAAAAATTAAAAAATTAAAAAAAAAGAAGTGATCAGCACAGCTGAAATGCAAAGGATTAAATTGAAAATGAGAGGAGGATTTGTACTGGCACTTCATCTAAGAAAACAAGTAAATGACCTGTAAGCACATAACATACATTTAATATCATGAGTCTAAAAAATACAAAATTGATAGGTCATATCGATATTCCATTAAGCAAATTCAATAATGAATCAGAGTCAACAGATTGATATTGTCAATTATTGAAGAGGATGTAAGGCAAGCGGGACTCTGACACATTGCTGGAAGGAACACACACACTTTGAAAAACAGTTTGGTCATTAACTACAAGCATAACTTATGCTTTTTCCTGTGCCCTAGCATTCTACCCTTCGTTAATTACCCACTAGAAATAACAATGTGTATCCACAAAGTTATTTATACATGAAATTACTTATTCATAACATCACACCGGAAACAACCAAAATGTATGCCCCAAGCGAACAAAGTAAAAACAGTAGAATATGTATACACAATGGAGTCCTCCACCACCACAATACCAAAGAGAACAAATTGCTCATACAGAACAACATGAATACATTATAAAGCTACTATGTTCAGTATCACAAGGTTGATATGACAGAATACGTATTTTATGTCTCTCAGAAGATAAAATGCTATACAACAGAAATCCAAGCTATAATGATAGAAAGCAGATCACTGCGGCCTTGGGGCTTGGTGTGTGGAACATTTGTTGAAAATTGGCACAAGAGGTGTTGGTTGAAAATTGGCACAAGAGGTGTTTATGAATGATAGAAGTGTTTCGTATCTTCATTTTGGTTGGTTAAAAGAATTGCATCTTTAGATAGGTAGGTAGGTAGATAGATAGCTAGATAGATAGATAGCGAGATGACAGATAGATATCTGTATATATGAATGTGTATAAACACACAGGCATATAAACAAAAATCATGCTTATACATATATTATATATATATGTTAGGCACTACCTACTAATCTGTGAACTTAACATCGATGTATATTATTTATATAACTTCCACCTCAATAAGTTTGATCTGAAATACAATAACTTTATCCTGAAGATAAAATTGGAATTAACCACTTAATTTTCAAATAGTTATTACCCTTGAAAAGAGAATATTGGTGGAAAATATATTTTTTAAGATGGGAAAGTATTGGGAAGCTATTTTTTTCTTCTTTGGTTGCATATTATCTGTGGTATATTTCTAACATGATTTCTATGTTTTAGAGTCATGACCACCCTGTCATAGATCTGGTCCTGCAGAGAGGAAAGCTCTAATTTGCTGCCCTGTGGAACCCCAGGAGAAACTCCTTCTATGAACTTCAGAGTCATCTTACTGGGGGAACCGTAAAATCCATATGGAGATGCCATTGTAGGGTGGAACCAGGGTGACTAGAAGAAAGAAGATGTTTTATGGACTGTTGAGCAGAAAATAACTGTACACATCAGCCTGAGAGGATGACAGATTCCAGGACTGAGTCATTAGGGTGATACCTGTGTGGTCTGGGCACAGTCGCAGCCTTTGCTCCTGGGTTCAGCCTGTGCAGGACAGAGATACTGTTCCTTCACCTACCCCATGACTAGAAGAATGACCTTCTTTTACCTGGAGGCCAACTGCACCTAGAAATTTTTGTCAATGGACCCCATGTCTGAGATGTGCAAGGTGGAGGGAAGAGGGGACCAGGTACCTGATGTGACAGGCCATGTGCCCTGAGTTGGGGCAGGAGATTTCTCAGCAGAATTTCAGCCTGGCTAGAGGGACCACACGAGGTGACTAGGTAAGGGACAGTCCCAGCCCTGACAGCACATGGAAGGTCAGGTCTTCCATCCGCATGGCCTTGAGCACTGTGTGAGCAGCACTGAGGCTGCTGTACTGTCCCTGAATAAATGTCACCATCATCTTCATGCACTGACTGGAACCCAGAGAAAGTCAGGGAGGCTGAACTGCGGACTGGAAGCAGGGACCTGACTTGTGATTCCCCAGCATTCAACTTTTCCAAAAACAGAGGTTTAGAGGATTTCCTGGCCGGACCTGATAGCGGGACCCCTAACCCTCCATGCCACTGGTGGTTCCTGTGACCTCGTGGAGATTCAACCCTGAGGATGGCTGGATCACCACAGGCTAAGCCCTGACTTCTAGCTGGAGATGCAGAGAATCCTGGAAACTGAAGATGTCTAGAATAATGTGTACCCAGAGAGAAGAGAGAGAGAGAGAGTGTGTGTGTGTGTGTGTGTGTGTGTGAGAGAGAGAGAGAGAGAGGGAGAGAAACAAAACAAAGATGCTCATGTATCTACCAGGGCCCATTCCTGCCTAGGCAGAGCATAAAGTGAGTGGCAACCTGTCTCATGGCCAAAATGTGATTTTGAAATAGCAATTATTAAAAAGGAATGCTCAGTCAGCATCCTTTCAGTAAGTACCTAAGCCTCAACTGTGGAGTACTGCATCGACACATTCATAGGCTGATTAGGGAAGGGAGAAACCACCCAACTGAGGATATTAGCATGGCATTTCAATGTCTTTCCTCATTGAATTAAACGCAAGTACAGGTTCTACGATCACTGAGCTGAGAGTCTTTTCAAAGGAGAATATCCTTCCAGTAGATTTAATATTATCACAAAATTAAACCGATTTTACTGTTCTCACATTCTAAGACTCTAGTATATTTAAATGTTAAATTAAGAGCATGTTTTGAAAACGTCTGAACAGGGGCATGAAAACCTCCATAGGGGCATGAAAACTCCTCTACCTTGACTTTAAAGAAACACATCACTTTCCATTTGGAGGGGAGTGTCCGAATTCCATCAGCCACACAGATCTTTTTGTAAAGTATGATTTTACATTTTATTTACTCATTTAATAAGCTGGGAACTGCTCTGTTATACAAATACAATGTCGTACAAAACTCACAAAATGTTACAAAAGTACAAACTGCATTACTTAATAAATATGACTACGATTAGGCAAAGTGGCAGTATGATAGATTTTAGGTGGGAAACATTAACTCAAAAAAACCACACAATCTTTGCAGACATTTATACATTAATAAAGGATGATCCTATGTTGCCTTTTAAAAGAATTTAAAAGGAGCATTAAGACAGTATCTTCTGCGATGAAGTAACTGCTGAGGTTGGCTCCAGGCATTTATGCCATCAGCTTTTTAATCTCTTAGGGGAATCTAACATGCTCTATTGCAGTAGGTTGATCTTGTCACAGAGTCTTACACCATGTGATTACCTTATAACAAAATCACAAACGTAAATAAAAACAATTGAGAGCACCCGACATTCTACTCTAAACATCAGTCGAGTACAGAATAGTCACTCTGCATCAGCAAGCCTCAGACTTTCATTCAAGTAAGACCTGGTACTATCCCTTAAAGAAGAAGAAATACTTAACAGAGGATTGTGGGTACTATCCCACAATCCGCTGTTAAGTATTTCTCTCTAAAAGATTGACCATTTCTAGACAAATAATGATTCCAAAACAACAAATCTATTTTTATCAAAATGTAACGGGCCAATCATTTGGTAACAAGAACACATCAATATAAGTTTCTAAGAATTGTAAAATGCAAATTTCAACAACATAACCACCACATCACAAACTCTGTTCAAAATAATACATTTTATATAAAACACTTCTCAATTTATGCCTGAAAGCTGCTTGTCAAAATTAATGTACTGTCATAGATGAAGATACACCATTTTTTAGTGTTGTGTAAAAATACACTTTTGTAGAAAGTAGACTACCAGGAATGAAGAGATTTACATTGTGAGAAATTAGCTTTCAAATTAAGCAGTTCTCACTTATACAGAAAATTATAGATGCAGCAAAATCACCCAAAACTGTCATGAAACATCATTTAGGTGCCCAGTAACCTTTAGTTCTGAGAACATTTTAAAAGATGATTATGGCATTACACTCACGGAAAAGCTATTAGGAATTGCCGGGTGCGGTGGCTCACGCCTGTAATCCCAGCACTTTGGGAGGCTGAGGATGGCGCATCACGAAGTCAGGAGTTGGAGACCAGGCTGACCAACAAGGTGAAACCCCATCTCTACTAAAAAATTCAGAAAAACTTTGCCGGGCATGGTGGCGTGTGCCTGTAATCACAGCTTCTCAGGAGGCTGACGCAGGAGAATCGCTCGAACCAGGGAGACGGAGGTTGCAGTGAGTCAAGATCACACCACTGCACTCCCACCTGGGTGACAGCGAGACTCCATCTCAAAAAAAAAAAAAGAAAAAAAAATCTGAAAAACAAATAAAACAATAACAAACAGTGAGAGTCATCCTGCAGAGCTGCCAGGGCTGTTCGCGTATTCAATCCATGGTAACCATTTATTCTAGAGGCGGGGCAGGATTGCTGGCTACTGGTGGGAGATGCTAATGTCTGCTGACATTTTATTTCATATATTATACATATACATGATACATAATTTTATAAAACTCTCATATATAGTGGCATTATGTATTATGCCATCTGGATGTATTTCACCTGTTTCACAACTCTTTTGCTAGTGGAAATTGGTTAGTAATGTTAGTATTTCTTAGTACTGGTATAAGTTTTTGTGTTTTGATTTTAGCTGAGTCACTATGGGTCTTATGTGAAAAATGGGAGACAGTTATAATGTGGCACCATTTTTAACAACAATCCAGTATTAATGTGATTTTATTAACCACTGAAGTTCTTAACCAGTTCAGTAAACATGAGAAGCTTAAAACCTTGGTTTTTGTCCCACTTTCTCATCTGTCTCTCTCACTGTGATTAGCACTACTGTCATACACCTGACAGTAATAATCGGCCTCGTCCTCAGGCTGGAGCCCAGAGATGAGCAAAAACGCTGTGTTACTTGAGGTCTCCTTGGAGCCAGAGACTCGATTGGGGACCCCAGGTCCCAGCTGCTTGTCTGAGTCGGAGTAGTAGTACAGGAATAACCTGGGAGCGCTCCCTGGCTTCTGCTGGTACCAGTACATGTTTTTACTACCAACACTGAGGTCACTGCTCAGGGTGCAGGGGAGTCTGGCCGTTGCTCCCGGGGATGCAGACAGGGAGGGCGGCTGAGTCAGCACAGGCTGGGAGAGGGAACCTGCAGACACAGACACAGAACGGTGAGAAGCAGGGTCAGGGCACAGCTGCTGAGGGATCTGAGCCATGGGGGACAGATCAGGCTGGGAGCCCCCCGCAGCTCTAAGCCCTGTCCCTACCTGTGCAGTGAGAGAGGAGCAGGAGGAGGAGAGGAGTCAGGGCCATGGTGGACACGGCTACCTCTGAGGCCACAGACCCAGGGTTGGGCTGCCCCAGGCCACTCTTATCGCAGCGTCACTGGGCTCACAGGGGAGGGGCTGACCATGCAAATGAGTTCCCCCATTGCCTGCCCCCAGGTGCACTCACAGGGACCAGGCCCTTGGACAGGGAGGCTGGCATCAGGCAAGAGATTGCCCCATGGGTAGGACCAGAGAAAGAAGCAGCTGCTGGGACCACACACAGGTCGTGTGTAGAGGACTCTGCCAGGCACAGATGGGACAAGGCTGCAGAGTCCCAGGAGGAAGTGAAGGAGCAGCCCTGGGCCTCTGCCAGTTGAGGGCTTATCGGCTGTGAGCACCTCTTCTGCAGAAATACACAGAGAAGGTCTCACCGCGCCCCCTGCTGGTTCATAGGCAAACTTCTCCTTTTGCAATGATCAGAATCTTCCCTCTGCTTTGTTTCCTTAACTCTTGTTTTTCAAACATGCAGGAAGAATTCCTTCAGGGAACAATGGAGATGTGGTCCTGGTGCCATCCCTGACCCCGGGCCTCCCTCTGTGGGGCAGGGGGCCAGCAGGGGTGGCCTACATGTAATATTGGTCCAGGAAAGTGTGTGATCTGCCCTGGAGCTGAGGACACAATGCCAGGGTGGAGCACCAAGAGGATCGCTTCACCAGGAGGCTCTTGCTCAAGATGCTGCTGTGACTAGGAGTTCACCGCGGGGAAACACGCCATGCAAGATCTCAGGCCCTTCCTGAGGAAGGTGCTGGGAGGAGATGCTGAGGCAGACTCCGAGGTGGGGGCTGCAGGTGTGGAGGGGGATATGGCCCCAGGTGTGCAGCAGGGAGGATACTGCGGGGCCCTCGGGCTGATTCTCCTCCATCTGCTGGCTAGAGGCTTGACCGCGGCTGTACCTGTCATCAGCTCTCCTATTAGAGACTCAGCTCTGGGGAAGTTCCAGGACAAGTTCTAGAACCTGGGACAGGAGATTGGGCAGAAGACATTCCTGGGAGACTGGAGAAACAGTGGCAGAGAAATTAGGGAAAGGGTGGAGAGGCAGGTGCTCTGAGGTGGGACACAGGGACAGGGATCACTGAACCCCAGGCTGTCGGAGAGGAGGAGATGGCCCAGAGTGTGTGGTGGGTAGAGGCCCACCATGAGAGAAGCCCTGATGCCATGACGGCCACAGGCGGTGCAGGCGGAAGGGCAGGGCTGAAAGACTGTGGTGAGCTTGGTGTACGTTTGTCCCACTGTGACCATGGCATGACAGTGTGGAAACAAGTTAACTCAATTCAGAGGCAATCACAGCTGCAGGGACTCATTTTCCTCCTTTATGAAAACAAATGCAGGTCTTAAAATAACCATGTGACAGGAGACTCAGGTTGCGTTGTTATTCATTCATTCACTCATTCATTTATTGACCCATTTCCCATTTAGAAAAAAAAAAAAGTGCAGCTAGTTGCCAGCACTCATTTCTTGGGCAAATGGGAAATGGGTTCAACACATATTTAAAGAAGGGCTGGCATGGATCAGACACTGGGGATGTAACAGGGGTTTAGGGACAGGACCCAGGTCATGGAGTAGGAGATGTTGGGCAGAAGAGGAGGATAAAGATGGCTCCAGAGAACATCCCCAGTCTGAGGATTTCATGGTGTTCCCCAGAGGAGTCGACGGCTAAGGGCCAAGGTCTCCCACAGACCCCTCTCTCCCTAGCATGCAGCTCAGGGCATATAAGGGTCTCAGTGGCTGCAGGGCCTGCGGGGGGAAAGCTCTGAGATGCCTGAGCTTTGACTTCACACGGAGCTCAGGTGGATGCGCAGGCCGGGGGAGGAGGGAACTGCCCGTGTCCAGAGGGAGGTGCAGCAGTGCTGCTGGTGGCCGTGGAAGCATCCCACTCAGATGCCTCTTCAGGAGAACCTGCAGGAGGACCACAGGTGACTAACATGTCCCCTGCCCCTGGGCTGGCTCCAGGCAGTGAGGAGCCCAGGGGTCCCTCCAGCCAGGTCTTCCTGCAGGAAGCAGGGCACTTCCAGTGAGCACCCCTGGGAAAGAACACACTCCGTCGGCTGAGGCTTCATCTGACATCTGACCTGCCTGTGGACTGGGGCAGTTCCTAGTGATCCCTCTTCCCTCTCTCCTTTCATGGGGGTCAGAGCCGGGTCTGAAGCCCACCCACCCTCCGTGCCAAGTCCTTCCCCGTTTCTCTTTCACCAGCGTCTCTATCCTCCATAAAAGAAATTTCTGATTAATTATAGAATCTACTTATCAAAGGGGCCAAACAAAAAAAGGACTTCTATTTTAGAAAGAACGTCTCATCCATGACACTGTGAGAGGCACTACTGTGCCATTAGTAGCCTCATCCTCAAGCTTGAGCCCAATGGCGTGCAAAGCCTCAGCACTGGCGGCAGCATCCACTCACACAGAGAAGAGGCTGGGGACCCTGAGCCCTGGTTCTGCTTCAATCTCAATAGAATCTTGGTAGAGACCAGGGAGGCAAGGCTCCCTGTCTTGTTGTGTTTCCAGTAAATGTCGTAGCAAACAACATTGGTGTTACTGCTCAGGTTGCAGGTGAGTCTGAATGATGATCCCAGAGATGCACAGAAGGAGTCACAGAGCATCCAGATAATCAGAGAACAATCAGCAAGGCTGCCATCCTGTGCTGAATAGTGAAAATCAGCCTGTGCTAAATAGTGAAAATCACCTCCCAGCCTGGAGCCCAGAGATGGCCAGGGAGGCCAAATTGCCTCAGATGGGGCTGGGGAACTTCCCTGAGGTCCCTGAGGGATAGTTGTTACCCCTCTGGGTCTGAGGTTTGGGGACGTGTCCCAGGTGCTCCTGAATCCAAGCTGTGCCTTGACTGACAGTATGACGGCTGTTTCCAGGGCAGGTGATTGTCATTGTCATTCCTGGAGACTTGGTCGGTGAAGGAGGTCAGTGAAGACTTGGTCAGTGAAGTCATGAAGCTGTCAGCCCCATGTGGATCATAGACCCAGGAGGGTGGAGACAGAGACAACAATGAGCCCTATGAAGAAGGGAGTGGAGCAGAGGTGGGCTGAGGACCACATAGAAACTTCTCCCCAGAGCAGGACGGACCTCACCCGGGCAGGGAGGGAAGAGGACAAAAAGCAGTGGGGCCAGGTCATGGTGCAGGTGCTCAAGAGATCTGCACCCCAAGACTCCAGCAGTAACAGTGAAAGTTCCTAAGGCTCTTTTAGTCTCTACAGGTCTCAATGGGAGAGAATTTCCTACATTCAAATATGTCGCTGTACCCGGATCACCTCCAGGACCCCTCAGCCATAGGCAATATCTCTGTTGTCTTGAGGAAGAAGGTGCCTGTCTTCCACCCCATCAAAGATCACCAAGCTACAAGTGGGAGCTGGGCTTTGAATGGAGGTCTACCCAGGCTCCTAAAGTTCAGCCGTCCTCCAAGGAAAGGACAGCACTGTAAAAGCTCAGTGAATGGGACGGGAGACTTCACTAAAGCCTGACCAGGCTGGTACCCTGATATCCAACTTCCAGCCTCCAGAACTGGGAGAAACATAATTCTGTTTTTGGTCAGCTCCCCAGGCTATGGCTCTTTGTTGTAACATCCTGAACTAGCCCAGAAGTGCGATTCCATCACCTGTGTCATACTCCATCATTCAGAAGGGAGTCACTAACCCCTCAGTGCTGCCTTTGTGGATGCTGCCCACCCTAGGCTGAGATGAGACACAGGGTCTGGGTCTAAATAAAATGGGAAGGCACTGGAAGGTGCAATGTCAGAGGAGGAGGATGTCTGAATTTCATTTAATCTCAACCCGTACTGGTGCAGCATGAAAGAGGAGGCCCAGAGCAAAAGTGTCTTCTCCTGAGATCACACCATGAACCCCAGGCCCACTGGAGTTCTCTTCCATGCTACTTCTCACTCCTTTTTGAATTTCCTCCATCTGTAAGTGTGTGCAATATCTACAGGAAACACCACATCATGAGTTTTATAAGATCTATCTCAAACACACCTCAGGAGTTCCCTAGGAGGGAGATGCTAGCATAACCCCCATTGTGCATGCTGGGGAGGCCCCAAAATACCAAAGGAGTTCTCTAGGGTCTCACAACTGCTAAGATAAAGGTTGTTTGACCCAGAACTGTCTCCTCAAACCTGGGACCCTGGTTACATCCAGGTCTTCCCAAGATGTTGAAGGGGCACACTTTGGCATAATGGTGAAAGGTAAGGAGTTGATGGGGGAGGGTGAGCGGCCAGAAGCCCAGTGGGGCCTTTGAGTAGGTCTTATGGAAAGGAGGTGCTTACAGGATGGAACCTACAAGATGTGACCTCACTTCCTTACTGACAGACCCCAACAGAACTTAGAATTCTGGTAACTAGGCACCCATATTATACACACAGCCCCATTTCCAGCTCAGTTGGGAGTCGACACTCGAGAGAACACCATGTTCTCCTGCTGTGTCCCCACATGCTGCCGACCTCCTCATCGCAGAAGAGGCCAAAATGAGACTGTTTCTCGAGAATACAGACATTGGTACAACCCTCACCCTCGACGCCTCTGGCCCTTTGCCAGAAGGCACCCACAGGTAACACAGGGCCCAGGGCAGGCCCGTCGAGGCCAGGCCTCAGCTGTGTCCATCAGGGCAGTACTGAGTCCCTCCCCATGTGTTTGGGGGAAACAGGAGAAGAGGGGCCCTCCCTGGATAGGAGCAGGTAGGTGGTCAGGGGTTGGGAGCCTGGTCAGTATGTCAGGTTCACAGCCCAGGCCATGCCTTCAGGATGGGAAGGTGAGTGTCGAGGACATAGTTTGTCTGCTCAGATCTGAATCCCAAGACCTCAAGCTTCATCTGCCGGAGACCTCAACCTGCTCTGGCTGGAGGTCTACGCAGATGCTCCTATGTGCCAAATCCTGTTGGGGAAGGGGGCGCCAGGGAGGAGTTCTAATGGGGTATCCCACTATGGGGTCAGCCAGGCAGGCCACTGACACCTCTTCGCCTGGCTCAC
>NW_012102199.1:0-7560 GCF_000951045.1 Mandrillus leucophaeus
GTCGTCTTCTTCTTCTTCTTCTTCTTCTTCTTCTTCTTCTTCTTCTTCTTCTTCTTCTTCTTCTTCTTCTTCTTCTTCTTCTTCTCTTCTTCCTCTTCTCTTCTTCCTCTTCTTCCTCTTCTTCTCCTTTTTCCTCCTCCTCCTCCTCCTCCTCCTCCTCCTCGTCCTCCTCTTCACTGTTTTGAGCGGTGTCTTGCCCTGTAAGCCAGGCTGGAGTACAGTGATGCAATCATAGCTCACTGCAGACTCAACCTCCTGGGCTCAAGCGATCCTTTCACCTCAGTCCCGGAACTAACGAGGACCACAGGTGTGCCATCACATCTGTCTAATTTAAAAGATTTTTTTTTTTTATTGTAGAGATTGAGTATTGCCATCTTACCCAGGTTGGCATGCATTTCTTTTTCATTTTTTATTTTACTTTGTTGATGAGAGAAACACTGACAGACAGGTGTGGTCACTTGGCTCTGGTGGGACTGGGAAAGGAATGAGACAGAAAGCATGCAGAGCTGGAGTCTGGGGCAGACCCAGGGACGTACCTGTGCCTGCAGGATAACTGAAGTTCAAGAGCCCAATGGAAAGGTTCTTGCTCAGGCCTCTGAGGACATCCTCTAGGCCATCCAGCAGGTGAGTGGCCACATAGTGCTGCTGAAAGCGGGGCAGGGTCTCCAGGTCCCCGGGGGCCTCCAGCAGCTCATCCAGCCCCTTTAAGATGCTCTGGAGGGATGGGGACCACATCTAGTGAGCCATGGGCCAGAGGGGCTGCATGAACACTCTAACCGCTCAGCCCCAGGGAACAGATCCCAGAGACTGTCTATCTGGAGGATAAAGATGGCATTGGCGGCTGGGCACGGTGGCTCACACCTGTAATTCCAGCACTTTGGGAGGCCGAGGCGGGTGGGTCACAAGATCAGGAGATCGAGACCATCCTGGCTAACACGATGAAACCCCGTCTCTACTAAAAACACAAAAATTAGCCGGGTGTGGTGGCACGTGCCTGTAATCCCAGCTACTCAGGAGGCTGAGGGAGGAGAATCACTTGAAGCCGGGCGGCAGAGATTGCAGTGAGCTGAGATTGGCCCACTAAACTCTGGACTGGCAACAGAGTGAAACTCTGTCTTAAAAAAAAAAAAATGACATTGGATGGGATTCCCTAGGTGATCCTTGACCCTGGTGTGTGGCCCCTCAGAGGCCAACACTTCTCTGCAATATCAATGCCGACCTAAACCCAAAGTCCAGGGAAAGCAAGAGGAAAGACATTAAGTGCACTTGGGTGTCCAATAGCTTTCACCAGCCCTGAAAGATGCCAGGAGTCAGACCAGGACCCACTGCATTGGGGCCTGTCCCCTCCCAGGCCAAAACTGCCCCAGGCCTCTGTGGGATGCAGCCACCTTCCTTCCCCTCCCGCTTGCCTTGGCTCCTTGCCCTTACCTGGATGGTGACATTGGCTGAGCTTGTCTTGAAGTCTCTGCCCAGGTCCTGGACTTTGTTGAAGAATTGGGAAAGCGTCTGCAGAGAGAGGAGATGTGGGGGTCAGAGAGCCTGGACGGTGGGTGGGAAGCTTAGGACAAGAAGACAGATGCGGTGCTGTGTGGATGGAGTTCCTGCCACCTCGTCCCTGCGGGGGCCACTCACCTGGCTGTGGACTCCAGGGGGCAGGGTCCAGGTGGGGAAATTCATCTCTGCAGGGAACAAGACAAGCGGCTCATTAGGCGGGAGAGTGTCTGTGTGTGTTGGGGGTTGGGGAGCTTCTAGGGTCAGGTCGTACCTTTACAGACAGTGTCCTTTTGGTTATTCGGGATTCCGTGTTTGGGCTCCCAGCCTGGGCGGCAGCGGCAGGTGTACGAACCCACGGTGTTGAAGCAGACGGTGGAATTGTCACACTGATGCAGACCGGAGCTGCACTCGTCCACATCTGAGGACAGAAAGAAGGGAGTCAGGCCCTGTCCGAGCCCAGAGAAGGTCCTGTCTCCTGTCTGTGCCCCCAGCTCGTTCTTCCTGGCATTAGTGCCCCCCTTGGAGTGGCGGACGCTGGGTTATGGAAGCGTGGAGAGGCCTGGGCACAGCAGGTGTGCCCTGTGCAGATGTGCAGGTTACGAATATGATAAAATATCTTCCTCCCAGTGAGTCATCAGCTGTTGCCTGGGGTCCCCCTGAGCCTCCCCCCTCAGTACCCCAGCTCCTTCCTGGGGAGCCCTGCTCTTTTCTCATCTAGCCTCAGAAGAACGAGCGCCTGGCACAGCCGGGCGCCTCCAGCATTCGTTCCGCTTGGTTCGTGGGGTGCCTTTGAACGTGTGGTTAGATGTTTGTGGGTCTCTGGGAACGTGGGATCTGAGCTCTCGACCTTCACAGACGGTATTGTTTGGGCCACTGGGGGACCCCGGAATCGGTTGCCAGCCCTGGCGGCAGCGGCACTGATAGCTGCCCACGTTGTTGAGGCAGTGGGTGGAGCTGTGGCATGGGTTTTGTCCGGAGGTGCATTCATTCACATCTGAGGACAAAGCCAGAGGGTCAAACCCTGTCCCTGACCAGCCCAGGCCTGCCCTCCACTCACTGCACCCACTTCCCTGTCTTTTCATTGCCCCAGACTGAAGACCATTATTGCATGTGTCGCCACCTGGTGACCTTCAGCTTCACCTTCAAAGCATCTTATGATGGTCTTCCTACCAGAAGAGCACAGCAGGGACCATGGTCCCCAGTTTATAGGAGGTGAAAGCAAAAGGGAAACTGAGTCATGGGAGCCGGACTTCCATGACTAAAAACTAAAAGCTCTCATCTGCTCCCTCCCTGGTCATAGCGGAGGTTCCCCTTCTCAGAACTGGAAGTGACACCTTCTTCCACTCACACGTGACAGACGAGGAAGGGGTGAGGTCTGGGGGCCCACAAGGGCACTCCAAGCCCCAGAGGCCCTGCCGCCTCCCTGCTGTGGCGGGACCTTCCTGGGAGGTGAATCCTTAGGCAGGGGCTTAGCAGGTCCTTGACCTTGTGGGAACCTGCGGATCTTCTCCCTCCTCCTCGGCTGCTTTGCGGGACCTGCCTCGGCTCCATCCCCAGCTCCCGTCCAGCCTCACAGCGTCTTCCCGGGGCCTCTACCTGTGCAGAGCTTCGGGTCCTCAGGTTTGAACTTGAAGCCAGGCAGACACTGGCAGGTGAAGCTGCCGACGGTGTTGACGCAGGTGCCGTAGCTTTTACAGAGCCTTGGGTTCTGCTGACATTCGTCCACGTTTGCAAGAGGAAGGAGAGGGTGAAGGATGCCCGTAGCTGTGAGCAGCTTTTGGGGCTGAGGGTCCGCCATGTTTCCTGGCACGGAAGCATCTGGAAGGCACCACTGTCTCCCCTCTTTTCTTTTCTTTCTTGTTTTTTTTTTTTTTTAAGTCTTGCTCTGTCCCCCAGGTTGGAGTGCAGTTGCATGATCTCAGCTCACTGCAACCTCCGCCGCCTCCCGGGTTCCCGCCATTCTCCTGCCTCAGCCTCCCCAGTAGTTGGGACTACACGCACCCGTTACCACTCCCGGCTAATCTTTTTTTTTTTTTTTGTATTTTTTAGTAAAGACAAGGTTTCACTGTGTTAGCCAGGATCTTGATCTTCTGACTTTGTGATCTGCCCACCTCGGCTTCCCAAAGTGCTGGGATTACAGGGTGAGCCACCGTGCCTGGTCCGGAGAGGACTTTTTCTAATTCACAGGAAGGCTCTGTCCTTTGGTCAAGCAACGGTCCCCTGTGCTGCTGGTTCAAGGGTCCCCTGTGAACCAGCAGCACTGTATATGGAGCCCCCCTGCTGGGCTCTCTGCAGGTGCCTGTCCTCAGAATGTACACCTCTGCTCTGTCCTCATTTTCCTCCCACCAGGGAGGCTCTACTGCCTGCAGGGAGGACAGAAGTGACAGGGCTGGGACCAGGAGCACTGCCACTTTTCTCTTTACAGCAGGGCAGGTCTGCTGAACCCCCTTAACGTCCCCTGGGACCCTTGGCTCAGCCCCAGCCTCTTCACTTCCTGCCTTTACTCACCTTCCCTTCCCACTCTGTGTACTCTGTATGAATCTCGCTTCTCTGCCTACCTGTTACTGGTTCCCTTCTGGCCTTGCAGATGCCTGAAACTCCCTGCCCTGCCCTGCCCAACTAGCTCCCACTGGAAAGAAGGCAAAGCGGAGAGATACGTGGGGGCCTGGCTTCTCCTGGGCTGGAGCTGCAGTGTGAGATAAGAACATGGCAAGGGATGAAGCAGGTTGTGTCAAAATAGATTCATTCTGAGTGCCAGCCAGGAGTGTGGCCCCACAGAAGCCCAGCTTGTCTGAACAACTCCTAAGAAGTATCAATTGCATAATAATTTATTTGTGTATTTTTTTTAGATGGAGTCTTGCTCTGTCGCCAGGCTGGGATGCAGTGGCACGATCTCGGCTCACTGCAACCTCCGACTCCCTGGTTCAAGTGATTCTCCTGCCTCAGCCTCCTGAGTAGCCGAGATTACAGGCACCCACCACTGCGCCTGGCTAATTTTTGCATTTTTAGTAGAGACAGGGTTTCACCATGTTGGCTAGGATGGTGTTGATCTCCTGACCCCATGATTCGTCTGCCTCGGCCTCCCAAAGTGCTGGGATTACGGTGCATAATAATGTTTAAAGAACGAAGATGCCTATAGCACCTGCTGTGTACTGGACTCTGTTAGAAGCACCTATTCTTTCCTTGATCCTCCCAGAAGGCATATGAGTAGGCACCATTATTATCATCTTCATTTAATAGAGGCTTTAAGAGCAGTAGTGATGTTGGTAATATCATTAGGTAACAGGTGGCAAAGCCAGGATTTGGGTCCAGGTAGCTGGTCCCAGAGGCTTCCCTTGGCCCGCACACCACGCTGCCTCTCTGGGCCGGCGGAGCAGGTACAGGTACACCTGTCTCATCTCAGACTCCAGGAACTGAACCTACACTTGGGCACCTGCTCCCTGATGCTGCAGAAACAGCTCTGGTGACCCCGAACCTCATGGACAGTGGTGATGGAGGATGTGGGGTGGTTCTTACCTTGACACGTGTTCTCGCTCTCATTCTTGAATGTTTTTGCCCCAGAAACAAGCTCATACCCCGGCTGGCACACGCAGTCGTAGCTCCCCACTGTGTTCCTGCAGTACGAGGATTTTCCGCAAGACACTTTCGACGGTGGCACACACTCATTGATGTCTGGAACACAACAGGACAGGGAGTCACCTCCCAAAGTTGTGAGTTCCGTCAGGGCAGAGACCTCCGTCCTGACTCCCCAACATGGGGCCTGCTGCTTAGTATCTTTTGGAAAGAATCCTAAGTTGCACTGCACAGGCTGTGCTGCAGCTGGAGCAAGCCATTCCTGAAGACCACACTTGATCTCAGTTCTCTGGCCGGCATCCTAGATTTGGACACAGTGAACAGAGCTGAGGTGGGGGATGGACAGGAAGCTCCACATCCCTCTCCTCAGACTTTTTGTAGAAATTGAAACCCATGGTGACCGGGTGCAGTAGCTCACACTTGTAATCCCAGCACTTTGGGAGGCTGAGGGCGGCAGATCACCGGAGGTCAGGAGTTCGAGATCAGCCTGCCCAACATGGTGAAACCCCATCTCTACTAAAAATACAAAAATTAGCCAGGCGTGGTGGTGCACGCCTGTAATCCCAGCTACTCAGGAGGCTGAGGCAGGAGAATCGCTTGAACCTGGAAGGTGGAGGTTGTAGTGAGCCGAGATTGGGCCACTGCACTCCATCTCAAAAAAAAAAAAAAAAAAGAAAAAAGAAAAATAAGGGAGGAAAAAACCCATGGCCAGAATGTACCCCCTCCCCAGTCTTAAGGGTAAACTGAGGCACAGACTCCAGATTCCTGAGCACCCAGCTTCTCTCTCTCCAGGAAGCCATGCCTATTCACTTCTTACTTCTCCCCCTTCATATTTTTTCCTTCCTTCCTTCCTTCCTTCCTCCCTCCTTCCCTCCCTCCCTCCCTCCCTCCTTTCCTTTTCTCTTTCTTTCCCTCACTCCCTCCTTCTCTCTCTTTTTCTTTTCTTCTCTTTTTTTTTCTCTCTTTCTCTCTTTCTGTCTCTTTTTTTTTTTTGAGATGGAGTCTTGCTCTTGTCGCCCAGACTGGAGTGCAGTGGCATGATCTCGGCTCACCGCAAACTCCATCTCCCAGGTTCAAGTGATTCTCCTGCCTCAGGCTCCCGAGTAGCTGGGATTACAGGGGACCACCACCACACCAGGCTAATTTTTTGTGTTTTTAGTATAGAGATGGGGTTTCACCATATTGGCCAGGTTGGTCTGGAACTCCTGACCTCAAGTGATCCGCCCACCGTGGCCTCCCAAAATGGTGGAATTACAGGTGTGAGCCACCACACCCGGCCTCTTTCTTTGTTTCTTCCTTTTCCCTGAGACAGGATCTCATTCTGTTGCCCAGGCTAGAGTGCAATGGTGCAATCATAGCTCACTGTAGCCTCAAACCCCTGGGCTCAAACAATCCTCCTGCCTCAGTCTTCTGAGTAGCTGGGACTCCAGGTGTGTGCCACTGTGCCCGGCTATTTTGTGTATTTTTTTGTAGAGGCAGGGTCTCTTCATGTTGCCCAGGCTGGTCTTGAACTCCTGGCCTCAAGTGATCCGCCTGCCTCAGCCTCCCAAAGTGCTGGGATTACAGGTGTGAGCCACCATGCCTGCCCTCTTTGTCTTTTCTCTGTCCATGATGATAGTCTGGAAGGTGAGGCTGTGGCCCCTAACAACAACCTCTGTCCCCCACTGGCACTGGGCAAAGCTTCATAATCTCAGATGTACCCTGCGCTGCCCTCAAGCCTCTGTACCGTCACAAATCTCCGTGGGGGAGGTGAAGATCTCAGATGAAGCGCTGAACCCTGGATTGCAGCGACAGGCGGTGGCGTTGACACACAAGGAGTTCTCAGGGCACCACCGGGCACAGTCTGCAAGAGCAGGGAGCACGGTCAGAAGGTGAGGGGCAAGGGGACACACAAAAAGGGGGCACTGAGGGAGATGGGGCAGGGCGCTGAGTTTCCCGTGCACGAGGCCTCTCTTTCCCTGGGATGAAGGGGGGATGGGCGGGGGTCCAGGGCCCTCCCCAGACTCTGGCTGTGGACTGTGCTTTCTGCTTCCCAGCAGACTCACCCCTGGAGTCCTGGGTTTCAGCTCCCAGCAGAGTCAGCCAGACACAGAATGCTGCAACAGAGAAAGGAAAGGGGGTCAGAGGGAATCCCAGGGTGGGAAAGGAAACATAAAGGTGATGCATTTTGGGGGAGGAGGATGCTGACCCCTCTCAGGCTGACACCCTCCCCGTCGTTCAAACAGAGTGGGCAGATGTCACGTCCCACTCGGATGCTCAAAGCCAAAGAGTTTGTCAGCCTGTCCCCATAGTGGTGGGTTTTGTTTTGTTTTGTTTGACACAGGGTCTCACTCGGTCACCCAGCCTGGGGTGCAGTCATAGCTCACTGCAGCCTCCGATTCCTAGGCTCAAGCGATCCTCCTGCCTCAGCCTCCCGAGTACCTGGGACCACAAGTGTGCACCACCATATTTTAAATTTTCTTTCTTTCCTTTTCTTTCTCTTTCTTTCTTTCT
>NW_012102199.1:8990-14494 GCF_000951045.1 Mandrillus leucophaeus
TTGGCCAGGCTGGTCTCGAACTCCTGACTTCAGGTGATCTGCTGGCTTTGGCCTCCCAAAGTGCTGGGATTACAGCTCAAAAATTTGAGCTCCCAGCTCAAAATTTTTAAAATAATTTATTTATTTTTATTATTTATTATTTTTTTGAGACTGAGTCTCCCTTTGTCACCCATGCTGGAATGCAGTGGTACAATCTTGGCCCACTGCAACCTCCACCTTCCGGGTTCAAGCGGTTGTACTGCCTCAGCCTCCTGAGTAGCTGGGATTACAGGCATGAGCCACCATGTCCAGCTAATTTTTGTATTTTTTAAGTAGAGATGGGGTTTCACCATGTTGGCCAGGCTGGCCTCAAACTCCTAACCTCAGGTGATCTGCCCGCCTTGACCTCTCAAAGTGCTGGGATTACAGGCGTGACCCATCACGCCTGGCCAAAAAAATTAAAAATAATTTAAAAAATTATTTTAGAGACAGAGTCTTGCTTGTTGCCCAGGCTGATCTTGAACTCTTGGCCTCAAGCGATCCTCCCGCCTCAGCCTCCCGAGCTCAGCTTGGGGAGGAGCTGAGAAGTAGGGAAGGGCCATGAGCCTGGTGGGGGTCCCAGCTCCAGCTGCCCCTCTTCTGACTTGGGGGTGTCTGGTGTGCCTGGGCATTTACTGCCATCTTCATTTCTTTAGGTAAAAATGAAGGCATGGTCAGGCACGGTGGCTCAGGCCTGTAATCCCAGCACTTTGGGAGGCCGAGGTGGGCAGATCACCTGAGGTCGGGAGTTCGAGACCAGCCTGTCCAATATGGTGAAACCCCGTCTCTACTAAAAATACAAAACATTAGCTGGGCGTGGTGGCAGGCTCTTGTTACCCAACTACTTGGGAGATTGAGGCAGGAGAATCGCTTGAACCCAGGAGGTGGAGGTTGCAGCAAGCTGAGATTGCTCCACTGCACTCCAGCCTGGGTGACAGAGCAAGACTCCGTCTCAGAAAAAAAAAAAAAAAATGACAGCGCTGGATCCCCCAGGTTCTAAGATGCCCTGGACCTGCACGCTTCCTCAGAGACACAGGTGCACACACACCACAATCACAACCGCCACCAGCCCTGGCGGTCTGTCCTGGGACCCAGTGGTGATATTTCACCCCCTGGGCGCCCCTCCCACAGGAAAACGCTGTAACCGCCTGTTGGGGTGCATGTGGAGCTGCAGTGCCCAGCGTTCAGGGGGTTCCCCTTCCCAAGGCATGTCCTAGGGGACCCCCCTCAGATCATCAGCGGCTTTAGAGATGGAGACCTAGGGTTCTCCTTGCTGTTCACCAGAGAGAGAGACAGACAGACAAAGAGGCAGAGGTGGAGAGAAAACAGAGATTAGAGAGATAGACTGAAAGAGAGACAGAAGAAGAGAGAGAGAGACAGAGAGAGAGAGAAAGAGAGGGAGAAGCTGGGAGTACCTGCAGTGGAGAAGTCCTGGCCTCTATTTTCCCCGCCTCCCCCCACTCCCGCCCCGCCCATGTCTTTCTATGCGCTATATTAAGAGCAGTGGCTCTGGGGCCCCAGCACTCACTTTTTGCCCCTTTCCTTCCCCCGTGCCTCAGTTTCCCCTCTTAGGGAGCAGATGCCAAATTGGCTCCAGTAGAAAGCTTGAGGATACCTCCGGCAGAGTAGCAGGCTCCGAGCGCACCCTAGAGTTCCTGCCGGAGTGTGGGGGTGTCCAAGCACAATCAGCCCCCTCCCCATGTGCCGAGAGTGCCTGCTTGACCATGTGGCTTCCTCCATCGCAGGCCCCACAGCCACCAGCGGCGCCTCCCGTTTCTCAGACGCAGCCAAAGGTACCGCTGGAGCTTCCTCGCCCCTCCCAGCGGGGCCCCGAAGTACTTACCGAGAAAGACGCGGCCTCCCATGGTTCGAGCTGCCGGCAGGAGCGGCAGGGGAAACAGTGAGTGGGGCAGGTCTGTCCTGTCTCCCCAGGCTGGGCAGCTGTGCGGACTGTCCCGACTCAGGCTGGGCAGCTGTGCGGACTGTCCCGAGGCCAGGACTTTATGAAGGAGGTGGGGACTGACAGCCACAGGCCCAGGACCCTCCCCGGAACTGGCGGTGCAGCTGGAAACCAGCAGGAAAGTGCAATAAAAACACAGACCCAAGGGCACTGCAAACACACACACACACACACACACACGCACACAGACACACACACACAGACACACACACACAGACACACACACAGACACACACACACAGACACACACAGACACACACGCACACACAGACACACACACACACAGACCCACACACAGACACACACACACACACACAGACACACACACACACAGACACACACAGACACACACACACACACACACAGACACACACACACGTGCACTAGCTCAGCAAGAATGAAGTGCAACCTGCTTTAGAAAACCCTCTACTGGAGTTTCCACCACGTGGCTCTGACCAACCCTCTGGCCTCTGTGTGTTTGGGGCTGGCTGCTCTGGAGGGGAAGGTGTGACAGCTGGGCGGGCTGGTCTCACCCAGGGCCACTTGGCTCTTCCCTGGGCAGGCACGCAGGGGCCTTGTCAGAAATAGCTCTGGGCTCCCACTTTGGTGGGGCTTGCCCTGTGCCCAGAGCTTTGGCATGCCAGAATTGGCAGAGCCTGCGCGCCAGCTGGCTGTATCTTCCCCTGCTGTTTTCCAGATGAGGAAACTGAGGCCAGGTGCAGAGGCTCACACCTGTGATCCCAGCATTCTGGGAGGCTGAGGCAAGAGGATCGCTTGAGCTCAGGAGTTTGAGCCCAGCCTGGGCAACGTGGTGAAGCTCTGTTTCTTTCTTTCTTTTTTTTTTTAAATTAATTAATTAGTTAATTAATTTGTTTAGACTTTAAGTTCTAGGGTACATGAGCACAACATGCAGGTTTGCTACATAAGTATACGTGTGCCATGTTGGTGTGCTGCACCCATCAACTTGTCATTTACATTAGGCATTTCTCCTAATGCTGTCCCTCTCCCCTTCCCCCTACTCCACCACAGGCCCTGGTGTGTGATGTTCCCCGCCCTGTGTCCAAGTTTTCTAATTGTTCAGTTCCCACCTATGAATGAGAACATGCCATGTTTGGTCTTCCGTTTCTGTGTTAGTTTGCGGAGAATGATGGTTTCCAGCGTTATCCATGTCCCTGCAAAGGACATGAAGTCATCCTTTTTTATGGCTGCATAGTATTCCCTGGTGTATATGTGCCACATTTTCTTAATCCAGTCTATCAGTGATGGACATTGGGGTTGGTTCCAAGTCTTTGCTATTGTGAATAGTGCCGCAATAAACATATGTGCACGTGTGTCTTTATAGTAGCATGAATTATAATCCTTTGGGTATATCCCCAGTAATGGGACGGCTGGGTCAAATGGTATTTCTAGTTCTAGATCCTTGAGGAATCGCCACACCGTCCTCCACAATGGCTGAACTAATTTACACTCCCACCAACAGTGTAAAAGTGTTCCCATTTCTCCACACCTGTGATCCCAGCACTCTGGGAGACGGAGGCAGGAGGATTGCTTGAGCTCGGGAGTTTGAGACCAGCCTGGGCAACATGGCAAAACTCTGCTTCTCAAAAAAAGAAAAAAAATTATCCAGGCTGGTGGCAGATGTCTGTGGTCCCAGCTACTACTACTCAGGAGGCTGCGGCAGGGAGGATCACCCGAGCTGGGGAGTTTGAGCTGTGATGGTGCCACTGCAATCCAGGTTGGGTGATAGAGTGAGATCCTGTGTCAAAAACAAAAAGACAGAAAGAAAGAAAACTGAGGCATTACAGTGTCCACACAGGAGACCAGGAAGGAAGAAGGGGCCCCCTTCCGATGCCAGGCAGGCACCAAGAAGAGAAGCTTCACTGCACAGAGCAGACCCCCCCGGATCTTTCTGGTCTTTCTAAGTCAGTTTCCCCCTGTGGGAAATTTATATTTGAGGCCCCTGGGCACTCCGTTAATCGACAGAGAATCATGTAATAGGAGGGTTCTTTCCTTTCTGGATAAATCATATGATTAGCTTGTCTCTTGAGCTACGTAATAGTTTTTTGTGTTTTTTATGTTTTTTTTTGTTTTTTTTTTTTGAGACAGAGTCTCGCTCTGTCGCCCAGGCTGCAGTGCAGTGGCGCGATCTCGGCTCACTGCAGGCTCCGCCTCCTGGGTTCACGCCATTCTCCTGCCTCAGCCTCCCAAGTAGCTGGGACTACAGGTGCCCGCCACCACGCCCGGCTAATTTTTCTGTATATTTAGTAGAGACACGGTTTCACCATGTTAGCCAGGGTGGTCTCGATCTCCTGACCTCATTATCTGCCTGCCTCGGCCTCCCAAAGTGCTGGGATTACAGGTATGAGCCACCGCACCTGGCCTACATAACAATTTTTAAAAACGCTATATATATATTTTAACAGATCTTACTCTGTCACCCAGGCTGGAGTGCAGTGGCACCATCACAGCTCACTGCAGCCTCAAACTTCAGGGTTCAAGGGGTCCTCCTGCCTCAGCCTCCTGAGGAGCTGGGACTACAGCTGTGCACCATCATGCCTGGCTAGTTTTTTCCTTATTATTATTTTTTTTTTTCTGTAGAGACGAGATCTCGCCATGCTGTCAAGAAAATGCTATTATTTATGGAGCACTTAATTTGCACCAGGTCCTAAGTATTTTTTTAAATCTATTTTAACTCATTTACTCCTCAAAACATCTGCAATCATGTTGTCATTCCCATTTGACAGAGGAGGAAACTGAGGCACAAATGACTGACCCAGCTGAGAAGATCCACAGGCGGGCAGCGCAGCCCCGGAGTCCCTGCGATGCGCCCAGGAGAGAATCTCTATGGGCGCTAACATGTCTTTGCGCCTCCGTGGCCCTGAGGCTTAGCAGGCGTCTGTGTCTAGCCAGAATTCAAGGACTCGGTTTTCTGTTCCTTATATTCATATTTATTTTTAGGTTTCCCTACTATTTGGGGCAATGAGGAGGGATTTTCAATGAGGATGTCGAAATCAAGTCTCCTTGTTACATAAATAAATTCAAGATGCAGAAGTGATGAATGCTACGGAAAATATAGTTCAATTGTTCGAAGGGGGAGATTGCAGCAATGGGGGGGAAAACGTCACTAATGACTGAAGTCAGAGAACTACTGTCCTGGGAGTAACCAAACATCCCCAGTCCTAGAATTTACCCCTTCCTGTCCCGGGCTCCTGTGGGGGTGGCCACGGGCTGTTGGGGAGGGGAATGAACATCAGCAGAAGCCGGAAGGAGAGAGGCCAGACCAGGTCTGGAGGGATTTTGCCTTTTTTTTCTCAGAAAGCCAGAAACTCCAGCTAGAACCCCAGGCTCAACATCCCTTCTCTGCAGATCAGACGGGGAGGTCAGACAGCTGGCGTCTGCAGAATCTCAGGGAGGCACGAGGTACTTCCTGACGCCGGGGGTTGTCCCTACCCCCATTCATGGTGATCATTGACACTTTTTAATTTTATTTTATTTTACTTTATTTTTATTTTTATTTATTTTATTT
>NW_012102199.1:16214-30806 GCF_000951045.1 Mandrillus leucophaeus
GGGACTACAGGCGCCCGCCACCTCGCCCGGCTAGTTTTTTGTATTTTTTTAGTAGAGACGGGATTTCACCGTGTTAGCCAGGATGGTCTTGATCTTCTGACCTCGTGATCCGCCCGTCTCAGCCTCCCAAAGTGCTGGGATTACAGACTTGAGCCACTGCGCCCGGCCACCCCGAGGCTTTCTTGAGTCTCTCCGGTACTTCTCACCATCTCTCTTCTTCCCTTGCAACCATCTGCCCTCCAGCCGCATTAGGCTCTCAGCCCCCTGAGTGACTTTTGTCTTGTTCTCTGCAGAGCATGAGCACAGAGCCTGTACTGAGTGGAGCCCCATATGGTAAACCATGCAAATTAGTCCTCCTGCCCCTCCACTGCCGCCCAGCTAAGGGAAGCCTCCTTCAGCCTTGCTGATGCGGTCCCTGCCGGGGTATCTGCCTATGTTTCTCTGCCTTCTCTTCATCCTGAAGTCTCAGTCCGGCTGACCCATTTTGCAGCTTCTGGACAACCTCATAACTTTTGTTCTGCAATGATGGGGGGCGGGAACGTGGTCCTCATTTGTCAAAAGGGGAACTGGCATCTGGGGGCTTCGGGCCACGGGCCCCAGGTTGCTCAACTCAGAAGTAACCCAAGATTGCCTGTAATCCCAGCTACTTGGGAGGCCGAGGCAGGAGAATTGCTTGAGCCCAGGAGATGTAGGTTGCAGTGAGCTGAGATCGCATCATTGCACTCCAGCCTGGGCGATAAAGCGAGACTCCGTTTCAAAAAAAAAGAATCAACCCAAGATTTTCCAAGCAATAATAATAATGGTATTATTAATTATATTAGTATAATTTATTATTATTATTATTTTAGAGATGGGGTCTCTGTTACCCAGGCTGGAGCACAGTGGCACAGTTATGGCTTAAGGCAGCCTGCACATCCTGGGCTCATGAGATCCTCCTGCCTCAGCCTCCCAAGTAGCTGGGACTACAGGCACATGCTGCCATGCCTGGCTAATTTTTTACTTTTTTTTTTTTTTGGCAAGGGGGATGGAATCTTGCTCAGTAGCTGGGATTACAGGCACACGCCACCACGCCCAGCTAATTTTTGTACTTTTAGTAAAGATGGGGTTTCACCACATTCACTACGTTGGCCAGGCTGGTCTCAATCTCCTGACCCTCAAGTGAACCGCCCACCTCAGCCTCCCAAAATGCTGGGATTACAGGTGCACACCACCATGCCCGGCCACACCCCTTTCTGAATGAAGTCAGGCGGGCGGGGTGGGGGAAGTCTTAAATTGCAGTGAGACAGATTCCGTAGTAGAATCTTGAGCAGAAAAAGTCTCTGAAGCCCCACAGGAAAAAGCCACCTTGGGAAAAAGCTCAGACACAAAGATAATAAAATGAGATTTGTTTTCAGGATACAAACATACGCAAGAAGACTTTAAAAAATAAACAAAGCAGCCAGGTGCGGTGACTCACGCTTGTAATTCCACCACTTTGAGAGGCCGAGGCGGGCAGATCACCTGAGGTCAGGAGTTCAAGACCAGCCTGGCCAATATGACGAAACCCGGTCTCTACTAAAGGTACAAAAATTAGCCGGGTGTGGTGGTTGCATGCCTGTAATCCCAGCTACTTGGGAGGCTGAAGCAGGAGAATTGCTTGAACCCGGAAGGCAGAGGTTGCAGTGAGCTGAGATTGCGCCACTGCGCTCCAGCCTAAGAGACAAGAGCGAGACTCAGTCTAAATAAAATAAAACAAAATAAAATTAAAAAATACATAAACATAAATAAACAAACAAACAAACAAAAATAAACGAGGCTGGGCCAGGTGCAGTGGCTCATGCTCATAATCTCAGCTACTTGGGGATGCCAAGGCAGGAGGATCGCCTGAGCCCAGGAGTTCGAGACCTTCCTGGGCAGCATAGTGAGACCCCCATCTCTACAAAAATAAAAGTAAAAAATTTGCCAGGCGTGGTGACTCGCACCTGTAGTCCCAGCTACTCAGGAGGCTGAAGTGGGAGGGTGGCTTGAGGCCAGGAATTTGAGGCGGCAGTGAGCTGTGTGTGATCATGCCATTGCACTCCAGCCTGGGTGACAGAGCAAGACCCTGTCTCAAAAATAAATAAAGTAAAAAATGAGTTAACTGAGCAAAGAAATAAGGGGCAAAGAATATTTGGGGTGGTAGTAATCAGCAAGATAAAGATGGGAGCATGGGAACAAGGTCACGTCTCATTTCTTGGTGATGAAGGAGGCTTGTGTATGTGCCTTCCTTCCCTTTTATTTTTAAATTTACTTATTTTTTGTGCAAAGCAAAGTTCTTTATTCCCGCAAATTGTGAACAATTTGCATAGAAGTTTCCACATGCAAATGTTTCCTAAAATGATGGCTTTTTTTTTTTTTTTTTTTTTGAGTCTCTTGCTCTGTCGACAGACTGGAGTGCAGTGGCACAATCTCAGCTCACTGCAACCTCTGCCCCCCGGGTTCAAGCCATTCTCCTGCCTCAGCCTCCCAAGTAGCTGGGATTACAGGTGCACACCACCATATCTGGCTAATTTTTTTTTGTATTTTTAGTAGAGACGGACATGAATCACTGCGCCCAGCCAAAATGATGGCTGTTTAACATAATGCCACGTAATGCAGGTATGTGGTGTTTTGTGGTTATACGCAGATGTGATTTTATCAGAGACCAAAGCAAAAATAAAGAGAATTCTGGAAAGAGTTTGTATCAAGGAAGATAAAATCAGCCAGGGAGAGTGGCTCATGCCTGCGATCTCAGCACTTTGGGAGGCCGAGCCAGGAGTTCGAGACCAGCCTGGGCAATATGGTAAAACCCTGTCTCTACAAAAAAATGCAAAACTTAGCCAGGAGTGGTGGCATGTGCCTGTAATCCCAGTTACTCAAGGGGCTGAGGTGGGAGGATCTCTTGAGCCCAGGAGTTCAAGGTTGCAGTGAGCTATGATCTCGCCACTACACTCCAGCCTGGGCCACAGAGTGAGACTGTCTCAGAAAATAAGTAAAATAAAGTTGACCATGGATAGACCGATGGTCCCAAGAATTGTACTGTTTCATGGATTCTATAAACCTGAGGCTCTGTACAAATATTTAAAAAAGAATTTTAAAATGTTTGCAGGTTTTAAGGAGAAGCGTTTAGAGGAAGCAAAGGAGAGAGTAGGGTGGGGGAGGGGAACAGCTGGGGGCGAGGGGGCGGGTGGCTGTGGGGGTGGGGAACTGGTGGGAGCCAACAAGAAGCTCCGAGCTAGGAATGCTGTGTGACACTTGGTGGCATTTTTGTCACTTTCTTGCAGCTCTCAGTGTCTTCCCCATTTTGCAAAGGCTTCTGAGCTGGGTGGTGCCGATGTCCCGATAAGGATGGGGTCAGGCTTCTGGGGGTACTGGGAGGACGGAGGTCTCAGAATCCTTCCCTTGACTTTGGATGGGTGGGGAAGGGCAGGGGAGGAAGGGGGCTTATTTAGGCTGGGTGCCCACCCGGGTCAACCCCTCCTCATGCCTCTGGGCCTCTTCTGTTGTGGGTTTGTGGGTTCCCGAGAAATAGGGCCACGGATGGCACTGCCAGTCCCAGCCAGTCCCAGAAAGAAGCAATGGGAAAGCGTTGGTGAGAATCAGTTCATCCCCAGGGCTCTGTGCCTCGGATGGAGCTCTCCCTTTCACTTCTTTCTAAGCATAGAAAGCAGTCTGCGGCTCCTCAAAAAGTTACATGTAGAGTGACCCTGTGATCCAGCCATTCTGTTCCTGGGTATACACCTGAGAAAACTGAAGGCAGACACTCAAATGGATACTTATGTTTATTTTTATTTTTTGAGATGGAGTCTCACTCTGTTGTCCAGGCTGGAGTGCAGTGGCGCAATCTCGGCTCACTGCAACCTCCACCTTCCGAGTTCAAGCAACTCTTCTGCCTCAGCCTCCCGAGTAGTCGAGATTACAGGCGCATGCCACCATGCCAGGCTATTTTTTTTTTTTTTTTTTTTTTTTTTTTTTAGTAGAGACAGGGTTTCACCATGTTGGTCAGGCTGGTCTCAAACTCCTGACCTCAGGTGATCCCCTCACCTCAGCCTCCCAAAGTACTGGGATTACAGGTGTGAGGCACCACACCTGGCCTCATTTATAGTTACTTTTTGTGTATGATTATGAGGTAGGGTCTAAGTTCTTTAATTATTATTATTTTTTGCATGTGTATATCCTATTCTTGGGAAAATTTAAAAGGGATTATTTCTGTTTCTGGTTACGCGAGCATTCAGCGTGTGCTCCCCTGCCTCCCCAGCGTGTACTCCCCTCTCCCACTAGGGTCAGGGCAGGGCTGGAGAAGCAAAAACCATAACTAGAAGAGACTTCCCCAACAGGATGTTGCCCAACCCTGGCCGGGCTGACGACCAGCCTCGACGGTCCTTATCGGCAGTGCAATCGCAACTGTGACTAAACCAAGCCATCCACAGCCTGACGCCCCCACACCCTTGACCTTCCCTTTAGCTTCGGGCTTGAGCAGGGCTTTGGTACTCAAATAGAGAAAGGAGACAGCAAGACCCTTTTGCCTTCTCAGAGGGGGCACCCCCTTCTCTGATGCCTTCACAGGTCCTGCCTCTCCGGGACCCGGCTTCCCTCCTGGCCACCCCACCACCTCCCCAGCCACACCCCATTTCCACCCATCTAGAGAGGGCGAAACACAACACTCCTGGCAGCCCTGCCCAAGTGTGTCCTGGGACATGGTGGGGGTGGGGGCTCCCTGACTCCTGGGACGGGGAACTCTGGGGTGGCCTGTCCTCCCAGCTCCTCGCCCCACTGGTGCCTCTCCCCATGCGTCGTGGGAAAAGGCAACAGAACCAACCGCAGGGAGATATCAAATCTCTTCCTGTATCTGTGACAGCTGTTTTGTTGGTGTGGCCGTCTATTCTTCCTGTAAACACCTGAATCTGTTCAGACCAAGCTCTTCCTCTCCCCCAGAACCTTCTATGACTCCCACCTCCCCCAGTACAATCCAGTCTTCCCCAAGGCCCACAAGGCTTAGCTGTGTGATTTGCCCTGTCACCTCCAGCTCTCTTCCCCTCATTCACTTGGCTCCAGCCACATCAGCTTCCTCACTGTTACTCAAATAAATATGCCAGGCCCAGTCCAGCCTCAGGGCCTTTGCATGTGCTGTTCCCTTCACCTGGAACACCTTTCCCTCAGAATGTTTTTTTATCTTTCAATTATTTTGTTTTTTGAGACAGAGTCTTGCTCTGTCGCCCAGGCTGGAGTGCAGCGACACGATCTTGGCTCAGCGCAACCTTCGCCTCCTGGGTTCAAGCCATTCCCCTGTCTCAGCTTCCCGAGAAGCTGGGACTACAAGTGTGCATCACCACACCCGAATAATTTTTGTATTTTTAGTAGAGATGGGGTTTCACTATGTTGGTCAGGCTGGTCTCGAACTCCTGACCTCAAGTGATCTGCCCGCCTCAGCCTCCCAAAGTGCTGGGAATACAGGCCTGAGCCACTGCGCCCAGCCTCCCCCAGAGAGTCTCACTCTCACTATTTCTCTTTTTTTTTTTTCCTTTCTCTCTCTCTCTCTTTTTTTTTTTTCAATGGTGTCTCATTCTGTTGCCCAGGCTGGAGTGTAGTGGTGCAATCATAGCTCACTGTAACCTCAAATTCTTTGGCTCAAATGATCCACCTGCCTCAGCCTCCCAAGTAGCTGGGACTACAGGTGCACGTGACCACACCCAGCTGATTTTTCTTATTTTTTTATAGAGACGGGGTCTTGCTATGTTGGCCAGGCTGGTCTTGAACTCCTGGGCTCAAGCGATCCTCCTGTTTCAGCCTCCCAAAGTGCTGGGATTACAGTCATGAGCCACCTCACGTGGCCCCTCTCACTCTTTTGTCTGCCTCACATATTTGCTCAGAGGTCACCTCGTCAGTGAGGCCCTCCCTGACCAAACCCCATTTAAAACGTCAGCTTCCTTCCCCCAGTTCCTTTCTAACCTTTCCCCTCTGTTTTATTTTTCTCTATAGCACATCACCTTCGTATATTTTAATTCATGAATTTACATAGAGTGGCAGCTCCACGAGGGCAGGGGTTTTTCTCTCTTCTTCACCACTGTATCCTCAGCCCCTAAAACAGGGCCAGGCACACCACAGGTGCTCAATTAATGTTTCTCGGCTGGATGCGGTGGCTCAGGCCAGTAATCCCAGCACTTTGGGAGGCCGAGGTGGGCGGATCAACTGAGATCAGGGGTTCGAGACCAGGCTGGCCAACATGGTAAAACCTCGTCTCTACTAAAAATACAAAAATTAGCTGGGCGTGGTGGCGCATACGTGTTATCCCAGTTACTCAGGAGTCTGAAGCAGGAGAATCGCTTGAACCTGGGAGGCGGAGGTTGTAGTGAGCTGAGATCATGCCATTGTACTCCAGCCTGGGCAACAGAGCGAGACTCTGTCTCGAGAGAGAGAGAAAAAAAAGAAACAAGGAAGGAGGGAGGGAGAGAAGAAGGAAGGGAGGGAGAGAAGAAGGAAGGGAGGGAGCAAAGGAGGGAGGGAGAGGTGGTCAATTTTTGAAGACTATTCTAGTTGCAAGTAAAAAATCCAAACCCCAACTGGCTTAAAGAAAAAATAATGATAATTTATTGGTTTGTGTCACTGAAAAGTCTAAGATATGTTGGCTTCAGGGACAGCTGGACCCACAGGTTCAAACAAAGTAATCTGGCCGGGTACAGTGGCTCATGCCTGTAATCCCAGCACTTTGGGAGGCTGAGGCAGGAGGCTCACTTGAGCCCAGGAGTTTGAGGCCAGTCCGGGCAACATAGTGAGATCTCATCTCTAAAAAAAAAATTAAAAAATAAGGAGGGAGTATCACTCAAGCCTGGGAATTGAGGCTGCAATGGAACCATGATGGTGCCACAGCTGAGAGAGTCACCACGCCCAGCCTCCTTCCTTCTTTCTATTTCTATACATATATATAGAAATATATGTGTGTGTGTGTGTGTGTGTGTGTGTGTGTATATATATATATATATATTTTTTTTTCCTTCGGGGCTGAGTCTGTCTGTCTCCCAGGCTAGAGCGCAGTGGCATGATCTTGGCTCATTGCAACCTCTGCCTCCCGGGTTCAAGCAATTCTCTTGCCTCAGCCTCTCGAGTAGCTGGGACTACAGGGGCACACCACCGCGCCCAGCTAATTTTTGCAGTTTTAGTAGAGATGGGGTTTCACCATGTTGCCCAGGATGGTCTCAAACTCCTGACCTTGTAATCCACCCACCTTGGCCTCCCAGAGTGTTGTGATTACAGGCGTGAGCCACTGCGCCCAGCCTCTAATTTTTGTATTTTTAGTAGAGACAGGGTTTCACCATGTTCCCCTGGTTGGTCTCGAACTCCTGACCTCAAGTGATCCACCCACCTCGGCTTCCCAAAGTGCTGGGATTACAGGCATGAGACACTGTGTCAGTCCTCTAACCCCTTGCGACTGACCCATCACTGAGCCTTGCTCACTTGCCCTGCTCCGGCCTCTGGTCCCCTGTCCCAAAGCTTTGCCTACAATCCCCCAAGTCCACTCCTTGGCCAATAGAAGAAGGTCTCAACCCACCAGACCCCCATGGCCACCACAGTCAGGTCCGAAACTCCGAGGGGGCTGTTGTCATCACCCCCATTTCACAGAAGAGAAAACTGGGCCCTTGTTTAGACCCAGCCAGGATCTCAACAAGGCAATTTACATAAGAGAGGTACAAGTGTGGCCAGGGGCAGTGGCTCATGCCTGTAATCCCAGCACTTTGGGAGGCAGAGGCAGAAGGATCTCTTGAGGCCAGAAGTTTGAGACCAGCCTGGGTGACATAGCAAGACCCCATTGCTACAAAAAACAATTTTAAAATTATCGGATGTGGTGGTGCGTGCTTGTAGTCCCAGCTACTTGGGAGGATCGCCTGAGGCCAGGAGTTCAAGGCTGTAGTGAGCTATGAGCACACCACTGCACTCCAGCCTGGGCAACAGACTGAGACCCTGTGTCTAAAAGAAGAGAGTGAGGGCTGGGCGCGGTGGCTCGTGCCTGTAATCCCAGCACTTTGGGAGGCTGAGGTGGGCGGATCACTTGAGGTCAAGAGTTCGAGACCAGCCTGGCCAACATGGTGAAACCCTGTTTCTACTAAAAATATAAAAAATTAGCTGGGTGTGGTGGTGCACGCCTATAATCCCAGTTACTGGGGAGGCTGAGGCCTGAGAATCACTTGAACCTGGGAGGCTCAGGTCGCAGTGAGCCGAGATTGTGCCACTCCATCTCAAAAAACAAAACAAAACAAACAAACAACAACAACAAAAACAAGAAACAGAGAGAGAGAGAGACAGAGAGAGAGAGAGAGAGAGAGAGAGCAAGAGGGAGGTAAAAGTGTAATAAGCTGAAGAATTCTCAGCAGGGAGTGGTTCAGGCGGAGACAGGGTGGTCAGGGAAGGCTCCCAGGAGGAGGTGACATTTCAGGACAAAAGCTTCTCATACACAGCACCATCAGGGGGAGAGTAAGCCAGGCAGGGGGAACTCCAGGGACAAAGGCTCTGAATTGGGAGCCAGTGTGGTATATTCAAAGCCCATCAAGGCGGTTAGGAGGAAGGCAGGGAGATGAGGGCTGGGAAGTGGGCGGGCCCTAATTCTTAACATTACTACAAACCCAGGCAGAGAAGCAATAAGCTGGATGAGCTGTGAATGAGTGCTGCTTCCTTGGTGCCCACCAGGATTTCCTCTCCAGGGACAGCCTTCATTTCCTGCTCACTCTGCCTGGCGCATCGCAGCCTTGGCCCCATTTGACAGGTGAGGAAACTGAGACTCTAGGCAGCATTCCCATGCCTGGAACCATCAGCTCCAGCTTCCCCAGGCCCTGCTACCCTCTAGGTGGGAGAGAATTCTAGGAGCCCTTGGTCTACCTGGGAGGGTGACTTGGGGTCCTGAAGACCAACCCTTGGCCACCTCTTCCAGGAAGTCTTCCTGTCTTGAGCTGGCCGGGAACCTTTCTCCTGTGAATCTCGCTCTTGCTTGTGGCAGGCCTGGCAAGTGTGTTCTCCGAGGCGAGACTGGTGGTTTCCGATCCTCCAGACCCCCCCAGCCCACCGTGCCCCTCCTTGCAGGAAAATTAGGAAAAGCAAAAGGGAGTGGGCACTTCTGGAAGGGAAAATATTTTGATTCTCTGAAGGCATGAAAATTGCCTGATTCTCGATCAATTAGGGGTAATTAACCCTTCACAAGGTAGTAATTAAGTCGGTGCCTCTGAAGCCTTAATTATAAGCTCCAAGAGGCTCTGCCCTCTCCCCAGTAGCCAGGCAGCCCCCAGAACTGAGGCCAGGCTGTGGAGACCGGGTGTACCCCTTCTGCACTAGCGGGGAGTCGGGGACAGGGCTCTGCTCCCCTCCTGGGGCTGAGCGAGACCCACAGCCTCTCTCGTGGCCACCCCCAGGCGGGGATCCCAAGAGCAATGTTCGAGAAACCAGATCTCTTCCCTGCATAGTCCCTTTTGGGGTTGTCAGGGCACACGGGGAGACTTTGCTTTTGGGGGTATGAAGGCAAAGGGGGCAGGCTCGGCTGGCGTTCGTGTGTGGGGCTGGCAATCTTTTTTTTTTTTTTTTTTTTTTTTGAGACGGAGTTTCGCTCTTGTTGCCTAGGCTGGAGTGCAGTGGTGCAATCTCGTCTCACTGCAACCTCTGCCTCCCCCGTTCAAGTGATTCTCCTGCCTCAGCCTCCTCAGTAGCTGGGATTACAGGCGTGAGCCACCACGCCCAGCTAATTTTGTGTTTTGTACTTTCAGTAGAGACAGAGTTTCATCATGGTGGCCAGGCTGGTCTCAAACTCCTGACCTCAGGTGATCCACCTCCCTTGGCCTCCCAAAGTGCTGGGATTACAGGTGTGAGTCACCGAGCCCTGTCAATCTTCAAGACCATTTTTCTCTAGCCTGGCAGAGCTGAAGCAGAGACACCCCCCAGCTCCAAATGGAAGTGACGATGCCAAGCATGTGATTATCCTCACTAATGACCACAGGGAGGATGGCGGGCTCAGAGAGGACAGAGGACACTTTCTGGTGGAGGCACTCACTGCAGTCTCCAGGCCGACAGGGGTGGGAGACCCTTGGCCATCTATCGTCTCTTAGTGTCAAGAGACCGAAGAGCTATAATCCCAGTGCTTTGGGAGGCTGAGGTGGGAGGATCACTCGAGGCCAGGGGTTTCAGACCAGCCTGGGCAATGTAATGAGACTCTGTCTTGATGAAAAAAGAATTTAAATTAGTCGAGCATGGTGGTGAGCACCTGTAGTCCCAGCTACTGAGGTGGGAGAATCTTTTTTATTTATTTATTTTTTTGAGACAGAGTTTTGCTCTGTCACCCAGGCTGGAGTGCAGTGGTGCGATCTCAGCTCACTGCACTTTCTGCCTCCCAGGTTCAAGCGATTCTCCTGCCTCAGCCTCCCGAGTAGCTAGGACTACAGGCGTGCGGCACCAAGCCCGGCTAATTTTTTTATCTTTTTAGTAGAGATGAGGTTTCTCCATGTTGGCCAGGCTGGTCTGGAACTCCTGACCTCAAGTGATCCTCCCGCCTTGGCCTCCCAGAATGGGGGGATTACAGGTGTGAGCCACTGCGCCCAGCCAGAGGTGGGAGGATTATTTGAGCCCGGGAGGTTGAGGCTGCACTGAGTCACAGTCATGCCACTGCACTCCAGCTTGGGCAACAGAGCGAGACCCTGTCTCTAAATAAATAAATAAATAAATAAAGGAGGCTAAAGCTAAGTATTGTTTTTCCTTTTTTTTTTTCTTTTTTCTTTGCTTTTTTGAGGCGGAGTCTTGCTCTTTCACCCAGGTTGGAGTGAAGCGGCGCGATCTCACCTCACTGCAACCTCTGTCTCCCAGGTTTAAGCAATTCTCCTGCCTCAGCCTCCTGAGTAGCTGGGATTACGGGCGCCTGCCACCAGGCCTGGCTAATTTTTGTATTTTCAGTAGAGAGGGGGTTTCACCATGTTGGCCAGGCTGGTCTCGAACTGCTGATCTCAGGTGTACCACTGGCCTCGGCCTCCCAAAGTACTGGAATTACAGGCGTGACCACTGTGCCTGGCCAGGCCACTGCTCCTGGCCTCTTTTTACTTTTAGAGACAGGGTCTTGCTCTGTTGCCCAGGCTGGAGTGTGGTGTTGCCTTCATGGCTCACTGCAGCCTCCACCTCCTGGGCTCAAGTGATCCTCCCGCCTCAGCCTCCTGAGCGGCTGGGGTTACAGGTGTGTGCCACCATGCCCAGCTAATTTTTTGTATTTTTAGTAGAGACAGGGTTTTACCATGTTGGCCAGGCTGGTCTCGAACTCCTGACCTCAAGTGATCTGCCTGTCTCGGCCTCCCAAAGTGCTGGGATTACAGGCGTGAGCCACTACGCTTGGCCAAGAGTCACTGTGTTTAAAAACCATTGTATTTTTTTTATTGTACAGACGAGAAGTCTTGCCATGTTGCCTGGGCTGGTCTCTAACCCTTGGGCTTAAGAGATCCTCCTGCTTCAGGCTCCCTCAGTGCTGAGATTTCAGGCGAGCACTACCTTGCCCAGCCTAGAAACATTTTTCAATGGATTTTCTAGTTACCCAGAGTGATACAGGATTCCCTCTGGGAAGCTAAAGTCCTTTCTGTCCCTCCTTATCTCAACTCCGAGATGATGGTAGGGAGGGTCTCCTTTTATCCTGCCCTCTTTGCCTTCAAACGCATGTCTACACATGCCCCAGGGGCCTCTGGGTTTCTTGCTGGGTCATAAACTTCTCCTGTCTGGGCTGGGTGCAGTGGCTCACGCCTGTAATCCCAGCACTTTGGGAGGCTGAGGCGAGTGGATGACTTGAGGTCAGGAGTTCGAGACCAGCGTGGCCAACATGGTGTGACCCTGTCTCTACTAAAAAGGTGTGGTGGTGTGTGCCTGTAATCCCAACTCCTTGGGAGGCCGAGGCACGAGAATCGCTTGAACCCAGGAGACGGAGGCTTCAGTGAGCTGAGATGGTGCCACGGCACTCCAGCCTGGGCAACAAGCTAGACTCGGTCTCAAAACAACAACAACAACAACAATAACAGCAACAACAACAATAACAGCAACAACAACAAAACTTCCCCTGTCTGGGTCTCAGTTGCCTCATCTGTAAAATGGGTTTAATGGTCATTGAACCACTTTCTAGGGTGTCTGTGAGGATGGAATGAGTTAGTCGCACAAAAAGCTGGTCCGGGCAGGTCCCTGTACCTGGGTGGAACCCTAGGTGGAATTGGGGGTCTCCTCTCATGGTCTATATACATCTTGGTAGGAAAACACACCAGGCGTGGATGATTCTGCTGTTTCCCTAGCTCGAGGGCTTGGTGCACAGTGGGTGTGTGTGGCCTAATGCTGCCGGTGCACCCACTGTGTGTCTGCATTTGAATAATGTGTGTGCACTCAGCTGTTTCCGTGTGGGGCCAGTGGCTTCCCGTAGACCAGGGTTTCTCAACCTCAGTACTCTTGACATTTGGGGCCACATCATTTTTTGCTCTGGGGGACTGTTCTGTGCCTCTGTTCCTCTCTTATGCTATTTTAAGAAAGTCTGTTAAGGCTGGTTTTCCTGGTTATATATTTTCCACTTGAGGAAGAATCTTTTTAGAAAAGGAGATTGAAGCAGAGGACTTAATCCAAGGTATGTGTGAAATTGGGCCATAGCACCTTACCTATAATGGGAGTTAGCTAAGCATGCTCTATGGACAAGAAAACCTAAATTCTACAGCAACTGAGTGTCAAACATTTCCTGGAAATTTTCTTTCATAATGGTGCCATAAAAAGTTATTTGTAACAAACATGAAAAAGCATTTTAAAAATACTCCTGGCTCAGTGAATAACAGTTCAATATTTTCCTCATTTTCCAGGAGACAAGATCATCTGGTTTAGCTGCTCATTATAATTATCCTGTGAAAGAAGATGTACAAATACTACTATACAAAGAAGTGCAAGACTTGTACATTGAAAATTATGAAACATTGTTGGAAGAAGTTAAAGATCTAAAGAAATGGAAAGACATCCCATGTTCATGAATTGGGAGGCGTAGTATTGATAAGACAGAAGTACTCCCCAAGTTAATGAATTTAACATAATCCCTACTACAAGCCCAGTTAACTTTTTGCATAAATTGACAGGATGACCCTAAAATTTATGTGGAATGGTAGAGGATTCACAATAGTCAATGAATGTTGAAAAAGAAGAAATAACTTGAAGACTCACATTTCCTGATTTAAAAACTTACTACAAAGCTACAGTAATCAAGACAGTGTGGTATGGGCATAAGGATTAGACATATAGCCCAATGAAATAGAATCAAGAGTACAGAAATAAACTCTTACATTTATGGTCAATAGATTTTCAACAAGGATGTGAAGACAATTCATTGGGGAGAAAGAATGGTCTATTTAAGAAATGTTTCTGGGACAACTGTATTTCAGCATGCAAAAGAATGAAGTTAAGCCCCTACCTCACACTGCATTAAAAAATCAACCCTATATGGATCATAGGCCTAAATGTAAGAGCGAAAACTGTAAAACTTGTAGAAAAAAAAAATCGTTTTGACTTTGGTTTAGGCAGTGGATTTTTAGATGTGGCATCCAAAGCACAAGTGACAAAATACAAAATTAGATAAATAGAACTCCATCACAATTAAAAATGTTTATGCCTCAAAATCATCTGGCAAGAGACTTATATCCAGAACATACATAGAACTTTTACAACTTAACAATAAAAGACAAATAACCCAATTAAAAATGGGCAAATAATTTGAATAGGTATTTCCCCACAGAAGATATGCAAATGGTCAATATACACTCATAAAGAGTCTTATCATAAGTCATTAGGGAAAAGCAAATTAAAACCACACTGAGTTACCACTCCACATCTTTTGTAATGGCTAAAATAATAATAATAATAAAAAGACAAGCACTAACAAGTTTTGATGAGAACATGGGAAAATTGGAACACTCCTACATTGTTGGTAGAGATGAAAATGGTGCAGTCACTATGAAAAACATTTTGGCAGTTCTTCAATGTGTTAAACATAGCATTACCATACAACCCAGTAATTCTACTCCAAGGTATATATTCAAGAGAAATGGAAACATATGTCTACACAAAAATTTGTACACAAGACTGGGTGCGGTGGCTCACGCCTGTAATCCCAGCACTTTGGGAGCCTGAGGGGAGCGGATCACCTGATGCGAGACCAACCTGGCCAATATGGTGAAACCCGGTCTCTACTAAAAATGCAAAAAAATCAGCCAGGCGTGGTGGTGGGCGCCTGTAATCCCAGCTACTTGAGAGGCTGATCAAGAGAATTGCTTGAACCTGAGACGCAGCCACCACGCCCATCTAATTTTTTTGTATTTTTAGTAGAGACGGGGTTTCATTGTGTTAGCCAGGAAGTTCTCGATCTCCTGACCTCGTGATCCACTCGCCTCGGTCTCTCAAAGTGCTGGGGTTACAGGCGTGAGCCACCGCGCCCAGCCAACTGTGTGACTTTTAAACCACAGTTTCTGATCTTGTGGCTAATTTGTTAGTCCTACGAAGGCCGTCTAGTCTTCCAGCAGGAAGGGAGTTGGTTTTGGGGAAGGGCTGTTACCGTCTTTGTTTCAAAGTTAAACTATA
>NW_012102199.1:32456-38279 GCF_000951045.1 Mandrillus leucophaeus
GACTCCGTCTCAAAAAAAAAAATTAACTTAGATAAGATGAACTGAGAGCAATGTTTTAATTCAGGGGTCAGCAAACTTTCACAGTGAAAAATGTCAGAGAGTAAATATTTTAGGTACGCTTTCCAAGCCAGATGATTTCTGTGACAATTACTCATATCTGCTCTTGTAACATGAAAGCAGCCACAGATAGTATGTACACAAGTGGGTGTGGCTATATGCCAATAAAATTTTATTTGCAAAAAAAAAAAAACAGAAAAAGGAGCAATTTGGAATGCTGGTCATTCTTTGCATTTAAAGCTAGTCTTGATCAAACTGTCTTTTATGGGTTGAATTTTCATTCTCTACAAATTCATATGTTGAAGTCTTTACTGCCAAAACTTCAGAATGTGGTCTCGGCTATTCTGACCTTTGTGAAGCCAATGTTTAATTTTTTCATTGCAAATATTTGAGATGTTCACAATAGTTTGCATTGCTTATGTGATCATACGTTACATTAAAGCCCTCAGTTAGAAATAGGGCTGTGGCGAATGTAATTAGTTAACCTAAGACGAGGTCCATAGTGGAGTAGAGTTGGCCTCTAATCTGAATGTTGTCCATATAAGAAGGGGAAAATTGGACACAGACACACCTAGAGGGAGAACGTCACATGAAGATGAAAGCAGAGATTGGGGTGATGCTTCTATATTGTCAAGGAAAGCCAAAGACTGCCAGCAACCAGCAGAAGCTAGGGGTAAGGCACGGAACAGATACTTGCTCACAGCCTTCAAGAGGAACCAGCCCTGCCAACACCTCGATTTCAGGCGTCATAGTCTACAGAAATGTGAGACAATCAATTGCTATTGTTTAACTCACTCAGTTTGTGGCACATTGTTACACATGCCCTAGAAAGTTAATACACTATCTTCAAAAATTGTCAAAATCAAGATGAAGCAGCATAGTTGTCTGGGGTAACACCTGAGGTTCGTTGTCTCACAGCCGGGGAAAACTAGGATGTGGACACACCAGACTGAGGTTAAGAGCGGATATTTAATAGGTGAGAGAAAGAGAAGAGCCCTCTGGGGTCCCAGAGAAAATGGATTGCCAGTTCCACGGTGAAATTTATAGGGTTTTATAAACTAGCTTGAGGAGGCGGTGTCTGATTTACATAGGCCATAAAAGATTGGTTGGATCATGTGTGCCATTTGCATAGCATGTGGAGAAGCTCGCTGCTCCACCCTAATATATTATTATACAGATGGGTTCTCTACCTGGCCAGCTCCATGTTGCCTGTTCCTTTACTGTACACGTGGTTGACAAAGAAAAGGAAGAGGAAGCCTCCATGTTGAACATGCCTGGCCCCCAGCTAGCCCTCTTCTATTGGCGCAGCTGCTGGCATTCACTCATGCTTCAAGCTTCAAGCTTCCAGCTTGCTTATCTATGTCTGCAGCTTGAGTTTTCAGGCGTTCTTTGTTAGAAAAGAAACGATTTTGAGGGCTACTTTTTGTTAACAGGGAAATCTTGCCAAGGACTCTGTGGCCCTTACTATCTACCTACCTAAATAATTTATTTCTAGTTCCTGTATCAAAGACACGATAAGATATGGTAATTCCAGAACTAAAAGAGAATACGTTGATGTTTAGCTACATTCAAGAACCACCAAAAAAATGCCTCCCAATGGTCTAAGTCTTGCTACTTATGAAAGTCCTGCAATGATGTCATCATTATAAAATGTTGCCCTACTGAGGAGTCTCCCCAGGGCCTCCTTCATGTCCGTATTCCTCAAACTGTAGATGAAGGGGTTCAGCATGGGGGTGACCATGGTGTACATCACTGAGGCCACCAGACTTGTCCTAGAAGATGGTATAGCTGCAGAACTGAGATAGACCCCAAGGCCCGTGCCATAGAACAAGCTGACCACTAAGAGGTGGGAACCACAGGTGGAAAAGGCTTTGTACTTTCCCCGAGCTGAGGAAATCCTCAGTATAGAGAAAACAATTTTATAGTATGAGACAAGTATTCCAGTAAAGGGAATCACAGCCAGAATGCCAGTTGCAAAGTATATCACTACATTATTGATGAAGGTGTCAGAACAGGCGAGCTTCAGGACTTCAGGAAGATCACAAAAAAAGTGTGGAATTTCCATTTTGATGCAGAAGGACAGCCTCAAAACAGTCAAGGTCTCAAGCAGGGAACCCATGACACTGATGCACCAGGATCCCAGAACCAGCAGTCCACAGAGCCGGGGGCTCATGATGACCGTGTAGTGCAGGGGGTGATAGATGGCCACAAACCGGTCATAGGCCATCACGGTCAAGAGTAAATTGTCCAGGCATCCAAATGAAATGAAAAAAAAAATCTGACTGAGACAGCCTGCATATGTTATGAATTTGTTCTGTGTCACTATATTCAGTAGCATCTTTGGGACAGTCGTGGAGGTAAAACAGAGGTCAGCAAAGGACAGGTTGGAGAGGAAGAAGTACATGGGGGTGTGGAGGTGGGAGTCTGAGCTAATGGCCAGGATGATAAGCAGGTTCCCAGTGAAAGTGACTAGGTAAATGGAGAGGAACAGGCCAAAGAGAATGAACTGAATCTGTGACGTTGCTGAAAATCCCAGGAGGAGAAATTCTGGGGCATGTGTCTGATTTCCTATTTCCATGGGGATGAAATAACTGTCGCAAGAGAGGAAAAAGCAACAGTCACTGGCAACATGAAAATTTGGTTACATTTAATTTTAAGTGAAGGAATAAATTAACAAAAGATTGCCTTTTTCTTGCTGTCTTCGTCTGGGGGATTTGAAATTCTTCCATCCTTCTCTTTGTTACCATCACGATCTAGAAATGTAGTATTAGTTCCACAACACTTGTACCCTCCATGGCCTGGCTTCTCAAAGTGTGGTCCATGAACCAACAAGATCAACATCACCCAAGAGTTTCTTTGAATGCAGAATCCCTGGTCAGACCTACGGATTGAGAATCTGTATTTTAACAATATCACCAAGGATTTCGCATGCATATTAGTGATAGAGGAGTTAAGACACAATCACTTAGGCAGACAGATAGTAAGGGTATGGGAGTCCTCAGTGAGGCTTTTCTTTTTAATGAAACGCAGCCTCAAATCATTTTCTAACAAAGAGCAGCCTGTAAAGCGCAGCTGCAGACATACACAAACAAGCCGGCTGCTTGCACGGGTGAGTGCCGGCAGGAACTAAGGACTAGACGTTTTCAAGATGGCGGCTCCATCTTCCCTTCTCTTTGTCAGCCACAAGCAGACAAGATGGCGCAGATGAACTAGAAAGTCCAATTGCAAAGTAAGATTAGGGTGGGGCCACCAGCCTTCCCCCAGCACTATGCAAATGTCATACCTGATTGAACCAATCTGTGAGCCCGATGTAAATCAGACACTGCCTCCTCAAACGGGAGTATTAAACTCTGCGAATTCAGCACCAGCCTGTCCTTTCCTCCCAGGAGAGAGGTGTTTCTCTTTCTCTTCTCTTCTCCCTATTAAACCTCCGCCTCTGAACTCCTCGTGTGTATTCGTGTTCTAAATTTTCCTAGTGCATGTCAATGAACCCCAGGGTATACGCTCCAGACAAGGTAGCGGCTTCATTAATATTTGAGTAGCAATGGTCTTGGACACTTACAGCTTCTAGTTCTCAGCTTTTCTCACTCTTGTTCTCCTCCATGTCTTCCCTCATTCCTCATTACTTAATATGTATGCAAAATAGGAGCTCAGTAACTATGTTTTTTTCCCCTGCTATCTGCATGGAGTTGATACTTTTCACACATTGGTCACAGCTATTCCATCCCTTTGTTTATAAAGCCAATGTTTCATTTTTTCAGTGCAAACATCTGACATGTTTACAATAGTTTGCTTTGTTTATGTGATCATATGTCACATTGTTTTACATGTTTGTTTTGTGAGTTCCTGTTCTGTTACTGGAAAGCCAGTCAGACATTATGCTTTAAAAAATATTTTGGTGAAATATGGTTAAAAATTTTATAGGTACTGCATTTTAGGATATATTTTGAATTTTAGGTAGAGAACTCCAAAGTACCAATACTTCACAGAAACATTGATAATACTGGGGCAGCTGTCATCATCAACTTGATCAGTGTATTAGTCCATTCTCACACTGCTGTAAAGAACTATCCGAGACTCAGTAATTTATGAAGAAAGTGGTTTAGTTGATTCACAGTTCTGTATGATGTGGGAGGCCTCAGGAAACTTACTATTATGGTGGAAGGGGAAGAGGAAGCAAGCATCCTTTTTCACATGGCAGCAGAAAGAGACAGAGAGAGAGAGCGCTAAGGTGGTAGCACCACACTTTTAAACAACCAGATTTCATGAGAATCCCATCACAAGACAGCACAAGGGGGATGGTGCTGAGCCATTAGAAACTGTCCCTGTGATCCAATCACTTCCCACCAGGCCCCTCCCTCAACACTTGGGGATTATAATTCGAGATGAGATTTGGGTGGGGACACAGAGCCAAACCATATCAGTCAGGAATCTGGAAAACAGTCAAAGGTTTAGAGCAACAAAGCGAATCCTTACTTTTTTAAAAAGGTGACTGAAACCAGGTTGGACAGCTTTGTGACAATTTAATTTATCATTTTCCCACCATCCTTCCTGGCTCAGTGGCAGTGCTGAATATGACAATCCCACAGTCCCACCAGTTCCTGGTGCTGAAGACAGCAGAAATGTGTGGCAATGTTCTGTTTTAATATGTCCAATGGGCCGGGTGTGGTGGCTCACGCCTGTAATCCCAACACTTTGGGAGGCCAAGGTGGGTGGATCACCTGAGGTCAGGAGTTCAAGACCAGCCTGAGTGACATGGTGAAACCCTGTCTCTACTAATAATACAAAAATGAGCTGGGCGTGGTGGCACACGTCTGTAATCCCAGCTACTGGGGAGGCTGAGGCAGGAGAATTGCTTGAACCTGGGAGGCGGAGGTTGCAGTGAGCCGAGATTGCACCACTGCACTCCAGCCTGGGTGACAGAGCAGGACTCCATCTCAAAAAAACAAAACAAAACAAAACAAAACAAAAAAAGATGTAAGGATTCAAACATGTTTATGACAGATAAATGTGACCTTTAAATATATAAGGATTCAAATCTGTTTATAAGAAATAAAGGTGATGCAACTTCTAGATATAGATTGAATACAAAAAGCTAAAAGGCACGATAAAGAATGACAGAGATGTGAAAAGAAGTTGGAAATTTATGTATAGGAGGTGATTTATTTAGCCAAAAGATGCAGAAGAACTTTCTACATTTATAAGGCAGTTAGGGGGATGCAATGTGACCAATGGATGGATTTGGGTATACAAGCTTTTTAAACTTGCACCCAGTCCTCTCAAATACATTGAAACTTATATAAAATAACATAAAAGAGCTTAAAAAAGTACATATAAGAACATTCTTTATGTAACAACTTACGTAAAAGAACTGAATGACAAATGCCAAAATTGGCAAAAACTCCAATGCTTATATGTTAAAGAAAGCAGTAAAAAACATGAATGAAATCACTTTGAATGTATCATACAAAAGCCAAGAATTTTCATAGACAATTTCCAATAGAGTGATAAATGTCTAACAAACACAGGTATAGTCAGTCTTACTAGTAAGGAAAAATTACAACGTAAAGGCCATTAATATACCAGTTTTCAACTATTAAATAAATTTTTAATTCATTTGAATACCTAGCATAAGAAAAGAGACTGAAAACTGTATGTTTCATAAACTGCTGTTGCCAGGTAGTAGTTGGAAAATATTTATTGGTCTGGATCTTTCTCATCAATATGGTAACAAACTTAAATATATCCTTCTTAAAAATGAAAAAT
>NW_012102199.1:38329-39513 GCF_000951045.1 Mandrillus leucophaeus
CTAATAATACAAAAATGAGCTGGGCGTGGTGGCACACGTCTGTAATCCCAGCTACTGGGGAGGCTGAGGCAGGAGAATTGCTTGAACCTGGGAGGCGGAGGTTGCAGTGAGCCGAGATTGCACCACTGAACTCCAGCCTGGGTGACAAGAGTGAAACTCTGTCTCCAAATAATAATAATAAAAAAATAATAAGTCCAATGGACTCCTGAAGGAATAACACAAAGAGCTTACCTTTACCTACCTTGAAACCTCTCTCAAAGGAGATTGTTGAAAACATTTAAAGACAAATGAACTATCCGCAAGTGTCTAGGGAAAAGCATATGAGTAGTGGTAAACGATGGACATGCTGACCTGTCTTGGAAGAAAGGCTGGGGAGTGAGATGTTTGGGACATATGACTTTGAAAATTTATCACGTATTCCTAGGAATGTAGAAGTGAAACTGCGTTGTTGTCTAGGGTAAATACCCAAGGTTCCTCATCTCATACCAAGGAAATTGAGTATGCAGACACACAAAAAGTGGGTTTAGAAGCAGAGGTTTAATAGGCAAAAGAAAGAGAAAGGAGAACATGCCTGAGTGGGACTTCCTGCTGGCAGCAAAGTGCACTGGATTTTATAGACTGGCCTCAGGAGGCAGTTTTTGATTTAAATAGGGCCCAAAGATTGTTTGGGGCCAGGCGTTGTGGCTCACGCCTGTAATCTCAGCACTTTGGGAGGCTGAGGCAGGTGGCTCCCTTGAGGTCAGGAGTTCAAGACCAGCCTGTCCAACATGGCGAAACCCCATCTCTACTAAAAATACAAAAATTAGCTGGGCATGGTGGTGTGTACCTGTAATCCCAGCTACTTGGGAGCCTGAGGCACGAGAATCACTTGAATTTGGCAGCTGGAGGTTGCAGTGAGCCGAGAGCACACCCACTGCCCCACTGCACTCCAGCCTGGGTGATAGAGCGAGACTCTGTCTCCAGAAAAAAAAAAAATGAAAAGGAAGCAGTATCTAAGGTTATAATTTGATCTTATATAAAGATGTAAGGGGCCGGGCGCGGTGGCTCATGCCTGTAATCTTAGCACTTTGGGAGGCCGAGGTGAGTGAATCATGAGGTCAGGAGATCGAGACCATCCTGGCTAACACGGTGAAACCCCATCTCTACTAAAAATACAAAAAAATTAGCTGGGTGTGGTGGCGGGC
>NW_012102199.1:40493-42041 GCF_000951045.1 Mandrillus leucophaeus
GGCGGGGCCAGGTGGCTCATGCCTGTAATCCCAGCACTTTGGGAGGCCGAGGTGAGTGGATCACGAGGTCAAGAGATTGAGACCAGCCTGGCCAACATGGCGAAACCCTGTCTCTACTAAAAATACAAAATTTAGCTGGGCGTGGTGGCATGCACCTGTAATCCCAGTTACTTGGAAGGTTGAGGCAGGAGAATTGCTTGAACCCGTGAGGCAGAGGTTGCAGTGAGCCGAGATTTCGCCACTGCACTCCAGCCTGGGCGACAGAGCGAGACTCTGTGTTAAAAAAAGAAAAAAGAAAAAATGCCCTCACTTCCGTTCATATCCCCCATAGCTAATACCCTACTTCTCTTTTCCACTTAATTGCAGTGATTCTTGGGCAGATGTTCTGCTTTCACTGGAATTACTTTAGACCCCACATTTTCTCTTCTAATTGGGCTTTTATTACCCTTACTTGATTGTCATCTATCACTCTCCATTGCTGAGTTCAACATGCACTTCCCTTCTTAGCATCGTAAATAAAGATACAAATCAATTCGTTCACCAAGCAAATACCCACAGCAGCCTCTTTACTCTGGTGTCGCCAGGATTGGCTCTTTCAAGATCTCGGGTCTATGCTCACAGCTTGCAATCTCCCTGATCCTTTCCTACAGTGCCTGTTGGACTCACCTTGTTGGGTTTTCTGAAATGAAGGTCTCAATCTAGAAGTGCAAATTCCTCCCTGGATGGTTGATGGTGGAGACTGAGGCTATGTCCCAAGACAAGACAGTAGGAGAAAGGAAAGAATCAGTACCCCTGAGCCAGCAGATATAGACTCTGAAAGAAACAAGGATGTCCTATCCAGCCCAAGGTTGCATATGCTGAGGGACACCTGCGGAGGAGAAATTTACAGCTTCGTATGCCTGCTCATTGCAGACATTTCTTCTTGTTATTCAACCCCTGATCACATCAAGTCCCTGTGGGACATTGCTCTTCATGGAATGAATTTTTTTTCTTGCATACTCAGTTCCCAAGACACCAGATTAAACATCAGGTGAATCGAGTCTTTATTATTCCTTCTCCATGGATTTGTCTGCCTTCCAAAGGTCTAATCTCCTATCCCTTCATTCCAACCCTGAGGGAAAGTTTCCTCCGAAGTTTAAACTGAGGAATCTTTCTTGACTAAGCCCCTTGAGTCTCCAAAGCATTGACTTTTGATAGGAACACAGGTTAAGAGCTGTCACTTAATCCTTCATTTATAAAACATTTGATAATTGTCAGAGATATATTTACATCTTTTCATGCAAGTTACACTTAGATTATCACCTTATAAGGGTGATCTCATTAATTTTTTTAAAAAGTAATTTTTTCAAGACTTTTTTCAAGTCTTTGCTATTGCGAATTTCTTTTTGTTTTTAATTTTTTTTTATTATACTTTAAGTTCTAGGATACATGTGCACAACGTGCAGGTTTGTTACATATGTATACATGTGTCATGCTGGTGTGCTGCGTCCATTAACTCATCGTTTACATTAGGTATATCTCCTAATGCTATCCCTCCCCCCTCCCCCC
>NW_012102199.1:42581-63502 GCF_000951045.1 Mandrillus leucophaeus
AGCACCTGTTGTTTCCTGACTTTTTAATGATTGCCATTCTAACTGGTGTGAGATGGTATCTCATTGTGGTTTTGATTGGCATTTCTCTGATGGCAAGTGATGATGAGCATTTTTTCATGTGTTTGTTGGCTGTATGAATGTCTTCTTTTGAGAAGTGTCTGTTCATATCCTTTGCCCACTTTTTGATGGGGTTGTTTTTTTCCTTGTAAATTTGTTTGAGTTCTTTGTAGGTTCTGGATATTAGCCCTTTGTCAGATGAGTAGATTGCAAAAATTTTCTCCCAATTATGACACAATTTTTAAAGAGGAAGATATTTGTTAGTACAACAGAAGGAGTGATATTTATAGGCAGTACTGGAAAATTTTAAGTAAAATGAGGAAGCTAATGCGATAAAATTATATGGACCATGACACCAAATCTCTCAGATGAATGAACTTTGTTACACATAGACACCAAGCTTCTATGCTTCAAATGTTCCACAGTAATTCCATATGTGACTGAAAGTTTTATTCTGTCATATTTAAGGTCATCTCTGAGGCTAAGGCCAGATGAAGTCAATTCATGTTTGCTAACTTGTCTTTCTGTTTAGATTACACTTGGAACATCTATTATTCTATAAGCACTTTTTGTCTTCCTTGTTTTTAACCAGAGAATATAGTGGGCACGGTAGATACCAAGCAGAATAGAAGACAAGATTCTAAGGAAGAGAATAAAATTCCAGGAGTAGCTATAAAACACACTAGGATATTAAAGTTTACATTGTGAGGAGGACCAGTTAAGGCAGTGACAGAGAAAGAAATGCCAAATGGAAAAGTGAAAACCTGTGGTCTCAGCTAGGCATCCACAGTAAAATTATATTAACGGCCTTAGAGTGGCCATTCTTGGTTATCTGGTCTAACACAACTCATTACTCCATGAGTCCGATAGGAATCTCCACCTTGTTTCTGACCCTAGACTGGAAAGAGCTTTGCAAAAGTAGGAAAATGACAAAGGACAAAAAAACTGTTGGCTGTTTGAGAGCTGAAAACTTTTAAAGAAAAGGCATACATTTCACAAAGCAGTTAAGATCATACGAATGGAAATCCTAAAAAATTAACGGAAGGAGCCACTTCTATTTTCACAATCTGACTAATAAATCACAGTTTCTGGGTCTGGGGCTTAGAACTCTGGAATCACAGACCCTTCTTGAAAAATGGCTATTTTTAATTTTTTTTTTTTTTTTAAATTTTGAGACAGAGTCTTACTCTGTCTCCCAGGCTGGAGTGCAGTGGCATGATCTCAGCTCACTGCAACCTCACCTCCCGGGTTCAAGCAATTCTCCTGCCTTGGCCTCCTGAGTAGCTGGGACTATAGGCACGTGCCACCACGCCCAGCTAATTTTTGTATTTTTAGTAGAGATGGGGTTCACCATGTTGGTCAGGCTGGTCTCGAACTCCTGACCTTGTGATCTGCCCACCTCTGCCTCCCAAAGTGCTGGGATTACGGGGTGAGCCACCACACCCGGCTGAAAAATGGCTCTTTTATTGTTTCCCTCTGAAGAATTGTGTCAGAGCCCCCTTTATGTCTTTATTCCTCAGACTGTAAATGAAGGGATTGAGCATGGGGGTGACCACAGTGTACATCACCGAGGCGACAGTAGTTGAGTGTGAGTTTTGGGTCATAGTAGAGCTAAGGTACACTCCTAGCCCCGTACCATAAAATATGGAGACAACCAAGAGGTGAGATGCACAGGTGGAAAATGCCTTGTACTTCCCCTGAGTTGACGAGATTGCACGTATGGAGGAAACTATCCTACAGTAAGAATAAAGGATCCCAATAAGAGGACCACCGTCCAGCAGCACAGCTGCAAAATACATCACCATGTTGTTCACAAAGGTGTCAGAACAGGCAAGGTGGATCATCTCATTAAGTTCACAGAAAAAGTGAGGGATTTCCAAGTCTGCGCAGAAGGACAACTGCAACGTCATTAAGCTTTGTAACATGGAGTTTAGGACACTCGTGATCCAGGACATCAGAATCAGCAGTCCACAGAGCTGAGGGTTCATGATGACCGTGTAGTGCAGGGGGTGACAGATGGCCACAAACCGGTCATAGGCCATCACGGTCAGGAGTAAGCTATCCAACACTATAAAGAGTACAAAAAAGCACATCTGGGTGATGCAGCCTGCATAGGTGATGACTTTGCTCTGTGTCTGGATGTTCACCAACATCTTTGGGACCGTGGTGGAGGCAAAACAGATGTCTACGAAGGACAGGTTGGAGAGGAAGAAGTACATGGGGGTGTGGAGGTGGGAGTCTGAGACTGTGGCCAGGATGATGAGCAGGTTCCCAAGCACGGTGACCAGGTGCATGGACAGGAACAGCCCAAAGAGGAATGGCTGCAATTCTTGTTTTTCTGAAAATCCTAGAAGAAGAAATTCTGAAATTCGTGTCTCATTCCCTGCTTTCACCTGGTTGATGTTTCTACAAAAACAAAAAACCAAACAAAACAAAAAAACAACAAAAAAACCACACACACACAAGAAAGAAGAGAACATGAAAAAAACATGCATTGCCAACCCACCAGAAATGCTGTCATACATATTCTACAGTGAAGAAGATACGTTTTATTTTATTTTTTATTTTTAGTTTTTTGAGATACAGTTTTAATCTTGATGCCCAGGCTGGGGTGCAGTGGTGTAATCTCAGCTCACTGCAACCTCCGCCTCCCGGATTCAAGCGATTCTCCTACCTCAGCCTCCCAAGTAGCTGGGATTACAGGCACATGCCACCATGCCTGGCTAATTTTTGAACTTTTAGTCAAGAATGGATTTCACCACGTTGGCCAGGATGGTCTCAAACTCCTGAGCCTGGGTGATCCACCTGCCTCGGCATCCCAAGTGCTGGGATTGCAAGCATGGGAAGAAGTAGTATCTAAGGTTATGATTTCCTCTCATATAATTATATAAGGATTCCAATATTTGTGAGAGAGAAAGGTGGTTTTTAGTCAGATGATAAAGAATGATTACCAAATGATGGTCAAAGGTCAAAGGTGATGCAACTTCTAAGAAGAGATCTAATACGAAAAGCCAAAAAGCACAGTAAAAAATAAGGAGAACACAAGTTGGAAATGCATGCATAAAAGGCAATGTATTTGTCCAAATGATGCAGAAGAACTTTCTACATTTATGTAGCAATGAGGGGAGCACACTATGATAAATGGATTTGGCTACACAATACTTCTAAGCTTTCACACATTTCCCTCAAATACATTGAAAGTTACATAACAGTAATAAAAGACAAATGCCAAAATCGATGAAAAACTCCAAGTCTTTTATTTTGGTAAATGCAATAAAAACAGGATTAAAAAGATTACAAACCCATTTTGCAAACAGAAAGTTCACGTACAATTTGCAATAGCTGTAAATGTCTAACAAATACGCAGATACGTTTAGCTTCCCTAGTAAAAATACGTGGCAAAGTAAAGGTTGCTAGTATATCACCTTTTCACCTATTAAATAAGTTTTTTATTTCATTTGAATACTTAGCATGAGAGAAGATATTGCAAAATGTGTACCTCATGACTGCTGTTGTCAGATAGTATTTGAAAGGAATTCATTGGTCTGGATCTTTCTCACCAATATGGAAAGAGAGTCAAATATGCCCCTTAAAAATAAACAAACAAACGAAAAAATCCCTCTCTTCAGTGTATATGTCTCCACAGGTAATTGACAGAGCAGAAGCACCGTCATCTTGGACAACCGCCACTGTAAGTTCCAGCTCCTTTTCTAACCTCATGCATCTTCGGAAAATCACTTCTCTTCTAACAACAAGCAACCAGAAAAAGCAGACAGTAAAACACAGATAAGACAACTCGGGCACAGAGGGAGGGGGAAAATCTCTTGGGTAACCACCAAACCTGGCACTCGCACAGTGGGCCTCAGTATAACAGTGGGATCTAATAAGCACATTCTTTTCCCTTTAGGTGCACTAAGATAGGGAAGCTAAAAGCAGACTTGGGGGGTATGCCTGCAGCTGCAAGAAGATATATGGGAACAGGCACAAAAACTCTGTCTCCAGGTAAGCAAGACAAAGAGGCACAGAAACATTCTGAGACGGTGATAAGCTCTCCCACCTTGAGCCTTTAAAAACTCTTAGTGTATAAGAAAGAGTGCCTCAGCTGGTGCAGTGGCTTACGTCTGTAATCCCAGCACTTTGCGGGGCCAAGGCAAGCAGATCATGAGGTCAGGAGTTTGAGACCAGCCTGGTCAACATAGTGAAACCCCATCTCTACTAAAAATACAAAAAATTAGCTGGGTGCGGTGGCAGGTGTCTGTAGTCTCAGCTACTTGGGAGGCTGAGGCAGGAGAATCACTTGAACCTGGGCGGCAGAGGTTGCAGTGAGCTGAGATTGCACCACTGCACTCCAGCCTGGGCAACAGTGTGAGACTCCGTCTCAAAAAAAAAAAAAAAAAGAGTACCTCTGACCTAACTCAGCCAGAAGCCCCTATCATGTTTGTTCTCCAGAATAAACCTGTCTTTGACCATTGAGCTGCTTTTCATGTTTCTTTCCTCTTTCTTTAACTATTACAGTAGTACCCTATTTTTCATCTTCACTTAATTGTAAAGATCCTTGGGCACAGATGCTGCTTTTACTGGAGCCACTTTAATCCTCTCATTTCCTCTCCTAATTGGGCTTCTATTACTATTACTTCATTGTCAACAATCATCTTCCAATGCTGAATTCAATGTTCACATTTCTTTTTAGTATCCTAAATAAATACCTGAATCAATTAATTAGTCAGGCAAACTAGCAAACAACCACAACAATCTCTCCACTCTAGCACTGGTTGGATTGGCTCTCAGGTGACCTTAGGTTCACATTCACAGTTCCATTCTCCCTGACCCTTTCCCGCAGTACCTACTGGACTCTTGGACTTACCTTGACTGGTTTTCTGAAAGAAAAGTCGCCTTGTGGAAGTGTGACTTCCTCCCTGGGTGGTTGATGGTGGAGACGGAAGCTCTGTGCTGAGACAAGACAGTAGGAGAAAGGAAAGGTACCTGAGCCAGCAGATTTAGACTCCAAAAAACACAAGCATGTTCCATCCAGCCCAAGGTTGCATATGCTGAGTGACAACAGCCAAGGAAGTACTTACAGATTTGTATATCTGCTCATTAGGCACATTTCCTCTTGTTATTCCAACCTTAGCAGGTCATTTTCCTTTGGGATTTTACCCTGCACTGAATTGATTTTTTTCTTTCATTCTCTATTCCCAAGATGCCATATTAAGCCTGCGATGAATCCAATCTGTAATATTCCTTCTTCATGGACTTGCTTGCCTTCCAGAGCTCTAACCTCCTAACGCTTTACTCTATTCTCCATTCCCAAGGGAAGGTTTTCTCCTAAGTCTAAACTAAGGAACTTGTCTTAACTATGTTCCTTGGGTCTCCAAGGTATTCACTTGTGATGGGAACACAGCCCTTGATACCTCCAGAATTATCGCTATTTTCCTCTTCAACAAGGGGGTGAACTCTGTTCTGATATAAAACCATGAGTCCTACACTTCTTGAATTCGTGATGCTTTTGCCAAAACAATGAGAAATTTTGTGCTTCTTAAAAAAGTTAAGAGCTGTCATTTAATTCTTCATGTATAAAACATCTGGCCACTCTTAAGATATATATCTGGCTCTTTTTATGCAAGTTGCCCTGAGAATCACACCCTCTAAAGATTATTTTATTTAATTTTTCAAAATTATTTGTTTATTTAAATTGACATAAAATTGTATGTATTTATCACATAAAACATCACATTTTGAGATATATACATTACAGAATGGTTAGATCTAGCTAATGGATATATGTTTTACCTCACATAGCTATCGCTTTTGTAGTGAAAACAACATCCACTCTCTTAGCATTTTTCAGAAACACCATGTATCATCATATTAAATATAAAATCTTCATGCTATACTATAGCTCTGGTGAACATATTTTTCCTGGCTGCAATTTTGTATCCTTTGACAAACATCTCCCCACTCCTCTTCCCACAACAGCCCTAGCCTCTGGTGGCCACCGTTCTACTCTATAATTCTATGAGATCAACTTTTCAATATTCCATATGATTAAGATCATGTGATATTTGTGTTCCTGTGCCTAGAATATTTCACTTAACATAATGCTCTCTAGGTTCATTCATTTTGTTGCAAATCACAGTATTTCCTTCTCACACAGGGCTGTAGAGTATTCCATTATGTACATATGCCACATTTTAATATCCATTCATCCACTGAAGGACACTTTAGATTGACTTCATTTCTTGGCTATTGTGACACTGTAATAAACAGAAAAGTGCAGACATCTGTTTGATACTCTATCGTCATTTCCATTGGGTAAATACCCAGTAGAGGGATTCCTGAGTTATATTCTATTTTTAACTTTTTGAGGAACGTCCATACTGTTTTCCACAATGGCTATACTCATTTACATTCCAGGAACAATGTATAAAATTTCCCCTTTCTCCATATCCTTGTCAGCATTTGTTATTTATCCTGTCTTGATAATAGCCCTGCTAGCTGGGATGAGGTGGTATCTCATTGTGGATTCGATTTGCATTTCCCTGATGATTCGTGATTTTGAGCACTTTTCATGGACCCTTGTACACTTGCATGTCTTCTTTTGAAAAATGCGTCCTCAGGTCGTTGCCTATTTATTAATCAGATGATTTTTTCCCACTATTGAGTTTTAAAATACATTCTGGATAACCACTTTTCAGATGTATAGTCTGGAAATGTCGTCTCTCATTCTATAGCTTTTCTCTTGGATCTGTCAATTATCTCTTTTGCTGTGCAGAAGATTTTTTAGTTCGATGTTATCCCATTCATCTATTTTTGCTTTTGTTATCTATGCTTTTGAAGTTTTATTTTGAAAAATCTTTACCTTGACTAATTTTATGAAGCATATCCCATATATCCCATACATTTTCTTCTAATAGAGTCATAGTTTTCAGTCTTCCATTTAAATATTTATTTCATTTTAAGTTAATTTTTGGATATAGCAAGAAACAGGAGCCTAGTTTCCTTTTTCTGAATGTGGATATCCAGTTTTCCCAGTAGCATTCATTAAGGAGACTGTCCCTTCACTAATGTGTGTTCTTGGCACTTTTGTCTAAAATCACTTGGTTGTAAATATGTGTGTTTATTTATGAGTTTTCATCGCTATTCCTTTGGCCCATATGTATGTTTTTTATGCCAATACGAAGCTGGTTTATGTACTATAGCTTCATAATATAGTTTGAAGTCAGATAGTGTGATGTCTCCAGCTTTGTTCTTTTGGTTCAACATTGTTTTAGTCATGTGGGGTCTTGGGTGGTTCCATATGTATTATACAATTTCTTTTTTTTGTATTTCTGTGAAGAATGTCATTGGTATTTTGACAGGGATTGCATTGTGTCTTTTGATTGCTTTGGGTATTATGGGCATTTTGACAATATTGTTATTTAGTTATTTATTTATTTTTTGAGACAAAGTCTCACTCTATTGCCAGACTGGAGTGCAGTGGCATGATCCCCGCTCACTGCAACCTCCACCTCCCAGGTTCAAGTGATTCTCGTGCCTCACCCTCCTGAGTAGCTGGGACTACAGGCAGCTGCCACTATGCCTGGATAGTTTTTGTATTTTAGTAGAGATGGGGTTTTGTCATGTTGGCCAGGCTGGTCTCAAACTCTTGACCTCAGGTGATCTGCCCACCTTGCCCTCCCAGAATTCTGGGATTATAGGCATGAGTCACCGCGCCTGGCCAATTTTGACAGTATTAATCAGGAATACATGTTCTACCTTCAGTCCTTTTCAGAGAGCATGTATTCTAAAATTTTAAAGAGAAAATCTTTCATGCATTTGAGGAATACAAAGTGGATTTGGCATATTCCAGGCACTGTCCAGAAAATGAATGTGTGATGTTGTAAAACAAAAGAAGAAAGAGGTAAGAAGGAAAGTGTGGATGGAGTGTTATTTTTTACTGGGTGGTCAGGTAAGACCAGCAGACAAGGTGACAACTGAACAGAGACCATAATGAAGACAGGGTGGAATCACCATGTTCCTTGCAGAAGCGTATGCAAGGCAGAGGAACAACAATGAAAGACCCTGAGGCATGTTCTTCTTTCAGATGTTCAAGTCCAACAAGGAAGCCAGTGTGGCAGGCAAACGAGCAAGAGGAGAGGAATGAGAGATGGTTTCAGAGGATGCTGAGGAAGGAGGTGGTCTGGAAGCTGCTGAAACCTGAAGACACAAGAAGTCCTTCTGTCCAGATGTTGCATTTGTACTTTATTAATTTGGTTGCAAAGGCACCCCATGAATTGCAATGCATAGCCTCTTTGTTTCCTGCTGTGGCCTTGAGTTCTGATGTTCATATGATGAGTTATCTTTTGGAATACATGGCGCAGGTTCTCTTTGTCTGAAACTTCTCATCCTAAAGAGACATACACGCAGAACACATATACACATCTGATGTTCATATTTTGAGTTATCATTTGGAATATGTAGCCCAGGATTTCTTTGTCTGAAACTTCTTCTCACTCTAAAGAATCATACACACACACACACATATACACACATACACACGGAACACACATACACATCTACTGTGGCTTCCTGGTTGCGTGTTACTCTCATGCCCTTCTCAACACTAATTACAGCATTAGAAAGGAATGGATACCAGGTAAGATCTGAATAATGAAAATCTAAAACAAACTTATGAAAGAAAAGATATGAAATAAATTACTGACTTGAGTCAGAAATTCAAAATTAAAGTGGCAAACGTCTGCAAATAAATGCTCAACCGTTGTGGAAGCAGTGTGGCAATTCCTCAAAGACCTAAAGACAGAAATGCCCTGTGACCCAGTGATCCCATTCCTGAGTATATACCCATAGGAATATAAATCATTCTATTATAAAGACCCATGCACACATATATTCATTGCAACATTATTCGCAATAGCAAAGACATGGAGTCAACCTAGATGCCCATGAATGATAGACTGGATCAAGAAAATGCGGTACATATATACCATGGAATACTATGCAGCCATGAAAAAGAACAGGATCGGCCGGGCGCGGTGGCTCAAGCCTGTAATCCCAGCACTTTGGGAGGCTGAGACGGGCGGATCACGAGGTCGGGAGATCGAGACCATCCTGGCTAACACGGTGAAACCCCGTCTCTACTAAAAAATACAAAAAACTAGCCGGGCGAAGTGGCGGGCGCCTGTAGTCCCAGCTACTCGGGAGGCTGAGGCAGGAGAATGGCGTAAACCCGGGAGGCGGAGCTTGCAGTGAGCTGAGATCCGGCCACTGCACTCCAGCCTGGGCGACAGAGCGAGACTCCGTCTCAAAAAAAAAAAAAAAAAAAAAGGAAAAGAACAGGATCATGTCCTTTGCAGCAACATGGTTGGAGTTGGAGGCCATTATCCTTAGCAAACTAACACAGGAACAGAAAACCAAATACCACATGTTCTCACTTACAAGTGGGAGCTAAATGACGAGAACACACAGAGACAGAGAGGGGAAACACACACACTGGGGCCAACTGGAGGGTGGAGGGTGGGAGGAGGGAGATCAGGAAAGATAACTAATGGGTACTAGGCTTAATACCCGGGTGATGAAATAATCTGTACAGCAAATCCCCATGACACACGTTTACCTATGTAACAAACCTGCACATGTACCTCTGGACTTAAAAGTAAAAAAAAAATTAAAATATGCCTTTTTTTTTTTAGCAGTAGAAGAAACAATATTTAAAGTCATAATTTCATTCCTATATAAGTATAAATGGATCCCCATATACTTATGAAAAAGACCTTAGGTTGAGTGCAATTTTAGTTTGTACTCAATTGTAGGTTGTGAGTGCAAAAGAAGGTCTTCCACAAGATGGCAGTAGATTATTGCTTTAAAATATAGAGCTGCATATTCTCATTTATATGTGGAATCTAAATAATCAAACTCATAGGGATAGAGAGGAGTAAGGCAGTGGTTACCAAGTACTGGAGTATGGGGTGGGGTGGATGGGGAAAGGGGAGGCATTAGATAAAGGATATAAAGTTAGCAAGAATGGCTTCTAGTAATCTACTGCACAGCATGATGCCTTCAGTTGAGAATAATGTATTAGATATCTCCAAAGTGCTAATATTATAGATTTTAAGTGTTCTCACCACAAAGACATGGTAAGTTATGAAGAGACCGATACATTAATTAGGCTCCTATAATTATTCTACAATGAATACATGTAAAATAACATCTTATCCTGTGTTACTTTGCTGACAATGATGGTTTCCAGCTTCACCCATGTCCCTGCAAAGGACATGAACTCATCCTTTTTTATGGCTGCATAGTATTCTATGGTGTATAGGTGCCACATTTTCTTTATCCAGTCTTTATCCATTGATGGACATTTGGGTTGGTTCCAAGTCTTTGCTATTGTGAACAGTGCTGCAATAAACACATATGTGCATGTGTCTTTATAGTAGAATGATTTATAATCCTTCGGGTATATAACCAGTAGTGGGATTGCTAGAAAACCAAACACCGCATGCTCTCACTCACCAGTGGGAGTTGAACAATGAGAACACACAGAAACAAGGAGTGGAACATCACACAATGGGCCTTGTCGGGGGCTGGGGGGCTACTAGAGGGATAGCATTAGGAGAAATACCTAATGTAGATAACGGCTTGATGGGTGTGGCAAACTGCCATGGCACGTGTATACCCATGTAACAAACCAATGTGTTTTGCACATGTATCCCAGAACTTGAAGTATAATAAAAAATAAAAATAGAAATAAAAATAAAGTAACATCATATTGCACCCCACAAGAATACAATGAATTTTGTCAATTAAAACATCAAATTAAAAATAAAAATAGATCTAATTACAAAAGGAAGCAATAAGCAAAAACAGATGTTTACATATAAAGGAAATACATATAAAGGATGATACATTTCTAGCAATGATGCAGAAGAATTTTCTAAGTCAACAAACAATTGGAGAGGTGGGAACAAATTATGACAGATTTGAGCACACAAAGCTTATAAACTTTCACACATTTTCCTGACATACACCTCTACATACATAAAAATTAAACATGATTCAGCAAAGTTGGTGAAAAAACTGCAATTTCTTGTTTGAAAGAATGCAATCAAAAGAATGAAAACATTCAGATGTCAGAACATGAAAGCAGGGAACTTGAATAATTTGCAATAGAGAAAACAAAAAGCTAACAAATCCAGCCTCGGCAGAAGAAGAAAATAATTGCAAGCAAAAACTCCTTTAGTATTCCCATTTTGACCTATTGTATAATATTTATTTTTCATGTGAATATCCAACATGAGAGAAGAGACTATGAAACGTATGTCTTGTGAACTGCGGTTGCAAGATGGAATTTACAAGTAATGCATTGGTGTGGATCTTTGCAGTAAGTACAGAAACACGCTCAAATATACCTGTCTGAAAATTTATTCCAAACTCTCTCAATTCATTGCACATCATTCCACACCAAATGTTCTACTTTCCTGCTTCTTTCACTGCAAAACTTCTAGTATATGTTGTAATTTTGCTGGATCCACTTTTTGTCTCCCATTCTTTCTTCAATCTCATCCAAATCAACTTCCTTTATTATCACTTAGTTGTCAGCAATGATCCCTGCATTGCTTAGTATGAGAAACACTTCTCTTTTTAACATAGTAACTACATTAAATATAAATTAGTCAACCAGGAAAACAAACACACTCAGTCTCTCAGCTTGAATTAGCCTCGTTTGGCTTTCAGGTAACACTAGGTAAATATTCTTGACTTATATAGCCTCTGAACCTTTTGTGCAGTACCTACTGGGCAGACTCACCTGTATGGGGTCTCAGAGAGGAAGGTCTCCATATGGAAGTCTGAGTTCCTCCCTGGATGCTGATAATGGAGAACGAAGCTTTGTCCCCAGACAAAACAGTAAGAAGAAGTGAAACATCAGCCCCTTAGCCAGACATATGCCTACAAACCATTCACATCACATTCAGTCCAAGGCTGTTAAAGTCTTAAGGACAACAGCAAATGAAATAGATTTTTATAATTCCCTATATCTATACATCAGACAAATTTCCCTTTTTTCACTCCAGTCCACGAGCACCTAATCTTTTTTCATCTGTTGACTTAAAAAAAAAAATTTCAATAGTTTTTTTGGGAACAGGTATTGTTTGGTTATCTTTAATTTCTTTAGTAGTGATTTCTAAGATTTTGGTGCACTCATCACCTGAGCAGTGTATGCTGTACCCAATGGGTAGTCTTTTATTCCCCATCCTCCTCCCACCGTTTCCCCCAGTCCCCAAAACCCATTGTATCATTCTTATGCCTTTGTATCCTCATAGCTTAGCTCCCACTTATGAGTGAGAACCTATAATGTTTGGTTTTCCATTCCCGAGTTCCTTCACTTAGAATAATGGTCTTCAATTTCCATCCAGATTGCTATGAATGCCATCAATTCATCCTTTTTTATGGCTGAGTAGTGTTCCATGGTGTGTGTGTGTGTATATATAACAATTTTTTTATCCACTCATTGATTGATGGGCGTTTAGGTTGGTTCCATATTTTTGCAATTACGAGTTGCATGAGCACCTGATTTTTCTGTGGGACACAGGTCTGGAAAAGAAGGAACATTTTTTTGCTGATTCTGCACCAAAGAGACCAGGTTAGAAGTCAGGTGAATCCAGTCTTCATTACTTCTTCTCTGTGAAATCTCCCACCTGACGACGGTCTAACCTTCTTAGCACTTTTGCTGAAACTTGAGTTAAAATTGTCTCCAAAGACTAAGATGAGGAACGTATCTTCACCAGATCCCTTGGAAACTCAATGTATTGACTTCTGGTAAGAACACAGTTTTATTGACATCTCCAGAAAATTGCTATTCCCTCTCCAACAACGGAGACAACGTGTTCATTTGCTATAAAACCATTGATAGTATAATCCTTGGCTTCCTGATGCTATCGACAAAACAATTAGGAGTTTTGTGCTTGTATACACAACAAGGTGTTGTTATTTAATCCTTAATTTATGAAACATTTGGCTATTGCAAGAGGTATAATTACACATTTTATGCATCATGAACTGAAGTTGGAATCTTACATGTTTGTCTCATTTAATGTCACATGTAATGTGTCTCATTTTTGCACATTCCCATGCTGCAAGGTTGTACTATTAGAAACCTCTTTCTACATTTGCAGAATTGGAGCTCAGAAGGGTTAGGTGATCTGCCCGGTGTTATGAACTGAGAGAAGTATGAGCTTTGATTGGAATTCCATCAAGATGTTTCCAGCTCTCGGCCAGGTGTGGTGGCTCAGGCCTGTAATCTCAGCACTTTGGGAGGCCAAGGTGGGTGGATCACGAGGTCAGGAGTTCGAGACCAGCCTGGCCACATGGCGAAACCTTGTCTCTACTAAAAATACAAAAAATTAGCCAGGCATAGTAGTGGGTGCCTGTAGTCTCAGCTACTCGGGAGGCTGAGGCAGAAGAATCGCTTGAACCCAGGAGGCGGAGGTTGCAGTGAGCCAAGATCACACCACTGCACTCCAGCCTGGGTGACAGAGAGAGACTCGGTCTCAAAAAAAAAAAAAAAAAAAAGTTTCCAGTTCTCACAGTCTCTGTCAGTGGTTCTCAACCAGGGATGATTGTCCTTCCATGAGACACTTGGAAATGTCTGGATACATTTTTTGTTGTCACCCGGGGGGGTGCTGCTGGAACCTAGTGGATTAAAGCCAGGGATTGCTCTCCAACACCCCACAATGCACAGAACAGTCTACACCAGAATTATCCAATAAAAATGTTAACATGGAGAGTCTGAGAGACTGTTTTGGAAAAGAATATACCCAACTTGAAAGTTTTTGTAATTCATTTAGGACCTTGTTCAAATGCAGGTTCTGATTTGGGACACTGAGGGTGGGCCCAGACATTGTGCGTTTGTGGCTGTTTCCCTGTTGATGTCGATGCTGTTCATCCTGTTCTGTGTGAAGCACTGTTTGAGGATCAAGGCTGAGGTTCAGTGTTAGAGACAAACAAAACCACTTTTTTTTTTTTTTAAATTATACTTTAAGTTCTAGGGTACATGTGCATAACGTGCAGATTTGTTACATACGTATACTTGTGCCATGTTGGTGTGCTGCACCCATCAGCTCGTCAGCACCCATCAACTCGTCATTTACAAACTATTTTTAAACCTTTTTCACCAAGAATCCTACCACATACCTCATGTCTGCCTTTAGGAGGTCAAATGTTGCCCTTAGTGGCTCAGCTTCTGCAGAAACAAGTTTATACGTGCCTCTTGAGTACTTCCCTCATGGCAGGATATAAAACTTATAGAAATTCCACCCACCTTGTAGAGTTAATGTGAGAAGTAAGTAATAGTTTGTTTTGTTTTGTTTTGAGACGGAGTCTTGCTCTGTCTCCCAGGCTGGAGTGCAGTGGCCGGATGTCAGCTCACTGCAAGCTCCGCCTCCCAGGTTTACTCCATTCTCCTGCCTCAGCCTCCCGAGCAGCTGGGACTACAGGCGCCCGCCACCATGCCCGGCTAATTTTTTGTATTTTTTAGTAGAGACGGGGTTTCACCATGTTAGCCAGGATGGTCTCGATCTCCTGACCTCGTGATTCACCCGTCTCGGCCTCCCAAAGTGCTGGAATTACAGGCTTGAGCCACCGCGCCTGGCCAAGAAGTAAGCAATAGTTTTTTAAAATTTTACTTTAAGTTCTGGGATACATGTGCAGAACATGCAGGTTGGTTACATAGGTATACATGTGCCATGGTGGTTTGGTGCACCCATCAACTCATCATCTAGGTTTTAAGCCCCACATGCATTAGGTATTGGTCCTAATGCTCTCCATCCCCTTTCCCCCTGCCCAACAGTCCCCAGTGTGCAATGTTCCCCTCCCTGTGTCCATTTGTTCTCATTGTTCAGCTCCCACTTATGAGTGAGAACATGTGGTGTTTGGTTTTCTGTTCCTGTGTTAGTTTGCTGAGGTGGATGGTTTCCAGTTTCAAGACATAGGCACGGGCAAAGACTTCATGACTAAAACAACAAAAGCAATGATAACAAAGGCCAAAATTGACAAATAGGATCTAATTAAACTAAAGAGCTTCTGCACAGCAAAAGAAACTATCATCAGAGTGAACAGGCAACCTACAGAATGGGAGAAAATTTTTGCAGTCGGTCCATCTGACAAAGGTCTAATATCCAGAGTCTACCAGGAACTTAAACAAATTTATACAAAGAAAACAAATAACCTCATCAAAAAGTGGGCAAAGGATATGAACAGCAGTAAGTAATAGTTTAAAGTTCATTGGAAATTCCTTGGCACAGAGGAGATGTTCAATGGAGAGCAGCTATAGTGACAGTGTTCCAACTCCCTATTTCCTAGGCTCATGGTTAGCCTTGGAGGTAAGGAACAAAGAACAAGGGCACTGAACAAGCCAAACCTTTGAAGAGGAACTTTTTTTATATCTGACACAATCACGTGTGGCTGAGAAACACTGATCTAGATGTGGGAACTGGACACATCCCCATGGAGTTTCATTCAAAGCTCATCCCTTACTAGGTTCGTAACTTTGGGCAGATCATTTAACCCTACTTAACCTCCAATCCCGCAAAAACAGACAGTGTCCTAATAGTATGGCCATAAAATGGAAATGTGTAAACAGAGACAAATTAAATGTGACATTAAATGAGACAAACTAATGAAGATTCTAACTTCAGTCCATATTAAATATGATCTCCTTGTGGAAGTCTGCATTCCTCCCTGGAAAGATGATGATTGAGACCATATTTAATACATTAAAAACTGTCAGCCAGGCACAGTGGCTCACACCTGTAATCCCAGAACTTTGGGAGGCTGAGCTGGGTGGATCATCTGAGGTCAGGAATTCAAGACCAGCCTGACCAACATGGAGAAACCCTGTCTCTATTAAAAATACAAAATTAGCTAGGCATGGTGGTGCATGCCTGTCATCCCAGCTACTCCAGAGGCTGGGGCAGGAGAATCTCTTGAACCCGGGAGGCGGAGGTTGCAGTGAGCCAAGATCATGCCATTGTACTCCAGCCTGTGCAACAAGAGTGAAGCTCCATCACAAAAACAAAAACAAAAACAAAACAACAACAACAACAAAAAAACTTCTCACACCCAGCAATGCAGGTGACATTATTGAAAATTAAATAATGGGTATGAAAATCCAATTAGATGAGACTGAAGAAAAAATGGGGGACATAAAGTGGTTCTAGTAAAATAGGAACATATACAAGGAGTTTTTCAGTTAAAGAAGCAAGAACATAAAATATTGGTGTGGAGGAATGTGTGATGAATTGAGGGGTTACATTTGAAATTTGTAAGATGGGTATGCTTGAGCATGCTTCAGTATTCATTAGAAAGAGCCACACCAAGTGGCGATTTCTCAAGGATCTAGAACTAGAAATACCATTTGACCCAGCCATCCTATTACTGGATATATACCCAAAGGATTATAAATCATGCTGCTATAAAGACACATGCAAACATACGTTTATTGCGGCACGATTCACAATAGTGGTTCCACACTTGGAACCAACCCTAATGTCCATTAATGATAGACTGGATTAAGAAAATGTGGCACATATACACCATGGAATACTAAGCAGTCATGAAAAAGGATGAGTTCATGTCCTTTGTAGGGACATGGATGAAGCCCGAAACCATAATTCTCAGCAAACTATCACAAGGACAAAACACCAAACACCACATGTTCTCACCCATAGGTGGGAACTGAACAATGAGATCACTTGGACACAGGAAGGGGAACATCACACACCAGGGGGGAGCGGGGAGGGATAGCATTAGGAGATATACCTAATATAAATGATGAGTTAATGGGAGCAGCACACCAACATAGCACATGTATACATATGTAACAAACCTGCACATTGTGCACATGAACCCTAGAACTTAAAGTGTAATAAATAAATAAATAAATAAAAATAAAAATAAAGAGCCACACCAAGAATTCCTTGCAAATACTACTTTGCAAAAGTGGTTCACAGAACACAACATTCACAGTATCTTCTTTCATGTTGGATATTGAGATAAAAAATTAATGTTATTTCATAGGTCAAAACAGGAATTACTAGAGTTTTACTTGCCATAATTTTCTTTCTGATGAGGCTGAGTAGACAGTGTTTGTGGATTTGTGAGCATTTTACTTTCTCTGTTACAAATAATGCAAGTTCTTTGCTTTAATGTTCTGGGATCTGGGTGGTTTTATTCTTTGGTTTGCGTTCTTTCAGACACGGAACAGGAGATTTTTCACCAACTTTGCTAAATAACATTTAATAGTTTATGTATGTATAAATGTATGTTGAGTGAATATGTGAAAGTTCATAAATTTTGTGTGGTCAAATCTCTCAGTCAGTCATGTTGTGTACCCACCCTCCACCAGTTTTTTTAACTTAGAAGATTCTCTCTGTGATGAGTAGAAATAAATCACCTCTTATACTATGTGCATCTTATTTAATATCTATTTTTCCTTATGGCTACCTTTTTGCCCATTATGATTGGATCTTTTTAATTTTTAATTTATTTCTTACTTTTTTATTTGATGGCCCAATAGTAACTGTATATATTTAAGAGGCACAATGTGATATCATCAATAAATTTCATTGCTCCTGTCTAACTGAAACTTCTTATCCTTTGACTAACGTCTCACATTTCTCCATCTACCCTACCCTCATCCCCAGCCACTGATAGCCACCATTCTATTCTCTGCTTCATTGAGTCTGACATTTTAAAATTCCGTATACATGTGAGAACATGCAGACCTATTTCATAAACTATCAAACACCTTCTGCCATCTTGTGGAACATATTCCTTTGCACCCAACTTGAGATTGAGTACAACCTAAGATTGCATTCAACCTAAGATCTTTGTCACAGCACATTTAAGTTCATTTATGTTTATATTAGATGCACTTGTAACTTTAAATATCGCTTCTTCCATCACTTCTAAAAAGTGTGTCTTTATATTGTTTCATTTGCTGGTCTGTACCAATTCTCCACAAAAAAACATGTATTAGAAAACAAGACTCATTTATATGCTGACTACAAGAGACTCATTTAGCCTGAATGACACATATAGACTGTAACTGAAGGGATGGAAAAAGATATTCTTTGTAAAAAGAAACCAAAAGAAAGCAGAAATAGCTACATTTTTATTAGATAGAAGATGTTATAAGTCATAAACAGTAAGAAGAATCCAAGAAGATCGTTGTATATAGATAAAGGGAGGAATTCATGAAAAGAGTATAACAATCGTAAGTATGGATACACTCAGTATTGAAGCACCTAAATAAATAAATAAATAAATAAATAAACACTTAACATCTGTCTTAATAGTACAGAACTCCAACACCTCACTTTCATCAATGTACATATATCAAACAGAGAAAAAATCAAAAAGAAACATTGTACTTAAAATAGATAAAATGGACCTAATAGACATAGAGAGAAAATTTTATTCAAAGGCAACTGAATATACATTTTTCTTAAGATCACAAGTTAGGCCACAAAACAAGTCTTAACAAATTTAAGAAGATTGAAATTTTATCAAGTACCTTTTCCAACCATAATGATATGAAATTAGGCCTCAATAACAGAAGGAATTTCAGAAAACTCACAAATATATAAAAATCACATAACATACTCATAAATAACCAATGGGTCAATGAAGAAATTAAAAGGGATATTTTAAAATGCCATTAGACAAACAAAAATTAAAACACAACATGCTGAAACTTCTAGAATGCATCAAACTTTTTCTAAGAGGGATATTTATAGCAATATATGGCTATCTTGAAAGAGTAGAAAAATCCCAAATAAACATTCTAATGCTACACTTCAAGGAATTAGAAGAACAAGAACAAACTACAACCAGAGTTATAATAAAAAAGGAAACAATAATAACCAGAGCAGAAATAAATGAAGTGGAGACCAGGAAAAAATATAGAAAATATCAACAAAACTAAGACTTGGTTTTTTGAAAAGATAGGCATCAACAAACTTTAGCAAGATTAAGGAAAAACAGAGAAGACTCAGAAAATCCAGAAATGAAAGGCTAAAGTTACAAAATGGAAAATCAACATACAAAAGTCAGTCATGTTTCTATATGCTAATACCAAACAATCTGAAAGAAAGATTAAGAAATCAATTCCAGGCCGGGCGCGGTGGCTCAAGCCTGTAATCCCAGCACTTTGGGAGGCCGAGACGGGCGGATCACGAGGTCAGGAGATCGAGACCATCCTGGCTAACACGGTGAAACCCCGTCTCTACTAAAAATACAAGAAAAATTAGCCGGGCGAGGTGGTGGGCGCCTGTAGTCCCAGCTACTCGGGAGGCTGAGGCAGGAGAATGGCGTGAACCCGGGGGGGCGGAGCTTGCAGTGAGCCGAGATCGCGCCACTGCACTCCAGCCTGGGGCACAGAGCAAGACTCCGTCTCAAAAAAAAAAAAAAAAAAAAAAAAAAAAAAAAGAAATCAATTCCATTTTGAACACCTATATGTATGAAGCAATGAAGGTGATGCTGAAGTTCATTATGTTAAGTGAAAACGTCAGGCGTGGAAAGATAAATATCAAATCTTCTCATTCATATGTGGGAGCTGAAGAAGTGGATCTCATGGAAATAGGAAGGACAATAGCTATAAAAAATAAATAAAATATAGAAGAATGAATTTGACAAACAGGTCAAAAATCTCTGTAATAAAAACTATAAAACAATGAAATTGAAGAATACATGAATAAATGCAAAGCCATCCCATGTCAATGGAATAGAAAAGTTAATTTTTTGGGGGGACAGAATCTCACTCTGTCATCCAGGCTGAAGGGGAATCTCACTGCAACCTCCACCTCCTGGGTTCAAGGAATTCTCCTGCCTCAGCCTCCCAAGTAGCTGGGACTACAGGTGCATACCACCATGCCAAGCTAATATTTGTATTTTTACTAGAGACAGCGTTTCACTATGCTGGCCATGCTGCTTTCGAACTCCTGGCTTCAAGTGATCCACCCACCTCGGCCTCCCAAAGCACTGGGATTACACATGTGAGCCGCCACGCCCAGCCAGAAAAAAACTAATATTGGTAAAATGCTCTTAATACAAAAACAATCAAAAGACACAATGCAATCCCTGTTAAAATACTAATGACATTCTTCAAAGAAACAGAAAGAAAAAAACTTCAAATTCATATGGAACCACGTAAGACCCCAAATGACTAAAGCAATCTTGAACAAAAAGAACAAAGCTGCAGGCACACACACAGACTTCAAAATATACTACAAAACTCTAGGACCTAAAACAGCATGATACTGGCATTAAAATATTCATATAGACCAATGTAACAGAGTAGAGAACTCAGACATAAACACACGTGTTTACAACCAACGGATTTTCAACAAAGGTGCCAAGAACACCCACTGAGGAAATAACAGTCTCTTCAATAAATGGTGCTGGGAAAACTGCATATCTAAATTCAGAAAATTGAAGCTAGAGCCCTAGTCTCACTACATAACAAAAATAAACTTCAAATGGAAGAAAGACTTAAATGAAATACTCAAAAGTATGAAACTACTGTTAAAAATATATGGGAAATCCTTCATGAAATTGGTCTAGGCAAGGATTTTTGAACAAGACCTCAAAAACGCAGATATCGAAAGTACAAATAGACAAATGGGATGACATCAAACTGAAAAGCTGTGCACAGCAAATAAAATAACTGACAGATTGAAGAAATAAGCTTCGGAATGGGACAAAATATTTCCAAACTATATATCCAAAAAGAGGGCATTCAGAATATATGAAAAACTCAACAGCAAGAAAACAAATAAAAACTCAATAGCAAAAAAAAAAAAAAAAAA
>NW_012102199.1:64557-67953 GCF_000951045.1 Mandrillus leucophaeus
TATAAATAGATATTTATATTTTTATATATATATGTTTTTGGTTTTTGAGACGGAGTCTCACTCTGTTGCCCAGGCTGGAGTGCAATGGCACAATCTCAGCTCACTGCAACCTCTGCCTCCCAGGTTCAAGCAATTCCCCTGCCTCAGCCTCTTGAGTAACTGGGATTACAGGCGTGTGCCACCACGCCCAGTTAATTTTTTAATTTTTAGTAGAGACGGGGTTTCACCACGTTGATCTTTATTTCTTCACCTTGTGATCCGCCCGCCTCAGCCTCCCTACAGGGCCACCTGGGATTACAGAGCCATAGTGCCCGGCAGTAAAGCATACACTAATTAGCTGAATTTAGCATTCCATAATATAGCTAGACCTCAAAACATCATTTTATACATGATAAATACACAACAATTTACCCATCAATTTTTAAAAAATTAATAAACACATTTTTAAAAAGTAAAATAATTTTATAAGGTGCTAAACTCAGGGCAACATGTATAAAAAAAATCCAAATCTACCTCTTACAGTAACCAAATATTTTATAAATGAATAATGATATTATAGCTCTTGACCTGTTTTAAAAGCATGAAATTTCTAATTCTTTTGGTAAAAGCATCATGAAGCCAAAGGTGATAGTACCCATGGTTTTATATCGGAAGAAAATAGTTCACCCTCTTATTGAAGAGGAAAATAGCAATTTTCTGGAGATAATCAAGGGCTGTGTTCCCATCACAAGTCAGATTCTTGGAGACCCAAGAGACCTAGTCAAGCCAAGTTCCTCGGTTTAGACTTTGGAAAAAACTTTCCTTTAGGGTTGGGTTAAGGTGTTAGGGGGTTGGGTCTCTGGAAGTCAGGCAAGTCCATGGAGAAGGAGTAACAAAGCCTGCATTCACGATTCAATATGGTGTCTTGGGAACAGAGAATGCAGGAAAAAATTTCTTTTAGTGCAGGGAAAAATCCCAAAGGAAAATGATCTAGTCAAGGTTGGAACAACAAGAGGAAATGTGCCTAATGAGCAGATTTACAAAGCTGTAAATTTCTCCTCTGCCTCTGTTCCTCGTCATATGCAACCTTGGGTTAAATGAGACATGGTCGTTTCTTGTGGAGTCCTCAATCTGGCTCAGGTACTTTCCTTTCTCCTGCTGTGTCAGGACAGAGCTTCAGTCTCCATCATTGGCCATCCAGGGAGGTGTTCACACATCCACATGGATGTGTGACCTTTCAGAAGACCCTCAAGGTGAGTCCAAGAGCCCAGTAGGTACCGTAGGAAAGGATCAGGGAGAATGCAAGCAGTCAACATGGACCCAAGGTCAACTGAGAGCCAATCCAGCCAAGCCCAGAGAAGAGACACTGCTTTGGCTGTTTACTTGATTGATTAAGTACATGATTCGTGTATTTGTTTATGACGCTGAAAAGAGGAGTGAACATTGAACTCAGCAATGGAGGCTGATTCTTGACAGTTAGGTAATGGTAATGGAAGCCCAATTAGATGAGGAAACGGGAGGAATAAAGTGGTTCCAGTAAAAGTAGAATATATGCTCAAGGATTTTGCAAGTAAGTGGAGAGAGAAAAAAGGTAGTAGCTGTGGAGGGATGTAAATAGAAGACAGAACTTTTTTTCTTTATTTTTAAGAAGGGGCATATTCGAGTTTGTTTGCTTTTTTTTTTTTGAGATAGAGTTTCACTCTTATCACCCAGGCTAGAGTGCAATGGCATGATCTCGGCTCTCTGCAACCTCTGCCTCCTGGGTTCAACTCATTCTCCTGGCTCAGCCTCCCAAGCAGCTGGAACTACAGACGTGCACCACCATGCCTGGCTAATTTTTCTATTTTTAGTAGAGCTGAGGTTTCACGATGTTGGCCAAGTTGGCCTCGAACTCCTGACCTCAGGTGATCCACCCGAATCGGCCTCCCCAAGTGCTGGGATTATAGGCGTGAGCCACTGTGCCCGGTCCTTGTTTGCGTATTAATGAGAAAGATCCAGACCAGTGAATTCCTTCCAAATACTATCTGACAACAGTAATTTATGAGGCACTTGTTTGCAGTATCATCTCTCACGCTGAGTATTCAAATGAAATTAGAAATTTGCTTGCTAGGTGAAAGATAATATACTAGCAACCATTACTTTGCAATTATTTTCTTACTAGTGAGGCTAAATATGTCTCTCTGTTTGTAAGACATCTACAACTATTGCAAATTATCTGTGTGTAATCTTTGCTTTTTTTAAAAAGGATCTGCAGTGTTTTTATTCCTTTTTTATTGCATTTCTTAAAACATAAGACTTAGAGTTTTTCTGCCAATTTTGGCATTTGTCATTTATTACTTTTATGTAAGTAGCAACGTATTTGAGAGGAATGTATGAACATTTCTAAGTCTTATGTAGGCAAATCCATCAGACGTATTGTATTCCCTGCTTCATAAATGTTGAAACTTCTTCTGCATCATTCAGAGAAATAAAATGCTTTTTAGGCATACATTTTCCACTTGTTTTTATACCTCTGCTATTTTAATTGTGCTTTTGGCTGTTTGCATTAGATCTGTATCTAGAAGTTGCTACACCTTTGGTCATCATTCGAAAATCATGCTTTATCATCTGACTAAAGACCACCTTTCTCGCTCATAAACATATTTGAATCCTTATGACCATTGTATAAAATGAAATCATAATCTTTGATACTACTTCCTCCCCATATTGTAAAAGACTTCCTGGTATTTTCTTTAATTACCAAGACTTTGGTGATTTAATCTTCAATTTGTAACCCCTTTCAATGTCATTAAATTATTTAGATGTCTTATATCTCTATGTAAAGTTCTTTCAGATTTTCTTTCTATGTTGTTTCGTAAACTTCTCTTGAAATCACTATACTTAGCCTAATGGCATCTTTACTTATGTTCTTCATTCCTTAAAATCTTAGCTTCTTTAAAACCTTATCTTTCCATATTATGCATGTATACATTCATACAGCATTTATGCAAATGCATGAATACAGCATTTATGCAAATGCATGAATGTATACATTTCATTCCCGTGCATCCAATGCTGTATGAATGTGTACACGCCTAGCATTCGTATAATAGCATCTATGTAATAGAAAGGGAAAGGGTAAAACAGGCTTAAAAACTGCATTAAAACATAAAGAGAATTTGTGATGTGCATAAGATGATATCATGCTATAAAAATATTTCATATTTTTATAAATATATAAAGATAATTAGCCAGGCATGTTCAGGGGTGACTGTAATCCCAGCTACTTGGGAGTCTGAGGCAGGAGAATTGCTTGAACCCAGGAGCAGTAGTGAGCCAAGACCGTATCACTGCACTCCAGCCTGGGCAACAAGAGCGAGACTCCATCTCAAAAAAATAAATAAATAAGTAAACACACACACACACACACACACACAT
>NW_012102199.1:69773-70742 GCF_000951045.1 Mandrillus leucophaeus
ACACAAAAAGTGCTCAAAATCACTAATCACCAAAAAAAAAAAAATGCATATCAAAGCCACAATGAGCTACCACCTAATCTCAGAATGGCTGTTATGAAAAAGACAGAAAAGGAATAATAATCTCAGATACTCCAGAGGCTGAGGCTGGAGAATCGCTTGAACCTGCGAAGTGGAGGTTGCAGTGAGCCGAGATCACGCCACTGCACTCCAGCCTGGGCGACAAGAGCAAAACTACATGAAAATAATAATAATAATAATAATAACAATGGCTGAGAAGAATGTGGAGAAAGATAAAATCTTGTACATTGTTGGTGGAATGTAAATGAGTACAACCATTACGAAAAACAGTATAGAGTTTCCTAAAAAAAAATTAAAGATAGAACTAGAACATGATTCAGCAATCCTACTACTGGCATTTATCGAAAGCAAATGACAACAGTAGATCAAAGAGGTATCTGCACTCTCACGTTTATTGCAGCACCATTCACAATAACCAAGGTATGAAATTAGTCTAAGTGTCCATCAATGGATGAATGGATTTTTAAATGTGGTACGTCTACACAGTGGAAAAATATTCAGCTATATACAAGAAGGAAATCCTGTGATTTGCAACAAAATGAATGAATCTGAAGGACATCGTGTTAAGTGAAGGAAGCCAGACACAGAAAGACAAATACCACATGACACCATCCATATGAGGATAGAAAAAAGTTCATCTCATAGAATTAGAGAACAGAATAGTGACTACCAGAAGCTGGGACAGTTGTGGAAGGAGAGGTGGGGAGATGTTTTTCAAAGGATACTAAATTGCAATTAGAAGGAATAAATTCATGGAATACAGAGTACAACATGGATACTTTATACTTAATGATGATATATTGTATTATCGAAAAATACTAAGGGATGTTAAGTGTTCTCACCACAAAAATGACAACAATGTGAGGTAAAGTGTATGCATATATTTATATA
>NW_012102199.1:74042-87525 GCF_000951045.1 Mandrillus leucophaeus
AGCCAGGCATGTTCAGGGGTGACTGTAATCCCAGCTACTTGGGAGTCTGAGGCAGGAGAATTGCTTGAACCCAGGAGCAGTAGTGAGCCAAGACCGTATCACTGCACTCCAGCCTGGGCAACAAGAGCGAGACTCCATCTCAAAAAAATAAATAAATAAGTAAACACACACACACACACACACACACATATATATATAAATATTTATATGAAAATATTTTATTTTTATAAATACATGAAAATATTTTTTCATGCTATAAAAATATTGTAGGATTTTCGTGTTAAAACTGTGATTCTCACTGCGGATAGTTCTGTCTCCTGTGGGATATCGAGCAATGACAGGTTTGGCTGTCACATTGAAGAGGGTGAGTAGAGAACAGGGAAGCTGATAAACACTAGCACAGTGCACAGGACAGACCCCACCACAATAAATAATCTGGCCCCGAGTTTCATTAGTGCTGGGATTGAGAAATTTTGAGTTAATGAGTATCTGTATTTTTAATATTCACATCTGCTTCTGGATTACCTCCCCAAGATCTTGTAACACTTTATGCTTCTGCCGACAAAACTAAAGAGTCCCCGTTTGCTACCTGTTTAAAAGTTCCAGCCTCACTCAGTGTGGCAGCTGCTCTTCAGGTTTTTTTCCAGGCTGACGGGTGTGATAGAGATTCTTGCATTAAACCATTACTGGGTTTGAGCAAAGATTCATATATGTGATCACCATTTTGATTTGTTTATGATTATATCTCCATTTTTCTACAGCTATCACCATTTCAAATGATTTCTACAGAGTATTGCTTCTTCATTGACATTTGAGGAAATACTTTTCAGCACAAAAAGCTGTAAATTTCATTTACCTAAATATACGTCTATATTCTTCTGTTTCTTGCCTTAGCATGCTTTGCATACACATAGATTTTATATGTAGTTTTCTAGATGTTCAGCTAACATATATTATTTACATTATAAGGTGTTTAAATCCACCAATTTTTTGTAAAAGATGAGACAGGGGACAAAATTCGTTGTCTTCCAGGTAGATAACCAGTTATGGCAGCTTTTGTTCCACAATCCAGCATTTTCCAATTAAATTGCAATATAACCTTCTCATATAGTAAATCTCCATATGTACTAATACTTAATTCCCAATTCATTCAATAACAAATGAGTATCTGCCATGTGCCAGAACATTCTAGCGACACTGTATGTTATATAATTTATTGTCTAGGTCTTTGTCAATTAAATAATTAGTCCCTTTTGATACCATTAAGTTATTATTTTATATCTTCTTTCGGTTAATTTTTAATGTCTTCTTCAAATTCGCTTAAGATAGTGTTTTTTGTTTTTGTTTTTTGTTTCTTGTTTGTTTTGTTTTTGAAATGGAGTCTCTCTCTGTCACCCAGGCTGGAGTGCAGTGGTGCGATCACAGCTCATTGAAACCTCCACCTCCTGGGTTCAAGCGATTATCCTGCCTCAGCCTCCCGAGTGGCTGGGACAACAGGTGCCCACCACCACAACCGGCTAATTTTTTGTGTGTGTTTTTAGTAGAGACGGGGTTTCACCATGTTAACCAGGATGGTGTCGATCTCCTGACCTCGTAACTCGTGTACCTCGGCCTCCCAAAGTGCTGGGATTATAGGCCTGAGCCACCGCGGCTGGCCAAGATAGTGTTTTTAATTTACTGTATTTTTTTTCTGGCTTTATTCCACTGATTCTTTTTATTTCATAACTTCCCCCTGCTTTAAATTTTTTGTATATTACACACACATATTCATATACGTAAGTGAAAAAAACAGAGCAGGTGAAGTTCCCGCTAATTTGAATCTTTTGATATAATGATGAAGAGAGAGTTCAGTGTAATAGACCAGGCACGGTGGCTGACACCTGTAATCCCAGCACTTTGAGAGGCCAAGGCAAATGGATCACCTGAGGTCAGGAGTTTGAGACCAGACTGGCCAACATAGTGAAACCCCATCTCTACCAAAAATACAAAAAAAAAGGAGCCAGGCATGTTGGTGCATGCCTGTAATCCCAGCTACTCGGGAGGCTGAGGCAGGAGAATCCCAGCTACTTCCGGGAGGCGGAGGTTGCAGTGAGCTGAGATCAGGCCACTGCACTCCAGACTCAGTCTCAAAAAAAACAAAAACGTCAATGTAATAAACGTATGTATGATGTAATGCCCTCAAGGGTGAATTCTATGCATGATTTTATTCAGTGCAAAAGGATTAAATCACCCTGGAGTGTGCAGGATTCTTTAGAGAATGGTTTAGAGAGGCCTTTCCATGTTGGATGAGGATAAGAACCAGGACTACAGTATGCCCGTTAGATTTGTCCGAAAGAGTTAAAAATCCAAAGACCAGCAACAAAGAAAAGATGCCACATGAGAAAAATGAGAAGAGGACTGTCTCATCTGCTGTTGAATGATATAAAAACCAATTGGTCAAATAAACACAGAATCGGCACAAGAAAAGCTAGTTTTCTGTTAAAAATGCTACAATTTTGGTTTCCTTGTATATTTCCTTTTCGACTTCTTGCTTTATTTCATTTTCTCAGTCTTTCTGTTGGGGTTCTCCATCTGTAAGTGTTTTGACAAAGAAAATCTAATATAACATTTGTCTTTTGGTGAATTTATCTTTGTCTTTTATTATTTTTGCTGGGCACCAAGGGAACCTAACAGGAGTTGGAAAGACTCCAAAACTAAGAAAGCTTTTTCTTACATCTGTTTTCCCCCATTCAAGTCCTGTTAGTTCTTGACTTCCTCTCCTATTGGTTAGATTTCGTGTATTTCTTTAAACACAAGGCAGAAAATGGCCATCCCAAAATGGAGCTTTGAGTTCACATATGCATGGGAAGTTTCCAAAGTGAAATGTGTAGGTGCCGTTTCTGTACCCTTCAGGGAGAGGTAATTTGATATTCACAGCTTTCCTGCTCACCATTCCTTTCCAATAGCACGACTGGGATGGAAGAACATGGGAATAACATGATCCTCTAAGCCATGGTGTGCTGCACGTGTGTCTGTGTACTGTGTGTGCATGCCTTTAGGATGAGACCAGGTTTAAGAAAAAGCAACCTGGTTTTTATATATATATATTTTTTTTTTTTTTTTTTTTTTTTTTTTAGATGGAGTTTTGCTCTTGTCATCCAGGCTGGGGTACAATGGTGTGATCTCGGCTCACCACAACCTCCGCCTCCTGGGTTCAAGCTGTTCTCCTGCCTCAGCCTCCCGAGTAGCTGAGATTACAGGCGTGTGCCACCATGCTCAGCTAATTTTATGTTTTTAGCAGAGACAGGGTTTCACCATGTTGGTCAGGCTAGTCTCGAACTCGTGACCTCAAGTGATCCACCCACCCCGGCCTCCCAAAGGGCTGGGATTACAGACGTGAGCCACTGCGCCCAGCCCAGTCTCTATATTCTAAAACATAAGTCGTAATATAAAGGCCAGAACTCAAGACAACAGAGAGAAATAAAGAGAATATGCATTGCAATTCATGGGACACCTTTGCGAGCATATTAATAGAGTGCAAATGCAACATCTGGACTGAGGGGCTCCTTCTGTCTTCATTTTCAGCAGCTACAAGGCCACCTTATTCCTCAACATCTTCTGACGCCATCTCTCATCCCTCTCCTCATGTTCATTCGCCTGTCACACTGGCTTCCTCATTGGCTTCAAACATGGGAAAGAAGCACATTCCTCAGGATCTTTCATTGAGCCTCCCTTCTGTCTTACACACACTTCTGCAGGGAACACGTTGACTCTGCCGTGTCTTCATTATGGTCACTGTTGAGTTGTCGCCTCATCTGCTGGTCTTCCATGAATACCCAGTTAACATAATGCTCTCTCTTTGAGACCAGCCTGGCTAGCATGGCAAAACCCAGTCTCTACTCAAAATATGAAAATTAGCTGGGGACGGTGCACACCTGTAATCCCAGCAACTAGGGAGGTTGAGGCAGGAGAATTGCTTGAACCTGGGAGGTGGAGGTTGCAGTGAGCCAAGATTGTGCCACTGCACTCTAGCCTGAGTGACAGAGCAAGATTCCATCTCAATAATAATAATAATGCTCCTTCGATACTTTTTTTCTTAGCATCTTTCTTCCTCACCATAGAATTTGTTGCCATGTGACATAATACATGGCATTTAAATTTTTTTCTTGTATTGTCTCTCGGTCATTAGACTGTAGAGACTTTTGTTACATAACACCACATACTCATTTACTGGACAGTGCCTGAAACGCGTCAAAATTCACTTTATATTCCTCAAATGCATGGAAGATTTTCTCATCAATACTGTAGAGTACATGCCTCCAGGGAAAGGCTGAGAGTGGGACAGGAATTCCTAATCCAAGATGGCAAGAGGATCCCCTAATTGGGACCAGATTCACATAGAAAATACTACAATTAACTTCTTGCAGAATGGAGGTTACCAGAGGTTGGGGGTGTTGGGAGGGTGGGTTGGGGACATGTTGATCAGAGGATATAAAATTACAGTTAGACAGGAAGACTGAATTCTTGTAGAATGGAGATTATCAGAGGATGGGAGGGTTGTTGAGGAGGGCTGGGGAAATGTTGGCCAAAGGATACAAAATTAAGCTAGAAAAAAGGATGATGTTCAAGAGATCTATTGTACAGCATGGTGCTAATGGTAATATAATCATATACATAAACCAATAATGGTAATATATTATAGTTAATAGTAATATATTGTATTTTTGAAAAATGCATGGGGGGTGGATGTTAAGTGTTCTGATCATACATGATGACTATGTAAGATGATTGCAGGCCGGACCTGGTGATCACACCTGTAATCCCAGCACTTTGGGAGGCCGAGGCAGGCAGATCACCTGAGGTCAGGAGTTCAAGACCAGCCTGACCAACACGGAGAAACCCTATCTCTACTAAAAATACAAAAAATACAAAAAATAAAAACAGCTGGGCATGGTGGTGCATGCCTGTAATCCCAGTTATTAGGGAGGCTGAGGCAGGACAATTGCTTAAACCCAGGAGGCGGAGGTGGTAGTGAGCCGAGCACTCCAGCCTGGTGACAGAGCAAGACTATCAAAAAAAAAAAAAAAAAAAGGAAGGAAGAAAGGAGAGAGAGAGAAAAAGAAAGAAGAAAAGAAAGAAAGAAGGAAAGAAAGAAAGAAAAAGAAAGAAAGGAAGGAAGGAAAAAAAGAAAGAGAAAGAAAGAAAGAGAAGAAGAAAAAGGAAGGAAGGAAGGACAAAAGAAAGAAAGAAGGAAAGAAAGAGAAAAAAAGAGAAAAGAAAAAGGAAAGAAAGAAGGAAAGAAAGAGAAAGAAAGAAAGAAAAAGAAAGAAAGAAAGAAAGAAAGAAAAAGAAAAAGAAAGAAAGAAAGAAAGAAAGAAAGAAAGAAAGAAAGAAAGAAAGAAGGAAAGAAAGAAAGAAAAAGAAAAAGAAAGAAAGAAAGAAAGAAAAAGAAAGGAAAGAAAGGAAGGAAAGAAGAAATGATCGCTGGCTAGATTTTAGCCATTCCACAGTGTAAACATACTTCAAATATCATGGTGTACACAATAAAGACACAGTATTTATCTGTCAAAATAAAAGTAAATCAACTTTTAAAAGTAAAAGATAATACCTTCTTCACCGTGGGATATACAATATATATAACAGCATTTCTGCTGGGTTTGTAGTGCGCGTGTGTGTCATGTTATTTTCTCCTTTTGGTAGAAATGTCAACCAGATGAAAGCAAAGAATGATACACAGATTTCAGAATTTCTTCTCCTGGGACTTTCAGAGGAACCAGAATTGCAGCCCTTCCTCTTTGGGCTGTTCTTGCCCATGTACCTGGTCACCATGCTGGGGAACCTGCTCATCATCCTGGCCACAATCTCAGACTCCCACCTCCACACCCCCATGTACTTCTTCCTCTCCAACCTGTCCTTCGTAGACGTCTGTTTTGTGTCCACCACTGTCCCGAAGATGCTGGTGAACATCCAGACACAGAACAAAGTCATCACCTATGCAGGCTGCATCACCCAGATGTGCTTTTTCATATTCTTTGCAGGATTGGACATCTTTATGCTGACCGTGATGGCCTATGACAGGTTTGTGGCCATCTGTCACCCCCTGCACTACACGGTCACCATGAACCCCAGGCTCTGTGGGCTGCTGGTTCTGGCGTCCTGGATCATGAGTGCCCTGAATTCTTCGTTGCAAAGCTTAATGGTATTGCACCTTTCCTTCTGCACAGACTTGGAAATTCCCCATTTTTTCTGTGAACTTAATCAGGTCATCCACCTTACCTGTTCTGACACCTTTCTTAATGATATGGTGATGTATTTGTCAGCTGTGCTGCTGGGTGGGGGATGTCTCATTGGGATCCTTTACTCTTACTCTAAGATCGTCTCCTCCATATGTGGAATCTCATCAGCTCAGGGGAAGTACAAGGCATTTTCCACCTGTGCATCTCACCTCTCGGTTGTCTCCTTATTTTATTGTACAATCCTAGGTGTGTACCTTAGTTCTGCTGCAACCCACAACTCACACTCAAGTGCTGCAGCCTCAGTGATGTACACTGTGGTTACCCCCATGCTCAACCCCTTCATCTACAGTCTGAGGAATAAAGACATAAAGGGGGCTCTGACACAATTCTTCAGAGGGAAAACAATAAAAGGGCTGTTTTCCAAGAAGGGCCTGTAATGCCACAACTCTAAGCCCCAGACCCAGAAACTGTGATTTATTAGTCAGATGGTGGAAGTAGAAATGGCTCCTTCTGTTAATTTCTTGGAGTTTCAGATTCCATGATCTTAACTGCTTTATAAAACGTATGCATTTTCTTTAAGAAGCTTTCAGCTCTCAGATAGTCAACCATTTTCTCCTTTGTCATTTTCCTACTTTCCCAAAGTTATTCCCAGACTAAGGTCAGAAACAAGGTGGAGATTCCTGTTAGTCTCATGCAGTGGTGAGTTGCATTCACACAAAGAACCAAGAATGGTGACTATAAAAATTATTAATATACTCTTATTGTGGATGAATAGCTGAGACCACAGTTTTCTACATTCATGTCTGTCATTTCTTTCTCTATCACTGCCTTAACTGCTCCTCCTCACAATGTAAAAGTTTAATATACTAGAGTGTTTATAGCCAGTAGTGGCATTTTATCCTCTGCATTAAGATCATGTTCTCTAGATGCAAATCAAAACCACAATGATATATCATCTCACACCAGTTAGAATGGCGATCGTTAAAAAGTCAGGAAACAACAGGTGCTGGAGAGGATGTGGGGAAATAGGAACACTTTTACACTGTTAGTGGGACTGTAAACTAATTCAACCATTGTGGAAGACAGTGTGGTGATTCCTCAAGGATCTAGAACTAGAAATGCCATCTGACCCAGCCATCCCATTGCTGTGTATATACCCAAAGGATTATAAATCATGCTGCTATAAAGACACATGCACATGTATGTTTATTACGGCACTATTCACAATAGCAAAGACTTGGAACCAACCCTAATGTCCATCAATGATAGACTGGATTAAGAAAATGTGGCCCATATATGCCATGGAATACTATACAACCATAAAAAAGGATGAGTTCGTGTCCTTTGTAGGGACATGGATGCAGCTGGAAACCATCATTCTGAGCAAACTAACATGGGAACAGAAAACCAAACACCACATGTTCTCACTCATAGGTGGGAATTGAACAATGAGAACACATGGACACAGGGTGGGGAACATCACACACCGGGGCCTGTCATGGGGTGGGAAGACGGGGGAGGGATAGCATTAGGAGATATACCTAATGTAAATGATGAGTTAATGGGTGCAGCACACCAACTAGGCACATGTATACATATGTAATGAACCTGCAGGTTGTGCACATGTACTCTAGAACTTAAAGTAATGTGAGGAAAAGAAAGAGATCAGACTGTTCCTGTGTCTACGTAGAAAGAAGTAGACATAAGAGACTCCATTTTGTTCTGTACCAAGAAAAATTCTTCTGCCTTGAGATGCTGTTAATCTGTAACCCTAGCCCCAACCCTATGCTTGCAGAGACATGTGCTGTGTCGACTCAAGGTTTAATAGATTTAGGGCTGTGCAGGATGCACTTTGTTAAAAAAAGTACTTGAAGGCAGTGTGCTCGTTAAAAGTCATCGCCATTCTCTAATCTCAAGTACCCAGGGACACAATGCACTGCCGCTGCAGGGACCTCTGCCCAGGAAAGCCAGGTATTGTCCAAGGTTTCTCCCCATGTGATAGCCTGAGATACAGCCTCATGGGAAGGGAAAGACTTGACCGTCCCCCAGCCCGACACCCATAAAGGGTCTGTGCTGAGGAGGATTAGTGAAAGAGGAAGGCCTCTCTGCAGTTGAGATAAGAGGAAGGCATCTGTCTCCTGCTCATCCCTGGGAATAGGATGTCTCCGCGTAAAACCCGATTGTATGTTCTATTTACTGAGATAGGAGAAAACCGCCTTAGGGCTGGAGGTGAGACATGCTGGTGGCAATACTGCTCTTTAATGCACCGAGATGTTTGTGTACGTGCACATCAAAGCAGAGCACCTTTTCTTAAACTTATTTATGACACAGAGATCTTTGTTCACATGTTTTCCTGCTGACCCTCTCCCCACCATTACCCTATAGTCCTGCCACATCCACCTTTCCAAGATGGTAGAGATAGTGATCAACAAATACTGAGGAAACTCAGAGACCAGTGCCGGCGCGGGTCCTCCATATGCTGAGTGCCAGTCCCCTGGGCCCACTTTTCTTTCTCTATACTTTTTCTCTGTGTCTTATTTCTTTTCTCAGTCTCTTGTCCCACCCGACGAGAAACACCCACAGGTGTGGAGGGGCTGGCCACTCCTTCAAGTATAATTTTAAAAAAGATACATTAGGAATTTATTATGGTCAAGGATGAATGGCCCTTTTAAAAGGCCTGTAAAATATTCTCTGCCAGGAAAAGACATCTGTGAGGAAAGTAATCTATTGTTAAATAAAATGTTGAAATAAGAAGAAGAAGAAGAAAAAAAAAGATCCTGTTCTCTAGTCATCTCCATGTCCACAATGCCTACTATATTTCTGATTAAAAACAAAGAAGACTCTGTAATCCCAGCACTCAGCATTTTGGGAGGCCGAGGCAGGCAGATCACAAGGTCAAGAGATCGAGACTATCCTGGCCAACATGGTGAAACCCCGTCTCTACTAAAAATAAAAAAATTAACTGGGCATGGTGGCACGTGCCTGTAATCCCTGCTACTCAGGAAGCTGAGGCAGGAGAATCACTTGAACCGGGGAGGCAGAGGTTGCAGTGAGCTGAGATCTTGCCACTGCACTCTAGCCTGGCAACAGAGCAAGACTCTGGAAAACAAACAAAAAAACAAACAAAAACAAAGAAGACAAAAATTGCATATGACATCCTTGTTTGAAGTGTAGTCTAAACACACAAATTAGTGTATGTCAGTTGACTTCATCTGGACTCAGAGGTTATCTTAACTATGATAGAGTAAAATTTTTGGTCATGCATGGACTTATTCTGGAACATTTGGAGTGTGGAATCTTGGTGTCCATGTGTGATGAAGTTTCTTCATTTGAGTGAATCATTTGATGTCATGGTCTATGTAATTTTACTGTATCATCTTCATTCTACCTAAAATTTTCCTGTGCTACCTGCAAATACAACTCTTTCCATTGTACTAACAAATATCTTTCCCTTTAAAAAATTGCATCATAGGCCGGGAGCAGTGGCTCATGCCTGTAATCCCAGCACTTTGGGAGGCCAGGGCAGGTGGATCATGAGGTCAGGAGTTCGAGACCAGCCTGGCCAATATGGTGAAACCCTGTCTCTACTATAAACACAAAAATTAGCGGGGCGTGGTGGCACACGCCTGGAGTCCCAGCTGCTCGGGAGGCTGATGCAAGAGAATCACTTGAACCTGGGAGGCGGAGATTGCAGTGAACTGAGATCATGTCACTGCACTCCAGCCTGGGCAACGGGGCAAGACTCCGATTCCAAAAAACAAAAAAGAAATATTGCGTGATAAACATTAAAGTGAAGATAAGTAAACAATATGGGTGTTTAATTTATCAGCCATTGCTTTATCTCTTTAATACTATAAACTGTCTACAACCCTCATGATCAAAGGAAGACTCACATAAGAGCTTGAATTTCTGCCCAGTATTGCCCCTGGAAATAAAGACTTGTGTGAATCAAGGTCACAACTCACTTCTCCAAAAACATATTTGCCCTTTTGAACAGACAGTTTTCAAAAGAAAACATATATGCAGCCAACAGTCATATGAACAAATTATTATTTTATTTATTTATTTATTTATTTATTTATTTTTTGAGACAGAGTCTGGCTCAGTCACCCAGGCTGGAGTGCAGTGGCCAGATCTCCGCTCACTGCAAGCTCCACCTCCCGGGTTCATGCCATTCTCCTGCCTCAGCCTCCCGAGTAGCTGGGACTACAGACGCCCGCCACCTCGCCCGGCTAGTTTTTTGTATTTTTTAGTAGAGACGGGGTTTCACCGGGTTAGCCAGGATGGTCTCGATCTCCTGACCTTGTGATCCGCCCGTCTCGGCCTCCCAAAGTGCTGGGATTACAGGCCTGAGCCACCGCGCCCGACCTATGAACAAATTATTAACATCACTGATTAGAGAAATACAAATCAAATTCACAATGAGATACCATCTCACACCAGTCAGAATGGCCATAATTAAAAAGTCAAAAAAAAAAAACAGATGCTGGCAAGGTTGTGGAGGAAAATGATCACTTTTACACTGTTGGTGGGAGTGTAAATAAGTTCAGTCACTGTGGAAGACAGTGTGGTGATTCCTCAAAGACCTAAAGACAGAAATATCATTCGGCCCAGCAATCCCATTACTGGGTATATATACAAAGGAATATAAATCCTTCTATTGTAGAGACAGAAGCATGAGTATGTTCATTGCAGCACTGTTCACATTTGAAAAGACATGGAATCAACCTAAATGCCAATCAATGATTGACTGGACTTTTTAAAATATGGTACATATACACCATGCAATACTATGCATCCATAAGAAAGCATGAGATCATGTCCTTTGCAGCAACATGGATGATCCTGGAGGCCGTTATGTGAAGTAAATATAAATATCCATTAACTGTGAACAGCACCTTCAAATATCAGATAAAGCACTAAAAAAAATAAATAAATAAGAGCCAACAGAATATTCTGAATACACTGAATCCAATAAAAAGCTAAAAAAAGATCTAACACCTAAAAAATGAATATTCTGAATATCTTTAGTTATGTTGCTTTGATTATTGTATCAGTAATCTAAAGCTGTGTAACAAAACATCCCCATAATAAATGATTTAATGTCATCCTTTAAAAAAATCATATCTGAGTCTACCATGTGGAAGTTTTCTCATTGGGGATTAGGACATAAATATCCTGGACAGGACAAAAATATTCAGCCATAGGACTATCCAAACCTAGTTAGCTCTTGAATGTTGGGCAGTAAGGACAATTTTTTAAGTCTTATTTTAGGTTCAGGGGTACATGTGCAGGTTTTCTATATAAGCAATTTGTGTGTTGTGAGGGTTTTGTGTACAGAGTATTTTGTCACCTAGTTAATAAGTTTATCCAAACTTTTCCAAATATCTCCTGGAGCACAAACACTCCTGGTTAAAAATCAGTAACCTGGTCAGGCACAGTGGCTCATGCCTGTAATCCCAGCACTTTGGGGGGCCTAAGAGGGTGAATCACCTGAGGTCAGGCATTCAAGACCAGCCTGACCAACATGGCAAAACCCCGTCTCTACTAAAAATAAAAAGATTAGCCAGGCTTGGTGGCATGTGCCTGTAATCCCAGCACTTTGGGGGGCCTAAGAGGGTGAATCACCTGAGGTCAGGAATTCAAGACCAGCCTGACCAACATGGCAAAACCCCGTCTCTACTAAAAATAAAAAGATTAGCCAGGCTTGGTGGCATGTGCCTGTAATCCCAGCTACTCCGGAGGCTATTGCTTGAACCCAGCAGGAGAATTGCTTGAACCCCGGAGCCAGAGGTTGCAGAGAGCCAAGATCGCACCATTGCACTCCAGCCTGGGTGACAAGAGTGAAACTCCGTCTAAAAAAAAAAAAAAAAAAAATCAGTAACCTAGATGTGACAACTGGAAACATCTGGATGGCATTCTGATCAAATACCATCCCTCATTTGGTTCATAACTTTGGGCAGGTCACTAACTCACCTTGACCAACATCCCAAAAATGCAGAAAGAGGCACCTAATAGTTTGACCTCATAGAATGAAGATATAGAAAAATGAGACACATTACATGTGACATTAAATGAGACAAACCACATAAGACTCTAACTTATTCCATGATGTCTACAAAGGTTTAAGTATATCTCTTACAATTACCAAATATTTTCTAAATGAAGGACTAAATGATAAGTTGTACATTGACGCTTTTGTGTTTCCAAGCATGAAACCCCTCATGGCTTTGGCAAAAGCATCAGGAAGCCAAGGACTATAGTAAACACCCATGACTTTATGACAAATAAACACAGTTCTTTCCGTTTTGATGAGGAAAGAGCAATGGTCTGGAGATGTCAACAGCTGTGTTCCAAACACAAGGCAATGATTGGAATATCCAAGGGACCTAGTAAAGACCAGGTACTCAGCCTTACACTTTGGATAACATTTTAATTGAGGGCTGTGGAAAGGTGCAATGGCACTTAGACGTCTGGCAGGCACAGAGTTCAGAGAGAAGGAGTAATGAAGACCGGATTCACATGACTTCTAACTTGATTCTCTTGGGAACAGAGAATGAGCAGGCAATTGTTCTTTCTTTCCACATCAGTGTTCCACAGGGAAATCAGGGGCTCCAGGCTTAGAGTAACAACTGGGAAATATATCTTGCTATCTTTGATATTAGGAGCTGTAAATATTTCATTTGCTGTTGTCCCTGGGACTAGACAACCCTGGGCTGGATGGGATGTGGTTGATTCTTTTGTAGTCCTAAGTCTGGCTCTGAGACTGACGCTTAACTCTGTCCATCTGCCTGTGTGGAGACAGAGCTTTAGTCTCCATCACGAACTACCCAGGGAGGAATTTAAACTTCCACACAGAGACCTTCATCTCTGAGACCCCATACGGGTGAGTCTGAGACCCCAGAAAGTATTGCAGGAAATATTCAAAGGGAATGGAAACCGATAATGTTTACCTGAGGTCACCTAGTATCAAGCCAGGTGAGAAATTCATGTGTGTTTTTGTTTGCCTGGTTGACTTATTTGTAATTCATTGTTATGAATTATATGTTAAACATATCATATGTTAAAATGTGTCTGTAAGACTCAGCAATGCAGGGATTGTTGTTGACATTAATTGAGTGATTTGGAAGTTCAATTGGATGAGACTGAAGAAAGGATGGAAGACATAAAGTGGTTCCAGTAAAGTTAGAATCCAGGAGTTTGGCAGTTCAAGAAGTAGGAAAGGGGCTGGGCGTGGTGGCTCACACCTGTAATCCCAGCACTTTGGG
>NW_012102199.1:89565-95371 GCF_000951045.1 Mandrillus leucophaeus
AAAAAAAAAAAAAAAAAAAATCAGTAACCTAGATGTGACAACTGGAAACATCTGGATGGCATTCTGATCAAATACCATCCCTCATTTGGTTCATAACTTTGGGCAGGTCACTAACTCACCTTGACCAACATCCCAAAAATGCAGAAAGAGGCACCTAATAGTTTGACCTCATAGAATGAAGATATAGAAAAATGAGACACATTACATGTGACATTAAATGAGACAAACCACATAAGACTCTAACTTATTCCATGATGTCTACAAAGGTTTAAGTATATCTCTTACAATTACCAAATATTTTCTAAATGAAGGACTAAATGATAAGTTGTACATTGACGCTTTTGTGTTTCCAAGCATGAAACCCCTCATGGCTTTGGCAAAAGCATCAGGAAGCCAAGGACTATAGTAAACACCCATGACTTTATGACAAATAAACACAGTTCTTTCCGTTTTGATGAGGAAAGAGCAATGGTCTGGAGATGTCAACAGCTGTGTTCCAAACACAAGGCAATGATTGGAATATCCAAGGGACCTAGTAAAGACCAGGTACTCAGCCTTACACTTTGGATAACATTTTAATTGAGGGCTGTGGAAAGGTGCAATGGCACTTAGACGTCTGGCAGGCACAGAGTTCAGAGAGAAGGAGTAATGAAGACCGGATTCACATGACTTCTAACTTGATTCTCTTGGGAACAGAGAATGAGCAGGCAATTGTTCTTTCTTTCCACATCAGTGTTCCACAGGGAAATCAGGGGCTCCAGGCTTAGAGTAACAACTGGGAAATATATCTTGCTATCTTTGATATTAGGAGCTGTAAATATTTCATTTGCTGTTGTCCCTGGGACTAGACAACCCTGGGCTGGATGGGATGTGGTTGATTCTTTTGTAGTCCTAAGTCTGGCTCTGAGACTGACGCTTAACTCTGTCCATCTGCCTGTGTGGAGACAGAGCTTTAGTCTCCATCACGAACTACCCAGGGAGGAATTTAAACTTCCACACAGAGACCTTCATCTCTGAGACCCCATACGGGTGAGTCTGAGACCCCAGAAAGTATTGCAGGAAATATTCAAAGGGAATGGAAACCGATAATGTTTACCTGAGGTCACCTAGTATCAAGCCAGGTGAGAAATTCATGTGTGTTTTTGTTTGCCTGGTTGACTTATTTGTAATTCATTGTTATGAATTATATGTTAAACATATCATATGTTAAAATGTGTCTGTAAGACTCAGCAATGCAGGGATTGTTGTTGACATTAATTGAGTGATTTGGAAGTTCAATTGGATGAGACTGAAGAAAGGATGGAAGACATAAAGTGGTTCCAGTAAAGTTAGAATCCAGGAGTTTGGCAGTTCAAGAAGTAGGAAAGGGGCTGGGCGTGGTGGCTCACACCTGTAATCCCAGCACTTTGGGAGACTGAGGTGGGCAGATCACCTGAGGTCAGGAGTTTGAGACCAGTCTGACCAACATGGTGAAACCACATCTCTACTAAAAACACAAAATTGACCGGATGTGATGGCCCCTGCCTACGGTCCCAGTCACTTGGGAGGCTGAGAAAGGAGAATCGCTTGAACCTGGGAGGCAGAGGTTGCAGTGAGCCAAGATGGCGCCATTGCACTCCAGCCTGGGCAACAAGAAACTCCATGTCAAAAAAAAACAAACAAACAAACAAACAAAAAGAGAAGTAGGAATGTAGAATGTAGAATGTTAGGTGTGGATGGATGAGCAATGAATTGAGGGCTTATTTTTAAAATTAAGATGAGGGTATTTGAACATGTTTCTGTATTCATTAGAAAGATCTAGACCAACGGGTTGCTTACAAATAATACCTCACAACAGTACTTCACAAGACAGACCTTTCACAGTATATTCTCTCTTGTTAAACATTCACATGAATAAAATAAATGTTACCTGATAGGTCAAAATGGGAACACTAAAGAGTTTTTACTTGTCATGACATTCTTATTTATTTATTTATTTTGCTTTAAGTTCTGGGATACATGTGCTCAACGTGCAGGTTTTTTACACAGGTATACATGTGCTGTGGTGGTTTGCTGCACCTATCAACCCATCGTCTAGGTTTTAAGGCTTGCTTTCTGTTGAGGCTGAGTATACTCAATCTGAGGGTCTGCTAGTATTTAATTTTCTCCATGGCAAATTGTGCAAGTTCTGTGTGCTTTATGTTCTGGATTCTCAGGAGTGTTTTTTTATTATTTTGATTGCATTCTTTCAAACAATGGATTGGAAGGATTTGTTTTTTTATTTTTGCTAACTTTACTAATAACATTTAATTTTTTGTGTATGTAGAGATGTATAGTTGAGAGAATATGTAAAATTATACTGTTTTGGCAAAGGAGTCATGAAGTCAAGCAATATAGAACTCATAGTTTTCTATCAAGAGAATACATTTCACTCCCTTGTTGAAGAGGGGAAGAGTCATTCTCTGGAGATATCAGTGTCTGTGTTCCCATCACGGTCAATGCTCTGCAGATCCAAGGGATCTAATCAAACACAGGCTCCTCAGTTTAGACGGTGGAGCAAACCTTCCCCCAGGATTGGGATACAATGTTAATGGATTATATTTCTGGAAGGCAAAGCAAGTCCATAGTGAAGAAGTAATAAGACTGGATTCACTTATCTTTTAATCTGGTGTCTTGGATACAGAAAATGCAAGAAAAAATAAAGTTCCCTGCAGAGCAATGTCTCACAGGGACATGATGTGCTCGGGGTTGGAATAACAGGAGGAAGTTTTGCCTAATGAGCAGATGGACAAAGCTGTAGATTTCTCCTCTGCTACCGTCCCCCAGCACATGCCACTTTGGGCTAGATGGGACATGGTTTCATTTTGGAGTCCTAAATCTGGCTCAGGTACTGATGCTCTACCTTTTCCTCCTTTCTTCTCTAGGGACAGAACTTCATTCTCCATCACCAACCATTGAGAGAGGAATTCTCACTTCTGCACGGAGACCTTCCTTTCAGAAAACCCAGCAAGGTGAGTCCAGGAGCCCAGTACATACTACGGCGGATGGTCAGGGAGAATGCAAGCTGTGACTATGAACCTGAAGTTACCTGAGTGGAAATCCAGCCTCATCCGGGGTGGAGAGATTGTGGGGTTGTTTGCTTGATTGCCTGATTAATTAATTGCTCCATTTCTTTATGATTTCAAAAATATAAGTGAACGTTGAGCTCAGCAATGGAAGTTACAATATAGAAAGTAGTGGCAATGGAGACCAATTAGAGGAGAAAGTGCTTTTTGTGTTTTTGCTTTGTTTTGTTTTATTTTTTGAGACGGAGTCTCACTCTGTCGCCCAGGCTGGAGTGTTGTGGCTCAATCTTGGCTCACTGCAGCCTCTGCCTCCCGGGTTCAAGTGTCTCCTGCCTCAGCCTCCCGAGTAGCTGAGATTACAGGTGTGCACAAGCACACCCAGCTAATGTTTGTATTTTTAGCAAACAAAGGGTTTCTCCATATAGGCCAGGCTGGTCTCAAACTGCAGACCTCTAGTGATCTGCCCGTCTCGGCCTCCCAAAGTGCTGGGATTACAGACATGAGCCACTGTTCCTGGCCCAGGAAGTGGGGATTTTGAAGGGGTTCCAATAAAAGCGGAACATGTACCCAAGGACCTTTGCAATTAAACACCAAAGAGAAACAGGACATTGGCTGTGGAGGGTACACACTGATGTGATGGTATTTCATTTTTGATTTTTAAAAAGAGGTATGTTTGAATATGTTTTCATATTGATGAGATAGATCTAGACCAATGAATTCCTTCTCCACGCTATCTGACCTCAGCAGTTCATGAGGCATGCATTTTGTAGGATCTTCTCTTGTTTGGGTAATCAAATGAAATTTTTTTTTTTTGTTTTGTTTTTTTGTTATTTTGAGACAGAGTCTCGCTCTGTCGCCCGACTGCAGTACAGTGGCACAATCTCCACTCACTGCAAGCTCTGCCCCCTGGGTACATACCATTCTCCTGCCTCAGCCTCCCGAGTAGCTGGGACTATAGGTGCCCACCACCATGCCTGGCTAATTTTTTTGTATTTTTAGTAGAGATGGGGTTTCACCATGTTCACCAGGTCTCGATCTCCTGACCTCGTGATCCACCCTCGAGAGAGTGCCTTGGCCTCTCAAAGTGCTGGGATTACAGGTGTGAGCCACCACAGCCGGCCAATCAAATGAAACTTTAAAATGTACGTAAGAAGTGAAAAATGGTGTGTACTAATGACTTTTACTTTGCAATTATGTTCATACTAGTGACACTGAATATATTTGTGTTTGTTAGCCATTTGCCACTCTATTGCAAATTGTCTGCCCAAGTTTGTTGCTATTATATGATGGGTTTGCCTTGTTTTTGTCCCTGTTTTTCGACTGCATCTTTTTTTTTTTTTTTTTGAGATGGAATCTCCCTTTCGTTGCCCATACTGGTGTACAGTGGTGGTGCCATCTCGACTCGCTGCAACCTTGGCCTTCCAGGTTCAAGCGATTGTCCTGCCTCAGACTCCCGATCCGCTGGGATTACAGGCACCTGGCACCATGCCTGGCTAATTTTTGCATTTTTAGTGGAGACGAACTTTCCCCATGTTAGCCAGGCTGGTCTCGAACTCCTGATGTCAGGTGATCCGCCCGCCTCTGCCTCCCAAAGTGCTGGGATTACAGGCATAGGCCACCATGCACAGCCTGATTGCATTCTTTACAACATAAGAATTGGAGCTTTCCTCAATTTTGGGATCTGTCATTTACTTCTTTTATGTAAGGATTAACGTATCTGAGGGGGTTTTGTGAAAGTTTATAAATCTTAAGTAGCCAAATTCGTCCATTGGTTATATTGTTTTCCCCTTATTGCTTTAAAAGTGTAGAAAGTTGTTCCATATCATTTCACTAAATAAATCTCCTTTTACATACGTTTCCAGCTTCTTTTCATACCTCTGCCCTTTCTTATCGTGTCTTTGACTTTCTCCATTCAATCTATTTGAAGAAGTTGCATCACTTTGGTCCTTATTTGAAAATCATTCCTTAGCATCTCTTTATCTCTCCTAAACATTTGAAGCTGTATATGTTTATATAAGATGAAATTATAACCTTAGTACTGTTTCCTCCCCACATTTTAAACATTTTCCTATGATTTTCTTCAATTTCCAAGAAGAGGTAATTTCACCATGAATTAGTGGTGCACTTTCGTGTCAGTAAGTTATTATTGTCATATTTTTCTATAAGGTTTTTTCAGACTTTCCTTCTATGTTGTTTCATACAGCTGTTTTGAAATGACTATTCTTTTTTAATTTTTATTTTTAGTTCTGGGGTACATGTGCAGGATGTGCAGGTTTCTTATGTAGTAAACGTGTGCCATGATGGTTTGCTGCACCTATCAACCCATCACGTAGGTATCAAGCTCAGCATGTATTAGCTACTTTTCCTAATGCTCTCCCTCCCACCACTCCACGACCCGACAGGCCCCCATGTGTGTTGTTCCCCTCCCTGTGTCCATGTGTTCTCATTGTTCAGCTCCCACTGATAAAAGAGAACACGTGGTGTTTGATTTTCTGTTCCTATGTGAGTTTGCTGAGGATAATGGTTTCCAGCTTTATTGATGTCCCTGCAAAGGACATACACTATGGAATACTATGCAGCCGTAAAGTGAAATAACTATTCTTAACCTAATAGCATCCTCACTTATATTCTTTTCTCCAAAAGATTTTAGTTTCTCATAAATCTTCTCTTTCCAAATGCACACATACCTATTCATACAGTGTTTACACAAAGGAAGAGTAGTATGCTATGCATAACACATGTGCTATTTATATTTCACTATA
>NW_012102199.1:96356-106752 GCF_000951045.1 Mandrillus leucophaeus
CTCTCTCTGTCACCCAGGCTGGAACACAGTGGCATGATCTCAGCTCACTGCAACCTCCACCTCCTGGGTTCCAGTGATTCTCCTGCCTCAGCCTCCCAGAGAGCTGGGAATACAAGTACGCGCCACTATGCCAGGCTAATTTTTGTATTTTTCGTGGACGAGGTTTTCCCATATTGGCCAGGCTTGTCTCGAACTCCTGACATCAGGGGATCTGCCCACCTTGACCTCCCAAAGTGCTAGGATTATGGGAGTGAGCCACCAAGCCAGTTGCTTCTCTGCTTATGAAGCAGATTTTTATTCTTTAAACATAGGGCAGGAAAAGGCCATCTCAAAATAGAACCTTGAGGTTACATACGCATGGGAAGTTTCCAAACTGGAACTTCTAGCTACCATATTTATATCCTCTAGGGGAAAGATAATTTGATATTAAGAACTTGCCTGGTGTCCATTCCTTTCTAATACTGAGTGGGATGAGAAGCGTGAGGGAGTACCATGGCCCCAGGAAGCCATGGCTGCATGTGTGGATGCGTTCTCTCTGTGTGTGCATGTGTGTGGGTGCACGACTTTAGGCTGAGCACAGGTTTCAGAAATAGGGAACCTGAGCTCTATATTTCAAAAGGTAACCCTTTATATAAAGGCCAGATCTCCAGAAAATATCAGTAAGCAGAATGGGCATGCATTGCAGTTCATGAAATACCTCTGCAGCCAAATTAATACAGTGAAAATGCATCGATACCTGGACAGAGGGACTCCTTGTGCCTTCAAGTTTCAGCAGCTATGAGGACGGTTCCTTCCCCAACATCCTCCAACAGCCCTTGCCTCTTGCTCATTCCCCTGCCACACTGTCTTCTTCGCAGTCCTCGAATATCTGAAAGAAGCACATTCCTCGGGGTCTTTCATTGATCGTTTCTTCTGTGTTGCACACACTTCTGCAGGAAACGTAGTGACCCCCACCCTGTCTTCATTATAGTCTCTCTTCAGTTGTTACCTTCTCTGCTGGTCCTGCCTGAACACTCGGGAAAATCTAATACCCATCCACTCTTTCCTTCTAACCTCCTTCTTCGTCACCATCTACACAGTGTATGGCATTTTAAAAATGTACTTGTGTTTTTCATTCATCATTAAATTGTAGGGAATTATTATTTATTTATTTATTTATTTATTTATTTATTATTTTACTTTATTTTTTTTTTTAAGACAAGGTCTCACTCTGTCAACCAGGTTTTAGTGCAGTGGCATGATCTCGGCTCACTACAATCTCCACCTCCTGGGTTAAAGCGATTCTCCTCCCTTTGCCTCCCAAGTACCTGGGATTACAGGCACGAGTCACCACCCCTGGCTAATGCTTTTTGTATTTTTACCTAAGACCAGATTTTGCCCTGTTGGCCAGGCTGGTCTCGAACTCCTGACCTCAGGTGATCCATCCACCTCGGTCACCCCTAGTGCTGAGATTACAGGAGTGAGCCACTGCACCCGGCCAATATTAACTTCTTGACTGTAAAATATAAGTGAGAATATTTCTGATATGTTTGTAATGCATGCTTGTGTCATGTTCTCTTTCTCTCTCTTTTGGAAGTCACATCAACAATATGAAAGCAGGGAATGAGACACAAATTTCACAATTCCTTCTTCTGGGACTTTCAGAGGAACCAGAATTGCAGCCCTTCCTCTTTGGACTGTTCCTGTCCATGTACCTGGTCACCGTGCTTGGGAACCTGCTCATCATCCTGGTCACAATCTCAGACTGTCACCTCCACACCCCCATGTACTTCTTCCTCTCCAACTTGTCCTTCATAGACATCTGTTTTGTGTCTACCACTGTCCCGAAGATGCTGGTGAACATCCAGACACAGAGCAGAGTCATCACCTATGCAGGCTGCATCACCCAGATGTGCTTTTTCATATTCTTTGCGGGACTGGATATCTTTATGCTGACCGTGATGGCCTTTGACCGGTTTGTGGCCATCTGTCACCCCCTGCACTACACGGTCACCATGAACCCCAGGCTCTGTGGGCTGCTGGTTCTGGCGTCCTGGATCATGAGTGCCCTGAATTCCTCGTTACAAAGCTTAATAGTGCTGCGGCTTTCCTTCTGCACAGACTTGGAAATTCCCCACTTTTTCTGTGAACTTAATCAGGTGGTCCACCTTGCCTGTTCTGACACCTTTCTTAATGACATGGTGATGTATTTGGCATCTGCGCTGTTGGGCGGTGGTCCCCTCTCTGGGATCCTTTATTCTTATTCTAAGATCGTTTCCTCCATACGTGGAATCTCATCAGCTCAGGGGAAGTACAAGGCATTTTCCACCTGTGCATCTCACCTCTCAGTTGTCTCCTTATTTTATGGTACGCTCCTAGGAGTGTACTTTAGTTCTGCTGCAACCCACAACTCACACTCAAGTGCTGCAGCCTCGATGATGTACACCGTGGTTACCCCCATGCTGAACCCCTTCATCTACAGTCTGAGAAATAAGGACATAAAGAGAGCTCTGGTGAGATTCCTCTGGAGGAAAACTCTAAAAGGATCAATTTTCCTTCAGCTAAAGAAGTGCCCATAATAGCAGGACTCAAAGCCTCAGAGCTTTGAAATCTGTTTAGAATATGGACATTGAAATTGTTCCTTCTACGTACCTCCTGGATTATCCGTGACTTTGATTCCACCTTCCTTATACAATGTTAGCGACTCACTTCATCAAGCTTTTTGCTCTGTCTGCTATCTAGACAGTTTTGCTTTTTGTCTTTTTTTTGTATTTTCACCTGTTGATACAAACTACCGGTCAGAAATAGATGGAATCTAGGGCCAGGTATGGTGGCTCATGCCTGGCATCCCAGTGCTTTGGGAGGCCGACGGGGGCAGATCACCTGAGGTCAGGAGTTCGATACCAGCCTGGGCAATATGGTGAAATCCCATCTCTACGAAAAATACAGAAATTAGCTAAACATGGTGGCAGGTGCCTGTAATCCCAGCGACTTGGGAGGTTGAGGTGGGAACCGGGTAGGCGGAGTTTGCAGTGAGCTGAAATCCCACCACTGTACTCCAGCCTGGGTGACAGAGTGAGACTCTGTCTCAAAAATAAATAAACAAATTAATTAATTAATTAAAATAAAAATACACGGAATCCCATTCATTTCATGGAGCAACATGGATTCTTAAGAATAATTTCTTCTCAAATGACACATACTAAATAATTTTTCTTTTCTTTTGAAAAATGTTGTATGTTGTACTTCTTCAATGGGGGAAGAAGACTACACTTGGAAATGAAAGTCATTTGTGTAACTCTATAGTAGAAGGAAACACTTTTTCAATTTGGTGTTCGTTATACCTTTGTACGTCACCACCTAAACTGTTCTTCCTGATAACATGGTGATAACACATCAGCTTGTTTGATCACTTGCCACTGGGTTTTATTCTCATCTTTAGAATCCTTTTTCTTATTCAGCTCGGTGTCCAAAGTGCATACACAGTCACTGGTAAAAAACTGATTTTCATCTACATGTCTCCAAATGGACAAATTTGAAAAAAAAAAAAAAAGGTTTGTCTTAGTATGGCATTAGAGTCAGAGATAAAAGTTAGTATGAGTAAATTTAAAATTATGTATTTAACCCACAGCCAACATAATACTGAATGGAGAAAAGTTGAAAGCATTCCCTCTGAGAATGGGAACAAGACAAGGATGCCTACTCTCACCACACCTCTTCAACAGAGTACTGGAAGTCCCAGCCAGAGCAGTCAGAGAAGAGAAAGAAATAAAGGGCATCCAAATCAGTAAAGAGGAATTCAAACTGTCACTGTTTGCTGACAATGTGATTGTTTACCTTGAAAACCCTAAGGACTACTCCAGAAGGCTGCTGGAACTGATAAAAGAATTCAGCAAAATGTCCAGATACAAGATTAATGTACACAAATCAGTAGTTCTTCTATATATCAACAGTGACTACGTGGAGGATCAAATCAAGAAACTGCAAAAATAAAAATGATAATAAAATACTTAGGAATACACCTAACAAAGGAGTCGAAAGACCTCTACAAGGATAACTACAAAACACTGCTGAAAGAAATCATAGACAACACAAACAAATGGGAACACATCCCATGCTCATGGATGGGTAGAATCAATATTGCAAAAATGACCATACTGCTAAAAGCAATCTACAAATTCAAAGCAATCCCTACCAAAATACCATCATTCTTCACAGAGTTAGAAAAAAAAAACAATTATAAAATTCATATGGAACCAAAAAAGAGTCTGCATAGCCAAAGCAACACTAAGCAAAAAAAACAAATCTGGAGGCATCACACTCCCTGATTTCAAACTATACGCTAAGGCCATAGTCACCAAAACAGCGTGGTACTGGTATAAAAATAGGCACGTAGACCAATGGAACAGAATAGGGAACCCAGAAGTAAACCCAAATACTTACAGCCAATTGATCTTCAACAAAGCAAACAAAAACATAAAGTGGGGAAAGGACACCCTTTTTAATAAATGGTGCTCGGTTAATTGGCTAGCCACATGTAGGAGAATGAATACGGATCCTCATCCCTCACCTTATTCAAAAACCAACACAAGATGGATTAAGGACTTAAACCTAAGACCTGATACTATAAAAATTCTAGAAGACAATGTTGGAAAAACCCTTCTAGACATTGGCTTAGGCAAGGATTTCATGACCAAGAACCCAAAAGCACATGCAATAAAAACAAAGATAAATAGCTGGGACCTAATTAAACTAAAGAGCTTTTTGCACAGCAAAAGGAACAGTCAGCAGAGTCAACAGGCAACCCACAGAGTGGGAGAAAATTTTCACAATCTATACATCTGACAAAGGACTAATATCCAGTATCTACAACAAACTCAAATCATAAGAAAAAGACAAACAATCCCATCAAAAGGTGAGCTAAGGACATGAGTAGACAATTCTTAAAAGAAGATACACAAATGACCAGCAAACATATGAAAAAAATGCTCAACATCACCAATGATCAGGGAAATGCAAATCAAAACCACAATGCGATACCACTTTACTCCTGCAAAAACAGTCATAATAAAAAAAAATCGAAAAACAGTAGATGTTGGTGTGGATGCAGTGATTAGGGAACACTTCTACACGGCTGGTGGGAATGTAAACTAGCACAGCCACTATGGAAAGCAGCGTGGAGGTTCCTGACGGAATACTATTTGGCCATAAAAAGGAATGAATTAACAGCATTTGCAGTGACCTAGATGAGACTGGAGACTATTATTCTAAGTGAAGCAAATCACGAATGGAAAACCAAATATTGTATGTTCTCACAGATACGTAGGAGCTAAGGTATGAAGACAAAAAGGCATAAGAATGATACAATGGACTTTGGGGACTTGGGAGGAAGAGTGAGCGGGGGCGAGGGATAAAAGGCTACAAATAGGGTGCAGTGTATCTTGCTCGGGTGATGGGTGCACTCAAATCTCACAAATCACCACTAAAGAACTTACTCACATAACAAGATACCAACTGTACCCCAATAACTTATGGAAAAATAAAATGAAACAATAAATTTTTTTAAAGTCCTAATGAAAAAAAATCGAAAAAGTAAAAAAAAAATATGCCTTGTATTATCATGCAAAAAAAATCTTTTTCACTATGTATGTAATATCTGTATACACGTAGATATTACTTGTTGCATTATGGAAGACTGTTTATGTATAAAGGATATCACTCACTGCAGTGAGGAATGATTGGGAAAGCCAGGTGTGATGGCTCATGCCTGTAATTCCAACACTTTGGGAGGCCAAGGTGGGCGGATCACCTGAGGTCAGGAGTTCGATACCAGCCTGGCCAACATGGTGAAACCTCATCTCTACCGGGTGTGGTTGCGCATGCCTGTATTCTCAGCTACTTGGGAGGCTGAGGCATGAAAGTCACTCGAACCTGGGAGGCAGAGGTTGCAATGAGCCAAGATCACACCACTGCACTCCAGCCTGGGCAACAGAGTGAGACTCTTATCTCAAAAAAAAAGAATAATTGGGTAGTTTTATGTTTTATTATTGAATTACCCTCCTGTTTCAGTGTAGGGACCAGCCCTACAGGGCCTGTGGGTTTTCTCCTCATGTGCAGAGATGAGAGATCCTAGAAATAAAGACACAAGACAAAGAGACAGAAGAAAAGACAGCTGGGCCCAGGGGACCACCACCACCAAGATGGCAGAGACCGGTAGCGGCCCCGAATGCCTGGCTGTACTGTTATTTATTGTATATGAGGCAAGGGGGTGTGTGAGTCATCTCCAACGACAGGTAAGGTCACGGGAGTCACCTGTCCACCAGAGCCCTTCGCTATTTTGTAGCCGAGGTGGAAAGAGAGAGAGGGGACAGCTTACGTCATTATTTCTTCTATGCATTTCTCGGAGAGATCAAAGACTTTAATATTCTTACGAATTCTGCTAGTGCTACGTAGAAGGCAGAGCCAGGTGTACAGGGCGGAACATGAAAGTGGACCAGGAGCATGACCGCAGAAGCACAGCGTTACAAGGTTTAGGCCTCCGGATGGCTGCGGGCGGGCTTGACTGATGTCAGGCCTTCCACAAGAGGTGGTGGAGCAGAGTCTTCTCTAACTCCTCCAGGGAAAGGGAGACTCCCTTTCCCAGTGTGCTAAGTAATGGTTGCCTTCCGAGGCACTGGCGCTACCGCTAGACCAAGGTCTGCTAAGTAACGGGCGCCTTCCCAGGCGCTGGCGTTACCGCTAGACCAAGGAGCCCTCTAGTGGCCGTGTCCGGGCGTGACAGGGGGCTCACTCTTGTCCTGCGGTCACTTCTCACCGTGTCCCTTCAGCTCCTATCTCTGTATGGCCTGGTTTTTCCTAGATTATAATTGTAGAACAGACATTATTATAATATTGGAATAAAGAATAATGCTACAAACTAATGATTGATAAAATTCATATATAACCATGTCTGTATTCTATGTCTAATATAACTATTCGTATTTTAAGTATTTTCTTTATTATACTGGAACAGCTTGTGACTTCAGTCTCTTGCCTCGGCACCTGGGTGACTTGCCGCCCACATTTCAGTGCCACATTCAATAAAAGAAATGAATGATTTCTTTTATTGCTGTAAATGAAATATCTCCCCTTTTCTAGGCTTTCTTACAATCAGTAAATGGGTGATGACTGAACCAAAACAATATCATCTATGATATATCTTCTTTATGCTCAGAAATCTAATCAATCTTCATGATCAGAGGATTATTCACAGAAGAGCTTGAATCCCTGTCCATTCCTGTGATTTTGGGGTCACAGGTTTTTCTGCCCAGGAGGATGCATGACCTTCCAACCTCCCCTGTTTACCTAGAAAGGAACCTCAACATAGTCACTTTTAAAGACAATTTTCTAAAATAAATTTGAATAACACAGTAATCATGATTGCAGTCTTCAAATATCACAACAAAGGCTAAAAATATCAAGCAACAAGTCATTTTAATTTCCCTCAGTTCTTTTCACTTTGGTTATTGTATCAGTTAGCAGTTGCTGTATAACAAGTCATCCTAGAAGCAAATGGTTTAATATAGTGTTTTCATTAATAAATGTGATTGTATGGTGGGAAGTTTTTCTGAGCTCTTCTGGTCTCCTTATGAGTGTATAATCAGTTGTGTGTCCGCCGGGAAGGGCTTGCTAATCTTGGCTTGGTTTTCTTACATTCTGGGGACTCAGTTTGCTTTTGGATGATGTAGCCTGGGTTTGTCCGGGACAACCGCCTTCCCTTCCATATATCCTCTCCTCCTCCGGCAAGCAGGGTTCCAAGAAACAGCAGCAGAAATACACCAAGTCCCTCAAACACGCTGTCAATATCAGCCTATTCTATTGGCCAAGGAAACGGAAACTTCTAAACCTGGCTCAAGGCTTGAAGGATGACGCCTTCCACCTCATCTCTCAGTAGCCATATGATCTTAGGAAAGAAAGGGAGAATGAAAGTATATGTTCAATGAGCAGCTATGGAAATTCTTTTTTTTTTTTTTTTTTTGAGATGGAGTCTCACTCTGTCACCCAGGCTGGAGTGCAGTGATGCGATCTCAGCTCACAGGAGCCTCCACCTCCCCGGTTCATGTATCATGTAATTATCCTGCCACAACCTCCTGAGTAGCTGGGATTACAGGTGTGTGCCACCATGCCTGGTTAATTTTTGTATTTTTAGTAGAGACATTGGCCAGACGGTCTCCAACTCCTAACCTCAAGTGATCTACCCATCTCAGCTTCCCAAAATGCTGGGATTACTGGCATGAGCCACCGCACACGGCCAGCTATGGAAATTCTGTTTCAGAAGATCTAGACTCTCAGCATGTAAATATTCCTCTCTGCTCCTTGCCTCCAGCTCTGGAAGAAAAATAACCCTTTTTTTTCCTTCCAGATACCACATAGATCCAGGGACCTCATGTCTAACTCATTCATTAACAGAGATAGAGAAATGTTGCTTCACTGAAGCTATTGATGACATTCTTATGGAAATACTACTTTTCTTTTGATTGGCCAGCTCTTTAGCATATTCATAAGCTTTCCATCCTCATATTGTTATTTATTGAGGGAATCTTTATTGGAGGAGTTGGCATTTGAAATGCAAATGGACAACAAAGATATAGAAACTTCAAAGAAGAGGGAAAATTGAGATGTTAAGTTCCACTGTGGATGCCCTCAATTTAAGTCTTGAGATGAAAGTCACCGGACCGGGCGCAGTGGCTCAAGCCTCAAATCCTAGCACTTTGGGAGGCCAAGGTAGGTGGATAACCTGAGGTCAGGAGTTCGAGACCAGCCTGGCCAACATGGTGAAACCCCATTCTACTACAAATACAAAAAATTAGCCAGGCGTGGTGGCAGACGACTATAATCCCAGTTACCCGGGAGCCTGAGGCAGGAGAATCACTTGAACCCAGGAGGCCGAGATTGCGCCATTGCACTCCAGCCTGGGCAACCAGAGCAAAACTTCATCTAAAAAAAAGAAAGAAAAAAAGAAAGAGTCACTAGAAACTTCAAGGAACTCAGGATGAAAAGCGTGAAGTGCTACACCAGCATCCTTTCCAGTTGCAGACAGGTTTAATAATCACTAAGCCTTCATCTATGCAGCACCAAAAAACAAACAAACAAGCAAACAAAACCCATACTATTTTCTTCCTCTGATCACACTATGACATTTTGAATTTTTCTGTGCATAAGCAATTCTCCGATGCAGATCTTCTAATTTGCTAAAACATTTCTTTTTGTGCAACCCCTTCAGAAAAGTAAGAACACACTATCATTGTTCCTCTTCTCACAAAGTACCCATGGGTTATAGGAAACGTTGATCTTTTTATAGATCTCACAGATATGACATATAATAAAAATTTTAAAGTGTATTTTAAGCTGTGTAGCAAGTTATGGATCGCATTCATCTGCAAGTAACAGGAAGTCAAAGGAAAACAGTGTCTATTAATTTCTTAAGGGATACACAAAATAAAAAGCTATAATCGCGGCACTTTGGGAGGCTGAGGCTGCTGGGTGGGGGATGTCTCACTGGGATCCTTTACTCTTACTCTAAGATTGTTTCCTCCATACGTGCAATCTCATCAGCTCAAGGGAAGTATAAGGCATTTTCCACCTGTGCATCTCACCTCTCAGTTGTCTCCTTGTTTTATTGTACGAGCCTAGGGGTGTACCTTAGCTAAGCTGCAACCCACAACTCACACTCAAGTGCAACAGCCTCAGTGATGTACATGGTGGTCACCCCCATGCTGAACCCCTTCATCTATAGCCTGAGGAATAAGGACATAAAGAGGGCTCTGAAGAATTCTTTGGGAGGGAAACTAGAAAAGGGCCAGTTGTCCTGGGGCTGAAGCTATAGCCATGATTGCAGGACTCAAAGCCTCAGAGCCAGATATTGCTGTTGTTTAATCAGATCATGGAAGTGGAAATTGCTCTTTCTATTTATTTCCTGAAGTTTCCATTTCTGTTATCTCAACTGCTTCATCAAACTTAAGCAACTCCTATTATTAAGCTTTCTTCTCTCTCTAATATTTAACATATTTTCCCTTTGTTTTTCTCCTTTCTCAAAGTTATTCCCAACCTTGGGTCAGAAACAATTTGCAGATTCCCATTAGCCTCATAGAGTGATGAGTTGGACTATTCCTATAGAATAAACTACGCTTGGCACTGAGGCCATTTATGTAATTTTATCGGAGAAGAATTTCTGAGGCTATGATTTTTCAGTTTTTGTGTTTGTCATTCATTTCTGTATCACTACCTTAATTGATCTTCCTGGGAATGTAGACTTTAACGTACTAGTGTATTTGATAGCTGGTTATGGGATTTTACACTCCCATTAGGATCCTGTTCTCTTCTTGAACTCAGTATTCATGGATTCTACTATATTTACTGGCACTGAGTACTTAGTCAA
>NW_012102199.1:106866-109590 GCF_000951045.1 Mandrillus leucophaeus
CCTCAGCCTCCCGAGTAGCTGGGACTACAGGCGTCCGCCACCTCGCCCGGCTAGTTTTTTTGTATTTTTTAGTAGAGACGGGGTTTTACCATGTTAGCCAGGATGGTCTCGATCTCCTGACCTCGTGATTCGCCCGTCTTGGCCTCCCAAAGTGCTGGGATTACAGGCTTGAGCCACCACGCCCGGCCAACATAGTCACTTTTAAAGACAATTTTCTAAAATAAATTTGAATGACACAGTAATCATGATTGCAGTCTTCAAATATCACAACAAAGGCTAAAAATACCAAACAACAAGTCATTTTATTTTCCCTCAGTTCTCTTCACTTTGGTTATTGTATCAGTTAGCAGTTGCTGTATAACAAGTCATCCTAGAAGCAAATGGTTTAATATGGTGTTTTTATTAATAAATGTGATTGTATGGTGGGAAGTTTTTCTGAGCTCTTCTGGTCTCCTTATGAGTGTATAATCAGTTGTGGGTCCGCCGGGAAGGGCTTGCTAATCTTGGCTTGGTTTTCTTACATTCTGGGGACTCAGTTTGCTTTTGGATGATGTAGCCTGGGCTTGTCCGGGACAACCGCCTTCCCTTCCACATATCCTCTCCTCCACCGGCAAGCAGGGTTCCAAGAAACAGCAGCAGAAATACACCAAGTCCCTCAAGCACACTGTCAATATCAGCCTATTCTATTGGCCAAGGAAACGGAAACTTCTAAACCCGGCTCAAGGCTTGAAGGATGACGCCTTCCACCTCATCTCTCAGTAGCCATATGATCTTAGAAAAGAAAGGGAGAATGAAAGTATATGTCTAATGAGTATAAGTATATGTTTAATGAGCAGCTACGGAGGATTGTCTTATCCTCCTAAGACAACAGGAGAGTTAATAAATACATGAAAATATATCTGATATATAGAATATATCTGGTGGAGAAAGACACATAAGACTTTCTCCCTTCTGTTGACATTAAATGTTTATGAGTTATATACTATAAACTGGCAACAAGGAAGATAAGAGTTCTGTGCAGTGTTGGAGAAGGTCTTAGAAGATTTGAAGAAATAATCTGACGCACCACAAAACATCAGCTTTATAGATATTCTTAAGAGTAGAAGATAGTAGGACAGCTTTAAAAGATTCTAAAAATTACTAATGTGACTATTTGAAGCCAGTGTAATAATAAGCATAAACTGGTAAACTCTCAAGCACTCTTTTCCCTGTGTGGGATCCTGGAGGAGGTCTTCCTTCCAGAGCACAACTTACTGTCTCCCAGAAGCAGAACAATGGTAGACTCACTTCCTGTCCCAAGAAACCTTTCTAGTGTCACAATGATCTTAGTAAATTCCATACAGTCACAAGTTGCTCTCCATCAAACATCTGCTCTGTGGCAGGCACTTTCCAATGAGCTTTAAAATATTATTTATGTCTCAAGTAAACTTCCTAAGGTAGATGGAATTTCTAAAGTTTCATTTCCCGTCTGGAGAGAAGTACTAAAAAGGCATGTGCAAACCTGTGCAAAAGCTGAGCTACCAAGTCCAGCATTTGACCTCCTGAAGCCACACATGAGGTGCATGATAGAATTCTTGTTGGAAAAGGCCTCAAAATACGTATACCAGACTCTTACATGGGACCACAGCCTTGGTCCTTGATATGGTTTGGCTGTGTCCCCACCCGAATCTCACCTTGAATTGTAATAATTCCCATGTTTCATCAAGGGCGGGGCCAAGTGGAGATAACTGAATCATGAGGCGGTTTCCCCAATACTGTTCTCATGGTAGTGAAAACATCTCATGAGATCTGATGGTTTTATAAATGAGAGTTCCCCTGCACAAACTCTCTTGTTTGCTGCCATGTAAGACGTGACTTTGCTTTTTATTTGCTTTCCGCCATGGTTGTGAGGCCTTCCCAGCCATGTGGAACTAAGAGTCCATTAAACCTCTTTCCTTTATAAATTACCCAGTCTCAGGTATGTCTTTATTAGCAGTGTGAGAATAAACTAATACATCATGTTAAAGTGCTCCTAATACCAAAACAAAACAAGAAAAGGACACAGGATACTCTGGGAAATGATGGATATGTTTATTACATTGATTATAGTTTGGATTTCTTGTAGATTCTGGGTATCAGCTTTACTGAAGTATAATTAATATACAAGTGCTGCATGTGTTTGATATATACAGCTCGATGAATTTGGACGCATATACCAGCACTTTCTCTTTTCTCGCTAACATCATACTCAAAGGCGAAAAGTTGAAAGCTTTTCCTCTAAGAAAGATCAGGAACAAGACAAGGATTCTCACTCTCACCACTCTTTTCAGCAAAGTACTTGAAATCCTAGCCAGAACAATTAGGCAATAAAGAGAAACAAAAGGCATCCAAACAGGAAAGACAGATGTAAAACTGTCACTCTTTGCTAATGACATGACTTTATATAAAGAAAAACTTGGGCCAGGTGCAGCGGCTCACACCTGTAATTCCAGCACTTTGGGAGGCCAAGGCGGGTGGATCACCTGAGGTCAGGAGTTTGAGACTAGCCTGGCCAACATGGTGAAACCTCATCTGTACTAAAAATGCAAAAATGAGCCCGACATGGTGGTGCATGCCTGTAGTCTACCACAGGCTACTCAAGAGGTCGAGGAAGGAGAATTGCCTGAACCTAGGAGGGAGATGTTGCAGTGAGCCAAGATCGTGCCACTGCACTCCAGTCTGGGTGACAGAGCAAGACTCCATCCA
>NW_012102199.1:112390-113323 GCF_000951045.1 Mandrillus leucophaeus
CTACGTAGAAGGCAGAGCCAGGTGTACAGGGCGGAACATGAAAGTGGACCAGGAGCATGACCGCAGAAGCACAGCGTTACAAGGTTTAGGCCTCCAGATGGCTGCGGGCGGGCTTGACTGATGTCAGGCCTTCCACAAAAGGTGGTGGAGCAGAGTCTTCTCTAACTCCTCCCTTTCCCAGTGTGCTAAGTAATGGTTGCCTTCCCAGGCACTGGCGCTACCGCTAGACCAAGGTCTGCTAAGTAACGGGCGCCTTCCCAGGCGCTGGCGTTACCGCTAGACCAAGGAGCCCTCTAATGGCCGTGTCCGGGCGTGACAGGGGGCTCACTCTCTTGTCCTGCGGTCACTTCTCACCGTGTCCCTTCAGCTCCTATCTCTGTATGGCCTGATTTTTCCTAGATTATAATTATAGAACAGACATTATTATAATACTGGAATAAAGAATAATGCTACAAACTAATGATTGATAAAATTAATATATAATCATGTCTATATTCTATGTCTAATATAACTATTCGTATTTTAAGTATTTTCTTTATTATACTGGAACAGCTTGTGACTTCAGTCTCCTGCCTCGGCACCTGGGTGGCTTGCCGCCTACATTTCAGTGCCACATTCAATAAAAGAAATGAATGATTTCTTTTATTGCTGTAAATGAAATATCTCCCCTTTTCTAGACTTTATTACAATCAGTAAATGGGTGATGACTGAACCAAAACAATATCATCTATGATATATTTTCTTTATGCTCAGAAATCTAATCAATCTTCATGATCAGAGGATTATTCACAGAAGAGCTTGAATCCCTGTCCATTCCTGTGATTCTGGGGTCACAGGTTTTTCTGCCCAGGAGGATGCATGACCTTCCAACCTCCCCTGTTTACCTAGAGAGGAACCTCAACATAGTCACTTTTTTTTTTTTTTTTTTTTGAG
>NW_012102199.1:113373-120755 GCF_000951045.1 Mandrillus leucophaeus
CCGGTTAATTTTTTGTATTTTTAGTAGAGACAGGGTTTCACCATGTTAGCCAGGATGGTCTCGAATTTGTAGTCTTTCATCCCTCACCCCCTTCCCACCCTTTCCCCCAGAGTCCCCAAAGTTCATTGTGTCATTCTTACACCTTGGCATCCTCATAACTTAGCTCCCACTTATGAGTGAGAACATACAATGTTTGGTTTTCCATTCCTGAGTTACTTCACTTAGAATACTTGTCTCCAGCTGGGCGCAGTGGCTCACGCCTGTAATACCAGCAATTTGGGAGGCCGAGGCAGGCAGATCATCTGAGATCACGAGTTTGAGACCAACCTGGCCAACATGGTGAAACTCCGTCTCTACCAACAATGCAAAAATTAGCCGCACGTGGTGACAGGCACCTGTAATCCCAGCTACTCAGGAGGCTGAGGCAGGAGAATCACTTGAACCTGGGAGGCAGAGGTTGCAGTGAGCTGAGATTGCACCATTGCACTTCAGCCTGGGGGACAAGAGCAAGACTTTGTCTCAAAATTAATAATAATTAATAATAATAATTGTCTCCAATCTTATCCAGGTCGCTGCAAAGGCCATTAATTCATTCAAGAAAATTTTCTCTTCTTCCTAGTCTCTCAGGAATCATCTGAGGTTATTAGATGTTTCCCCCCCTTGACTTTTATTTAATTCTCCTCTGTAAGTTTATCAAGCAAAATTACTGTGTTTTTTATAACTTTTCATGTTTTTTTAAACAGAAGACAGAACATGACCTACAAAAAATGGAAAGATAATCTGATATTGAAAGCTTGCTTTGTATCCATTCCTCTCTAATATTAATAGCGTGATTGGAGATGAGAATAGCCTGCTATAAATACAGTCCCAGGAGTCCTCATTCAGCTTCAAGTGTGTGTCTGTGCTAATTGTGTGTGGCTGTGTATGTCTTTAGTGGGGAGAGTGATTTCAAAATAATAGTGTTAAACAGAATTGAAAGGAGTCTTGCTAATTCACTGAAACAAGATATGAAATAGCAATAATTTAATATTTTCAACATGGATAAATAATTAAAGTTGCAAAGACCTAGGCATAAGAGAATATAACATACAAATGAGGTAGAGATATCCCTTTGAAGAGTAAAGGAAGGCCGGGCGTGGTGTCTCACACCTGAATCCCAGCACTTTGGGAGGCCGAGGTGGGCGGATCACGAGGTCAGCAGATCGAGACCATCCTGGCTAACATGGTGAAACCTCATCTCTACTAAAAATACAAAACAATTAGCCGGGCGTGGTGGCGGGTGCCTATAGTCCCAGCTACTCAGGAGGCTGAGGCAGGAGAATGGCGTGAACCTGGGAAGCGGAAGTTGCAGTGAGCCGAGATCATGCCACTGCACTCCAGCCTGGGCAATAGAGCGAGATTCTGTCTCAAAAACAAAACAAAAAAAAGAGTAAAGGAACCTGGACTCAATATATCCCAAAAGGTAACTCAGAATACAGAGGTCAGCACGCAAGGCAGCATATGGAAATAAACAAAGGGTGCATTTCAATTCATGGGACACCTTTGGAGCCGATTTATTAAAGTGCAAATAGAAAACATCAGGACAAGGCTGGGCGTGGTGGCTTACGCCTGTAATCCCAGCACTTTGGGAGGCCGAGGCAGAAGGATCATTTGAGGTCAGGAGTTTGAGACCAGCCTGGCCAACATGGTGAAGCCCCATCTCTACCAAAAAAATATAAATCTTAGCAGGGCATGGTAGCGGGCGCCTGTAGTCTCAGCTACTTGGGAGGCTGAGGCAGGAGAATCACTTGAACCCAGGAGACGGAGGTTGTGGTGAACCGACATCACGCCACTGCACTCCAGCCTGGCCGACAGAGTGAGACTCTATCTCAAAACAAAACAAAATGAAACAAAATCTGGGCAGAGGGACTTCTTGTATTTTGAAGCTTCAGCAGCAATGAGGTCACCTTATAGTGCAGCATCTTCTGATACCATCTCCCATCACTTACCTCTTACAGATTTCCCTGCCACGCTGGCTTCCTTGTTGGCCTTGAATACCTGAAATATTTGCACCATTGCACTGGCCATTCCTTCTGCTGGGCACACCCATTCCCAGATATCCTCATGGCTCCTGCCCTGTTTTCCTTGTGGTCTCATTTCTCTTTTAAAAAATTTCAGCCTTTATTATAGATTAAAGGGTACATGTGCAGGTTTGTTACAAGGGTAAATTGTGTGATGCTGAGGCTTTGAGTTCCAACAATCCCATCACTCAGGAGGTAAACATAGGACCCAACAGGTGGTTCTTCAGCTCACATCCCCCTCTCTCCATCCCCTGTCCAGTGGTCTCCAGTGTCAATTTTTCCCATCTTTATGTTCATGTATATTCAATGTTTAGCTTCCCATCTTTATGTTCATGTATATTCATGTTTAGTGAGAACATGCGATATTTGGTTTTCTGTTCTTGCATTAGGTTGCTCAGAATAACGGCCTCTAGCTTCATCCAGGTAGCTGGAAAGGACCTGATTTCATTCTTTTTAATGGCTGCCTAGTATTCCATAGTGTATAAGTACCAGAGTTTCTTTGTCCAATCCACTGTTGATGGGCACCTCTCACCTTGACTGCTAGTATTCTCTGAACACCTAGGAAAATTAACATTCTCTATCCACGCTTTTTTTTATTAGCCCTGGTCACCATCTGACACAGCATATGATTTACTTGTATTCTTCTCCATACTTCACTTTAGGGACTTCTGTTTTTCAGCACTGTTCACTCATTGTCTAGACAGAGACTGGAACATAGACAACACTCAGTTTAAATTCCTCAAATCCATGAAAGAATTTATCATTAAAGTGTTTGTTTTTGTTTTGTTTTGAGACGGAGTTTTGCTCTTGTATTTGCTCTTGTAGCCCAGGCTGGATGGAGTGCAGTGGTGCCATCTTGGCTCCTCGCAACCTCCGCCTCCCAGGTGCCAGAGATTCTCCTGTCTCAACCTCCGGAGTAGCTGGGATTACAGGCATGCACCACCACGTCCGGCTAATTTTGTATTTTTAGTAGAGACGGGGTTTCTCCATGTTGGTCAGGCTGGTCTCGAATTCCCGACCTCAGGTGATCCACCCACCTCTGCCTCCCAAAGTGCTGGGATCACAGGCATGAGCCACTGCACCCGGCAAAGTTTTTAAATACATGATCATTTGGGGAAAGGTTGAGCATCATGGGAAAGGAATTCCTAAGCAGAGATGGGATAGAAGATCTCATAAAGAAGACCAGATCCACACACAAATATAGAAATTAACTTGTTGACTGTAGGATATAAATAATAGCTTTTCTGATGGGTGAATAAAGTATGCTTATGTCAAATATTTTCTCTCTCTCTCTCTTTATTTTTTTTTTTTTGACAGTCACCTCCACTACATGGAACCAGAGAATGATACACGAATTTCAGAATTTCAACTTCTGGGATTTTCAGAAGAACCCAGACTGCAACCATTTCTCTTTGGAGTGTTCTTTTCCATGTACCTCATCACTGTGTTTGGAAACTTGATCATCATCCTGGTTATCATTGAATGCTCCCACCTCCACACCCCCATGTACTTCTTTCTCTCCAACCTGTCCTTTGTAGATATCTGTTTTGCCTCCACCACAGTCCCAAAGATGCTGGTGAATATCCAGGCACAGAGCAAAGTCATCACCTATGCAGGCTGCATCACCCAGATGTACTTTTTCATACATTTTGTAGGATTGGACAGCTTCCTCCTAACTGTGATGGCCTATGACCGGTTTGTGGCCGTCTGTCATCCCCTGCACTACACAGTCATCATGAACCCACAACTCTGTGGATTGCTGGTTCTGGTATCCTGGATCATGAGTGTCTTGCATTCCTTATTACATAGCTTAATGGTGCTGCGGTTGTCCTTATGCAGAGAGTTGGAAATCCCCCACTTTTTCTGTGAACTTAATCAGGTTATCCACCTTGCCTGTTCTGACACTTTTCTTAATGACATAGTGATGTATTTGGCAGCTGTGCTGCTGGGTGGGGGATGTCTCACTGGGATCCTTTACTCTTACTCTAAGATAGTTTCCTCCATACGTGCAATCTCATCAGCTCAAGGGAAGTATAAGGCATTTTCCACCTGTGCATCTCACCTCTCTGTTGTCTCTTTGTTTTATTGTACGAGCCTAGGGGTGTACCTTAGCTCGTCTGCAACCCACAACTCACACTCAAGTGCAACAGCCTCAGTGATGTACACGGTGGTCACCCCCATGCTGAACCCCTTCATCTACAGCCTGAGGAATAAGGACATAAAGAGGGCTCTGAAGAATTCTTTGGGAGGGAAACTAGAAAAGGGCCAGTTGTCCTAGGGCTGAAGGGCTGAAACTATAGCCATGATTGCAGGGCTCAAAGCCTCAGAGCCAGATATTACTGTTATTTAATCAGATCATGGAAGTGGAAATTGCTCTTTCTATTTATTTCCTGAAGTTTCCATTTCTTTTATCTCAACTGCTTCATCAAACTTAAGCAACTCCTATTATTAAGCTTGCTTCTCTCTCTAATATTTAACATATTTCCCCTTTGTTTTCCTCCTTTCTCAAAGTTATTCCCAACCTTGGGTCAGAAACAATTTAGCCTCATAGAGTGATGAGTTGGACTATTCCTATAGAATAAACTACGCTTGGCACTGAGGCCATTGATGTAATTTTATCGGAGAAGAATTTCTGAGGCTATGGTTTTTCACTTTTTGTGTTTGTCATTCATTTCCGTATCACTACCTTAATTGATCTTCCTGGTAATGTAGGCTTTAACGTACTAGTGTATTTGATAGCTGGTTATGGGATTTTACACTCCCATTAGGATCCTGTTCTCTTCTTGAACTCAGTATTCATGGATTCTACTATATTTACTGGCACTGAGTACTTAGTCAAAAGTTGCCCATCAAATAAATGTTCCAAGTGTAGTCTACACAGAAAGACAAATTTGCATAAATCAATTGGCTTTACATGGCCTTAGAGTTAGACATGACCTTAAATATGATAGAGTAAAATTTTCAATTATATACTAAATTTCTATGGAATGTTTGTTTTCAATGATATACATCTACTCACTGAAGTGTGGAAGCTTGTTGTTCATGTGTAATGAGGTTTATTGATCTGAGTGAAAGATTTGGTGTCATGGTCTGTATTATTTTATTGTATCATTTTGCTGTTTCTACTTGAAAATTCTAGTATTACCTACAAATATGACTACTTACATTGTCCAAAAAATATTTCCCCCTTTAACAAATGTAATCATAACACAAACTACAGATGATTGAACAATATGTGTATTTACTTGATCATCAATTCCTTTACTTCTTCTATGATCTAAATTATTTTCAGTCCTCATGATCAAAGATTACTCTGTTTATATCTGGATATTTATATCTTTCCTGAAAGTTGGACAGTTTTCAGTTATTATTTTTTTAGTAAGCTTTCTGTCCGTTTGTTCATTCCTTCTCTTTCTTGATTCCTGTTAACGCAAATATTTACCCTCTTTATGCTGCCCCATAAATCCCATAAGCTTTCTTCACTCCTTTTTATTCTGTTCCTCCTCTGACTGTATGTTTTCTAATAATCTGTCTTCAAGTTCACAGATTATTTCTTCTGCTTTATCAATCCTGCTGTTGACACTCTAGATTGCATTTTTCATTTCATTCATTGTATTTTTCATCTTGAGAATTTCTAGAGTTTTTAATAATTTCAATCTGTTAAATTTCCAATTTTGTTCATTTATTGGCTTTCTGATTTTGTTGAATTGTTTCTCTGTATTTTCTCAAGGTTTGCTGCACTTCCTTAAAACAATTATTTTTGAAATCTTTGTCAGAAAGTTCATATATCTCCATTTCTTTCTTTTTTATTTAAAATAAATAAATAATTGTTTTTTTAAAAAATAAAAATCACAATACAACAATAAAAATAATACAAAATTTTTAAATAAAGTATAACAACTATTTACAGAGCATTTACACTGTATTCAGTATTATAAGTACTCTAGAAATGATTTAAAGTATACAAGAGAATGTGCATAACTGATATGCAAATACTATGCCTTTTTATATAAGGGACTTCAGCATCAGTAGATTTTGTTATCTGCAGGGTGTCCTGAAACCAGTCCCCTGCAGATAATAAGGAATGACTTATTATAGAGAAGACAAATGAGAGATTAACCCAGGAATAAAGCATTGACCAGATGAATGTTGCATCACTTGAACACATGAGCGTTGTAAACCTTAGAGTAGGTCTTCCTATCTGGTGAGAAAGATCTCATCTTGTTGATTATTCCTTCAGGCAGAAAACTGTCACTCAGAGGGGATGCTGTGTCTCACTATTCTTATTTTCTGCAACTGTTTTAATGGTATTTTATTTGGGTTTTAAAAATCAGTCCTAGCCATGCATAGTGGCTCATGCTCATAATGTCAGCATTTTGGGAGGTTGAGGCAGGAGGATCACTTGAGCCCAGGTTGTTCCCAGACCAAAGCAAGTGTCAGGCTGCTTATTTTCATGGCCCATTAACAAGATGCAGATGAACTAAAGAGGAAGAGAGTTTTTATTTCTATAACTGGTTACAGGGAGAAGGCCTGGAAATTATCACCAGATCAACTCAAAAATTTTGCTGTTTTCCAGAGCTTATATACCTTCTAAGCTATATGTCTATGTGTAAGTGTGCGTTCATCTAAAGACATGAGTGATTAACTTCTTTTAATCTATAACTAAAATCTGAGTCCTGAAGACCTTCCTCAGGAGCCTCAGTAAATTTACTTAATCTAAATGGGTCCAAGTGCTGGGATGATTACCCTTATCTTGTCTCCCGATATATCATGGAGGTTGAGGGAGTTCCTTCAGACCTCCAATAAACTTGTTTGTGGAGGCCTGGGGAGTTTCTTCAGATCCCCAATAAAACTTGTTTAATCCTAAATGGGTCCTGTTAAGAATTCCTTCGTTATCTTCTCATGTTTCAGTGCCCAGGAACGGCCTAGGCAAAACTCTGGGTAGGCTTTTTTTTTTTTTTTTCAACATTCCAGCCTTTGTATAAAGGCACGGGCTGTATCAGTTTTTAATATTTAACTTAACCACTCAGTCAATGCTGACACAGTTGTTACAGAGGCCTGCATTAGTGGGACCTGGCCTGCCACAAGGTGTTTGAGACCAGCCTGGCCAACATAGCAAGATCCCATCTCTAAAAAAAAAAAAAAAAGTCCTTTGTGAATTGTTAAAGATGATCTATATTCTCTGGAATGGAATAACAAGAAGCATCCAATGGACTTGTTTTGAACCTGTAAAAGTGTAGATACCTGCAGGGTCCTGCCTGGACAGCCAGGCAAGCCACCTCTCATCTTGCTTCTCTTTGCATGCCTGGAAATTTCTCTATA
>NW_012102199.1:120805-126528 GCF_000951045.1 Mandrillus leucophaeus
AGAATTGCCTGAACCTAGGAGGGAGATGTTGCAGTGAGCCAAGATCGTGCCACTGCACTCCAGTCTGGGTGACAGAGCAAGACTCCATCCAAAAAAAAGAAAAAAGAAAAAAAAAAAAAACTGTTAGAACTGATAAACAAATTCAGAAAAGTTGTAGGATATAAAATCAACATACAAAAAATCAGTAGTGTTTCTATACACTAACAACCAACTATGTGAAAAAGAAATTAAGAAAACAATCTTATTATAAACAGCATGGTACTGGCATTTTAAAAGACACATCCACCAATGAAGCTGACAGAAAGCCCAGAAATAAGCCTAAATATTTACTGTGAATTGATTTTCAATCAAGTTGCCAAAACACTCAATGGAAATAAGACAGCCTCTTTAGTAAATGGCATTGGGAAAACCGGATATCCACATGGAGAAGAATGAAATTGGATCCTTAACCCATATCATATTAAAAAATCAACTCAAAATGAATAAAAGACTTAAATGTAAGAAGTGAAACTCTAAAGCTACTAGAAGAAAACATAGGGGGACATCTCCATGACATTGGTCTCAGCAAAGATTTCTTGGATAAGACTCTAAAACCACAGGCAACAAAAGCAAAAATAGATACGTGAGATTGCATCAACCTAAAAAGCTTCTGCACAGAATGGAAACAATTAACAGAGTAAAGACACAACACATGGGTTGGAAGAAAATATTTGCAACTCATGTATCTGATAAGGGACTAATAACCAAAATATATAAAGAACTCAAACAACTCAATAGCAAGAAAACAAATAACCCAGCGAAAAAACAGGCAAAGAATCTGAACAGATATTTCTTAAAAGAAGAGAAAGAATGGCCAACAGGTATATTTTAAAATACTCAACATGTCTAACCATCAGGAAAATGCAAATTAAAACCACAATAGTCATATCTGTTAGAATGACTATTAATAAAAAGATAAATTATAACAAGTATTGGCAAGGATATAGAAAAAAGGGAACACCACTACATTGTTGGTGGGAAAGTATAAGTAGTACAGACGGTTTGGAAAATAGTAAGAAGGTTTCTAAAAGAGTAAAAATAAAAATTGAACTGCCATATGATCCAGCAATTCCAGTTCTGAGTATGTATTTAAAGAAATTAATAATTGGTATTGATACAGTAGCTAAAAAGAAATTATTTAGGCAGTTTAGTGAGGCTAAGAGAGTCCTTGGTAAGGTTTCCCTTTCAACAAAAAGCAGCCCCCAAATCATTTCTTTTCTAACAAAGAGCAGTCTGTAAAATCGAGCTGCAGACTGGAAGCTTGTATCAGTGAATGCCGGCAGCTGTGCCAAGAGAAAAAGGGCTAGCTGGGGGCCAAGCATGTTCAACATGGGGGCTCCCTCTTCCTTTTCTTTGTCACAGAGGAACAGCAACATGGCACTGGTCAGATAGACCCATCTACATAATAAAAGATTAGGGTGGGGTGGCCAGCTTCTCCTTGCGCGCTGTGCAAATGTCCTGGTCCGACCAATCTCTCATGCCCTATGTAAATCAGACACCACCTCCTCAAGCTCATCTAAAAAACTCCTGCACTGCACCACGGGCCAGAAGACCCACTCTGGAGCGCCTCTTTCTCTGCAGGAGTGAGAGCTTTTCTCTTTTCTCTTGCCTGTTAAACCTCTGCTCTTAAACTCACTTCTTGTGTGTCCATGTCCTTGATTTCCTTGGCATGAGACAATGAACCCTGGGTATTTACCCCAAACAACAACGTCGCTTCAGTGTGTCAAAAAGATATCTGCACTACCACGTTCATTGCAGCAGTATTCATGATACCCGTATGGAAACAGCCTAAGTATCCAACAATAAATTTTGAGGGACCCCCGCAAATCATAACACTGAGCTACAGAGTCCAACAATTGGTGGTGGCCTCGAAATATCTACATCTGACTGTAAAACTTGGCCACTGCCTTAATACACAGAGAGTGGTCCACAGAGCAACAACTGGCAGCAACCACATCAACTGGGGGATAGTTACCAATGGAGCATCAGTGGACCCACCCCAGTCCTGACACATTAGCCCCTGCGCTTAAACAAGCTCTCCAAGTGATTCTTATACAACGAAATTGTAGAACTGCTTGTCTTTAGTAAAGCTGCTCAACCTTTACTCAACCTGCCTGTGCCGGGTAGTTGTTTGTGGTCCGGGCTGTGACGTGCATTATAGGTTGTGGAGCAGCATCCCAGAACTCAATCCACTAGTCGCCAGTGGTACCTCCCCAGTTGTGACAGGCAACATTTCACCAGATATTTCCAAATGTCCCTTGGAGGCTAAACCAAGGTTTAGAAGCATTGGCCAAGTGCAAGAGAACTGGAAACATCTTACTAGAGTCTCAATCAAAGCTCATCCGTTACTCAGTCAATAACTTTGAGCAGATCTTTTAACCCTTTTGAGCACCATTTCTGCAAATGTAGGGCGAAATTCATAATAATCCTAACTATCATAGAATGAACTCTTATGTAAAAATTAAATGGCATCTTGATAAGGTAGTAGTCCGAGGACAATTTGCATAAAAAGATATAAATATATGTATATATCTTATCATTAATAAATTTTTTTTGAGATGGAGTTTGGCTTTTGTTGCCCAGGCTGGAGTACAATGGCACGATCTTGGCTCACTGCAACCTCCACCTCCCAGGTTAAAGTGATTCTCATGCCTCAGTCTCCCGAATAGCTGGGATGACAGGCACGCGCCACCACACCTGTCTAATTTTTGTATTTTTAGTAGAGACAGGGTTTCAGCATGTTGGTCAGGCTGGTCTTGAACTGCTGACCTCAAGTGATCCACCCACCTCCGCCTCCCAAAGTGCTGGGTTTACAGACGTGAGTCATCATGGGCCTAATAAATGTTTTATAAGTGAAGGACGAGAAGACAGCTCTTGACTTGTGTCACAAGCATGGATTTCTTCATTTCTTCATCAAAAGTGTTATGAAGCCAAGAAGTACAGTATCTATGATTTTATATCAAAGGAATATAGTTCTCTCCCTTGTTGAAGGAAACAATAACAATTTTCTGGAGGTATCAGGGGTGAGGGCTGTGCCCACCATGTCAATGCTTTGGAAATTCAAGAAACCTAGTAAGAAGAGGTTCTTCAGTCTTCGAGTTTCAGGGAAACTTACTCTCAGGGTTGGGACAAGGTGATGGGAGGTTAGACCTCTGGAAGGCAGGAGAGTTCATGGAGAAGGAATAATAAAGACTAGATGCACCTGACTCTTTTAAAAAATTTTTTATTTTATTTTACTTTAATTTCTGGGATACGTGTGCCAAATGTGCAGGTTGGTTACATAGGTATACATGTGCCACGGTGGTTTACTGCACCCATCAACCCATTATCTAGGTTTTAAGCCCCACATGCATTAGGTATTTGTTCTGATGCTCTCCCTCCCCTCAGTCCCCACCCCCAACAGGCCCCAGTGTGTGATGTTCCCCTCCCTGTGTCTGTGTGTTTTCATGATGCGCCTAACTTTTAACTCGAACTCTTAATGACGAAGAATCTGCAAGAAAAAAATCCTTTCTGTGCAAAGCAATGTCCCAAAGGAAAATGATGTGCTCAGGGTCTAAATAATAAGCTATGTGCCTAATGAGCAGATACAGGGAGCTATAAATATCACTGCTGTTCCTCAGCATGTACAACTTGGGCTGGAAGGGACACACGTGGTTATTTCTTCTGGAGTTCTAGGTCTACCCCAGGGACCAGTGCTTGACTCCCTCCTGCTGTCTTGTCTGGCGACAGAGTCTCACTCTCCACCATCAACCATTCAGAGAGAAATTCGAATTTCCACACAGAGGCTTTCCTCTGAGCGATCCTGGACAGGTGAGTCCGAGAGCCCAGTAGCTACTTCAGAAAAGCTTCAGAGAGAATGAAGGCAGAGAACATTTACCTGAGGTCACTTGAGAGTCAATACAGCCTAGTCCAGAGCCCAGAGATTGCAGTGGGATTTTTTTTGCTTGTCTGCTTAATTTATTCAGATTTTTGTTTATGATGCTAACAAGAGACGTGAGCACTGACCTCAAGCAATGTACTGCTCACTGTTGATATTTAAGTGATGGAAGCTCAATGAGAAGAGGGAACTGTAGGCATAGAGTGGTTCCAGTGGAAGCAGAACAAATGTCCACGAATCTCTGCAATTTTTGGAAGTAGACAAATAGGGTATATTGGCTGTGGATACGTACTGATGTGAGCGCACTCTTTTTTTTTTTTTTTTTTTGAGACGGAGTCTGACTCTGTCGCCCAGGCTGGACTGGAGTGCAGTGGCCTGATCTCGGCTCACTGTAACCTCCGCTTCCCGAGTTCAAGCGATTCTTCTGCCTCAGACTCCTGAGTAGCTGAGACTACAGGCGCCCGCCACCACGTCTGACTAATTTTTCGTATTTTCAGTAGAGACGGGATATCACCATGTTGACCAGAATAGTCTTGATCTCCTGACCTCGTGATCCGCCTGCCACGGCCTCCCAAAGTGCTGGAATTACAGGTATGAGCCACCGCGCCCGGCCTCTTTTTTGTTTTTAAGGTGGAGTATATTTGAGCATGTTTCCAGACTGGTGAGAAAGATCCAGACCAGTGGATTGTTTGCTAATGCTACATTACAACGGTAGTTCGTGAGGCATATGTTTTGCAGTAATCTCCCTTCATGCTAGGTAGTCAGATGGAAAAAACATACATTGGATAGGTGGAAAAGGGTACACTAATGAGCCTTATTTGCAATTATTTCTTCACTGCTGAGTCTGAATATATTTGTGGGTTTGGTAGACATTTATTACAAATTGTCTGTGTGAGTGTGGTCCTTTCATGGAGTGGGTTTGTTTGCAGTGTCTTTATTTCTGTTTTTGATGGCATTATTTCAAACATAAAAATTGGAGTTTTAGGCCAGGCAGGGTGGCTATTGCCCATAATCCCAGCACTTTGGGAGTCTGAGGTGGGCAGATCGCTTGAGCTCAGGAGTTTGAGACCAGGCTGGGCAACACGGCGAAACCCCATTTCTACAAAAATAAACACAAAAATTAGCCAGGCATGGTGGCATGCACGTGTAGTCCCAACTACTCGGGAGGCTAAGGTGGGAGGATGGCTTCAGTCCAGGAGGCAGAGGTTGCAGTGAGCTGCACCCCAGCCTGGGCGACAGAGCCAGACCTTATCTCACAAAACAATAAAAGGAATCGGAGTTAAGGTGCGATATATTTGAGTATATACCACCACCTTTGCTGTTTAACATTTAGTTATTTTATGTACATATAGATGTACTGCATATTTTATGTATGTGTAGATGCATCTATCCATGTATAGATATATGAAAGTTTGTAAGTTTTGTGTGGTCAAATCTATCTGTCAGTCATACCGTGTTCCCCTCATTGCTTTTATAAACATACAAAGTTCTTCTGCATAATTTGAGTAAATAAATGGCCTTTAATATGTTTCCAATTTATTTTTACATCTCTCTTATTTGTAATTGTGCCTTTTGTCCTTTTGTCATTAAGTCACACTGTCCTGGACTATCATTTGAAAGGCATTCTTTTCCTTCATTTGACTAAACATCACCTTTATCTTTTATAAACATATTTGATCCGTATTTCCTTATGTAAGATAAAACTATAAATTTAGATACCTCTCACTCAGTTATACCGTATATTCTCTTAGGACTAGATCTGTGTTTTGTTTTTTTTGGTTTGGTTTGGTTTGGTTTGGTTTGGTTT
>NW_012102199.1:126578-128845 GCF_000951045.1 Mandrillus leucophaeus
AATGTTGAGGAGGCCGGGCGCGGTGCTCATGCCTGTAATCCCAACACTTTGGGAGGCTAAGGCCAGTGGATCGCTTGACATCAGGAGTTTGAGACCAGCCTGGCCAACATGGCAAAACCCCGTCTCTACTAAAAGTACAAAAATTAGTCTAGCATAGTGGTGGGTGCCTGTAGTCCCAGCTACTCAGGAGGCTGAGGCAGAAGAGTTGCTTGAACCCGGGAGACAGAGGCTGCAGTGAGCCGGGATCGTGCCACTGCACTCCAGCCTGGGCAACGGAGCGAGACTCAAAAATAAATAAATAAAAATTAAAAAATAAAATGTTGAGGAAACCATCGTGGGGGAGGACAATAAACAATGAAAGCCACACCAGGCGGAAAAGCATATCGTAAGCAAAGAGCCCCAGAGGAAAGCATTCCCATACCTACTATCCAAGATGCTCCCAAGAATACAAAACTAGCAGAAAAAAAAAAAATGTTTCTTTCTATTTTGGCTCCCTCACTCATGGGAATGAAATCGCTCAGAGAATAGAGTTAAAACGGAGTGATTAATTTAATGAGCATTCATGAGAATTCAACCTCTGAGAATGATAGTAAATATGCCCCTTACAGCTGTTACCTACTGCTCAAATATTCCAGGAAGAAGGGAATTCGACTTTCAGAGGACTTATGACCAAGACCACCTCTCCATCCATCCCTGAAGTTGAGTTGAACCTCCATCACCCAGGGAAGACAGGACCCAGGGAACTAGAGGCTTAGCAATGCCCCGGAGCATCTGAGATGGAGAACAGGTAAGGAGGCAGGCAGGGCTCTCAAAGGAAGAACTTTGGCGGTGTAAATGGGGACAGTGTGGTGAAGACAGTTCATTCACTTAAAGCATCCTGCACAATCAATTCCTGTGTCTCTCTCAACCGCTAAGAGGAAGAGCGTGTCTTCCTCTCTCTTCTAGAACCAAATTCTGAGGCTCTTTCACCTTCCTAATAAGAACTGACCTTCTCTTAGCTTCTAGTATCTCTCAAAAGTTTCCTACGCAGCCTTCTTAGCTGTTTTTCTGGAGCCATTAAAAGTGCTTCCAAGGAATGAAATAAGAAAAACAAAAAAGAAAAAGAAAAAATAATAAATATGTTTCCACTCTCCTGTATCAAAGACGCTCCTATATGAATTATCCATAATATCGTATTCAGTTACTCATTCATTCATTCACTGATTCACTCAAGAAGCATTTTCCTGAGATTTCATAGTTAGCACTTGCAAGCCCATTGCCTACATCTTCTGACATTAGTTCACTTATTATTTCGGTGCCTCAGTCTCCGTATTTGTAAAATGAGTATAATAGTCATATCCACTTCATGGAGTTAAGAATTAAATTAGATCTGCCCTATGATCCAGTAATCCCACTGCTAGGTATATATTCAAAAGAAAGGAAATCAGTATATCATTTTTGGTTTTGGTTGTTGTTGTTGGTGGTGGTGGTGGTGGTGGTTGTTTTGGTTTTCTTGAGATGGAATCTTGCTCTGTCACCCAGGCTGGAGTGAAATGGCATGATCTCGGCTCACTGCAGCCCCTGCCTCCCAGATTCAAGTGATTCTCCTGCCTCAGCCTCTCGAGTAGCTGGGATTGGCACATGCCACCACGCCCAGCTGATTTTTGTATTTTAAGTAGAGATGGGGTTTTGCCATGTTAGCCAAGCTGGTTTCAAACTCTTGACCTTAGGTGATCCACCCACCTTGGCCTCCCAAAGTGCTGGGATTACAGGCATGAGCCACCATGCCCAGCCTGGAAATCTGTATATCAAAGAAATATCTGTATTTCCATGTTTATTGCAGCGCTATTCACAATATCCAAGATATGGAATCTACCTAAGTGTTCATCACTAGATGAATGTACAAAGAAAATGTGGTGCCTAGACAAAGGAGTGCTATTCAGAATGAAATCCTGCCAGTTGCTGCAACAAGGATGAGACTGGGGGTCATTATGCTAAGTGAAGTAAGCCAGGTGCAGAAAGTCAAATATCGCATGTTCTCACTCCTATGTGGGAGTTAAAACATGCTGATCTCATGGAGTTAGAATGTAGAACGATAGTTATCAGACAGTGGGAAGAGAAGGGGCTGATGAGGTGAGATTGACTCATGGGTATAAAAATACAGTTAGAAGGAATACATTCTAGTGTTTGACGGCACAGTAGGTGACTATAGTTAACAATAATTTATTGTATATTTCCAAATAGCTGGAAGAGAAGATTTGAAATGTTGCCAACACAAAGAAATGATA
>NW_012102199.1:129710-130743 GCF_000951045.1 Mandrillus leucophaeus
CATTAGTTATTTTTCCTGATCCTCTCCCTCCTCCCACCCTCCACCCTCCAATAGGCCCCAGTGTGTGCTGTTCCCTTCTATGTGTCTGTGTGTTCTCGTCATTTAGCTCCCACTTACAAGTGAGAACATGTGGTATTTGGTTTTCTGTTCCTGTGTTAATGTGCTAAGGATAATGGCCTCCAGCTCCATCCATGTTCCTGCAAAGGACATGATCTCATTCTTTGTTATGGCGGCATAGTATTCCACGCTGTATATGTACCACATTTTCTTTACCCGGTCTATCATTGATGGGCATTTAGGTTGATTCCATGTCTTTGCTATTGTGAACAGTATTGCAATGAACATACCCGTGCATGTGTCTCTATAAAAGAAGGATATATGTTCCTTTGGGTATATACCCAGGAATGGGATTGCTGGACCAAATGGTATGTCTATCTTTCAATCTTTGAGGAATAACCACACTGTCTTCCCCAATGGTTGAACTAATTTACACTCCCTCCAACAGTGTATAAGCCCTTCCCTTTTCTCCACAACCTCACCAGCATCCATACTTGTTAATGTTTGAAATGATGGAGACGTATTTTCTAAGAGATTCAACCGTACATATGAATGTTACTTTTATTTTCCCTTGGACTCACTTTTTTGTTAATTTTTATTTTTGAATAATCTGGATTTACAGAGTAGTTACAAAGAGAGCACAGACTTCCCATAATTCCCATGCCTGTTCCCATGGGAACTAGATATAAGCAATGGTTGAAAAACATTCTGAATGTACCTCAGAATGCCACCTTACAATGGCTACCGCTTTTTACGTATTTGTTTTGTTTCAGCTGCCTTACTAAAATCATGCTCAGTTAAAATAAGTTTTCAGGCTGGGCCTGGTGGCTCACGCCTATAATTTCAGCACTTTGGGAGGCTGAGGCGGGGGGATCACAAGGTCAGGAGTTCGAGACCAGCCTGATCAACATAGTGAAACCCCGTCTCTACTAAAAATACAAAAATTAACCAGGCGTGGTGGCGTGCGTCTGTAATC
>NW_012102199.1:130793-132254 GCF_000951045.1 Mandrillus leucophaeus
TTTGGTTTGGTTTGGTTTGGTTTGGTTTGGTTTGGTTTGACAGAGTCTTGCTCTGTCGCCCAGGCTGGAGTACAGGGGCGCAATCCCGGCTTGCTGCAATCTCTGCCTCCTAGGTTCAAGCGATTCTCCTGTCTCAGCCTCCCAAGTAGCTGGGATTACAGGCATGCGCCATCACGCCTGGCTAATTTTTGTATTTTTTTGTTTTTGGTATAGACAGGGTTTCGCCATGTTGGCCAAGCTGGTCTTGAACTCCTGACCTCAAGTGATCCTTCTGCCTTGGTCTCCCAAAGTGCTGGGATTACAGATGTAAGCCACCACATGCAGCCGTGTCCTGATATTTTATATTTGCATTTAATACACTGGCTCCAAAGGTGTCCTATGAATTGCATCTCCTGTTTATTTTCTTTTTTTTTTTTCTTTTTTCTTTTTTTTTTTTTGAGACGGAGTCTGGCTGTGTCACCCAGGCTGGAGTGCAGTGGTCGGATGTCAGCTCACTGCAAGCTCCGCCTCCCGGGTTTACGCCATTCTCCTGCCTCAGCCTCCCGAGTAGCTGGGACTACAGGTGCCTGCCACCTCGCCCAGCTAGTTTTTTGTATTTTTCAGTAGAGACAGGGTTTCACCGTGTTAGCCAGGATGGTCTGGATCTCCTGACCTCGTGATCCTCCCGTCTCGGCCTCCCAAAGTGCTGGGATTACAGACTTGAGTCACCGCGCCCGGCCTAGATCCCTTTATTCTTAAAAGGAATATTTCTACCTCAGTTGTATGTTATATTTTCTTATGCCTAGGTTTTTGCAACTTTAAGTATTTATCCACATGGAAATCATTAAATTGCTGCTATTTTATGTCTCGTTTCAGTTCATTACTGATGCTTCTTTTGATTTTGTTTAATATATTGTTATTTTGAAACCACTATATTTAAACTGACTTTATTCTCTTGCCATTCTTTTCATCTCATTACTTCTTATTTTCTTAAAATATGTTTCTATACAATGCACATGTATTCACATACGTTTGTGAAAACACAAGAGTGAACAAAGCAAGTTAAGCCTCCGCTCACTTATACTTGGCATAAGAATGGCGAAGACAGAATATAATGAAATAAATGTGTGTATGACACAATGTCCTTGGGGATTAATTGCATGAAGAAGGCATTTCAGTGTAAAAGGACTTGTCACAGCATGCACAGAACTTTACAGAGTAATATCGGCGAAGCCTTTGCATGTTGCAAAAAGACCAGAACCAGAAATAGAGTGTGCCTGTGGGATTATAAATAAAGAGATCAAAATCCAAACCCCCCCCAAAAATAGCAAAGAATAGATTGCCGGCCGGCACGGTGGCTCACGCCTGTAATCCCAGCACTTTGGGAGGCCGAGGCAGGTGGATCACTTGAGGTCAAGAGTTTGAAACCAGCCTGACCAACATGGCGAAACTCCGTCTCTGCTAAAAATACAAAATTAGCTG
>NW_012102199.1:132598-137879 GCF_000951045.1 Mandrillus leucophaeus
TGCCTTTTTAATACAGGTCTCATTTCTTTTTCTCCTTGGATTGCATTGGTTGAAACTTCCAGGGCACTGACAAATAATTACTAATGATAAGCATACTTTTCCTTTTTAATTCTTAAAGGAGAATTCTCCTATTGTTCCTGCCACACAGCCTCACCAGAGCATTTTTAGAAGTAAGTTCAGTTTTTTATTTAATTCCTTCCTTGGTTATTGATCTGTTTTCCTCCATCCTGAATCAACTTTGGGCACTTATGTTTTTCCAGAAATAAGTTTGTTTCTTGGATATTTTAATGTTTTTAACATGGCATTATAAATAACATTATCTTGCAAAGTTGAGCATTTCCTTATCTCTGTGTTCATTTTTTTTCTCATTCCTGGTTCCAGGCCTTTCTGTTCTTTCTCCCTCTTTGTATCCCTTTTGTTACACTTTTATCTAATTTTTTCTATTTGTTTGTGTTTGCCGAAGAATTAGCTCGGGAATTTATTTTTCAGTTCCAGAATATGTCTTCTTTTTAGTTCATTAACTCTGCTTTGATCTTTATTGCTACTTCTTTCTCTTTTAACAGAATGTTAAATGTTTTCTGATAATTTTTAACAAAATCAAATTTTACAATATTGATTTTGTAACATTTGTATTGACAATATCTTCAAATTTTTAAGTTTTTATTTCTTGAGGATAGGCCGCACATGTATTCATTTGCAATTTTCAAACAGTATACTAAAAAAGGAATCTAAAAGTCAAGATTAATATTAACACTCAAAGATGATCCCTCTTCATGCTTTGGGGTGTGTTGTTATAGATTTTTTTTTTTTTGGTGCCAATGTGTGTAATTGTAAGAGATCCATAGGCTGAGTTCATTTCTCTAGCTCAGAAAAGGAGACCAAATGTCTTTTCATAGCAGTATCTGAAATGTTTTCTTTCAACATGATAGAATTTTGCTTTTTTTTTTTTTTTCTTAGATGGAGTCTCACTCTGTCTCCAGGCTGGAGTGCAGTGGCGCGATCTCGGCTCACTGCAACCTCCGCCTCCTGTGTTCAAGTAATTCTCCCTCAGCCTCCCGAGTAGCTTCGAGTAGCTGGGATTACAGACGCGTGCAACCACGCCCAGCTAATTTTTGTATTTTTAGTAGAGACGGGGTTTCACCATGTTGGCCAGGATGGTCTCGATCTCTTGACCTCGTGATCCATCTGCCTTGGCCTCCCAAAATGTTGGGATTACAGGGGTGAGCCACCGTGCCCAGCCGGAATTTTGCATTCTTACTCTTCTTTCATGCAGACATTTTAATTCCCTCAGTGAAAGGGGTATGTTATTGTTAATTTTACCTTTTTAGAGTAACAGTAAAAACAAAACATTTTCTCAAACATTTATTACCTTTTTTACTGTTCATTTTATGAACCTTTAATATTCTATTGATTTTCCCCAGCAATGCATTAATATTTCAATGATTTATACTTATCTTTATAATGATACTAACTTTTGTCAGTTAAATAGATTATTTTTGCATTCTAACTTTCTGCAAGACACATTTTCTCATTCAGAATTTTTCAATGTACGGTTCCAGTTGCTGATCTCCTTTTTCTATCAAAGGTGAATTATTCAGAAAGAATTTGCACTTTCAAAGATCATATCTATCCATGTATAAATACATATAATCTATATGTTTATCCATGTTTTCTTCAGATAGCTTAAGTAGTCTCTTGTCTGTTTGAAATGTATTTGGGACTACAGAGATGGGATTTAACATTTTTTCTAACTAACTAATCATTAAACACTTATTTATATCTTTTAAAAACACTATTTAAAATAACTAAAGGAGACCAGGGAAGATGGCTCACACCTGTAATCCCAGTACTTTGGGAGGCCGAGGTAGGTGGATCACCTGAGGTCAGGAGTTCAAGACCAGCCTGACCAACATGGTGAAACCCCGTCTCTACTAAAAATACAAAATTAGACGGGCACGGTGACACATGCCTGTAATCCCAGCTACTTGGGAGGCTGAGGCTGGAGAATCGCTTGAACCCAGGAGGCGCAGGTTGTGGTGAACCAAGATCACGTCATTGGGTAGACATTTTTTTTCATGTGTTAAAAATACACATATAGATTATGTTAATTTCTTAACCATATTTTAATGTAATACTCCCCCACATAACATCTCGGCTATTCGTATTATATTAGGAAGTCCTTTGATTTTTTTTTTTTTTATTGATTCCGAGCCAGCGTGCCCGGCCGGAAATGTCTTAATTTTTTTTAAAACTGAGAAAGGCCATTTACAAATTATCCTAAGAGAAGAAAATATAAAACTCAAATTAATCAAAAACTTTCTTTGTATTTAAGAAAACTTAGAAAATAAGTAAATGTCCAACATAGGCAGGTTTTAAAGAGCCATTTCTGTGTGGCAGAATATTTTGATCTGATGAGAATCAGGTGATGGCAAATGGGGGTAAAATTTATTTCTATATCTAGAAACTCTAGGACTTTTCTATTTCAAAATTCCATTTTTTTTGTTGAGTTTAGGTAGGGAAATGGATAATATAAATGAAATGTAAACAATGATTATTAATAACAGTGGTTATGGCCGGGCGCAGTGGCTCAAGCCTGTAATCCCAGCACTTTGGAAGGCAGAGGTGGGTGGATCACGAGGTCAGGAGATCAAGACCATCCTGACTAACACGGTGAAACCCCATCTCTACTAAAAAAATACAAAAATCTAGCCGGGCGAGGTGGCGGGCGCCTGTAGTCCCAGCTACTCGGGAGGCTGAGGCAGGAGAATGGCGTAAACCCAGGAGGCGGAGCTTGCAGTGAGCTGAGATCCGGCCACTGCACTCCAGCCTGGGCGACAGAGCGACACTCCATCTCAAATTAAAAAAATAAAAAATAAAAAATAAAAAAAAAATAACAGAGGTTATTATTTTTTAGCAGAAGAAGCATCCAAGATCCAGAGGATTTAACATGTAGAAATTACAACCGGGCACAGTGGCTTGTAGTCCCAGATACTTGGGAGGCTGAAGTGGGAGGATCACTTGAGCCCAGAAGTTCGAAGCTGCAGTGAGCTAGAATGGTGCCACTGCACTCCAACCTGGGCAACAGAGCAAGACCTTATCTCTAAAACAGAATGAAAAACAAATTACAGGAATGCAGCACAATAGAAGAAAAAGCCTTCTGAGGATTGGAAATCTGCCTAGAATTAGGAAATTTTCACTCTCTAATTTCCTAATTCCCATGCCTTAGGCAGAAAGGGCAAGAGCAGCCAGGGATGCTGGGGAGGGGATGATTGCTTAGGGACACAGGCAAGCGTTGAAGCAATAGTCCTCAAACTTGAGTGTGCATCAGAATTCCCTAGAGGGCTTGTTAAAACCCAGAATGCAGGCCGGGCACAGTGGCTCATGCCTGTAATACCAGCACTTTGGGAGGCTGAGGCGGGCGTATCATCTGAAGTCAGGAGTTTGAGACCAGTCTAGCCAACTTGGAGAAACCCCGTCTCTCCTAAAACTACAAAAAAAAAAAAAAAAAAATTTCTTGGGCGCAGTGGTTTGCGCCTGTAGTGCCAGCTTCTCAGGATGCTGAGGCATGAGAATTGCTTGAACCCGGGAGGCAGAGGTTGCAGCGAGCTGAGATTACAGCATTGCACTCCAGCCTGGGCAACACAGTGAGACTCTGTCTCAAAAAAAAAAAAAAATTAAAAATTAAAAGGACAGGCACAGCGGCTCATGCCTGTAAGCCCAGCACTTTGGGAGGCCAAGGCGGGAGGATCAGGAAGTCAGGAGTTCGAGACCAGCCTGACTAATATGGTGAAACCCCGTCTCTACTAAAAATACAGAAATTAGCTGGGCGTGCCTGTAATCCCAGCTACTCCGGAGGCTGAGGCAGGAGAATCCCCTGAACCCAGGAGGTGGAGGTTGCAGTGAGCCGAGATTGTGCCACTGTACTCTAGCCTGGGCGAAAGTGCAAGACTCCGTCTCAAACAAACACACACCAGAATGCGGGCTCCAAACCCAGAGTATCTAATTCAGTTGGTCAGGCGGGCATGATAAGGCGCATATATAATGAGTTCCCAGGTGATGTTGATGGGGCTGTTCCAGGAACCACAGTTTGAGGACCAATGACGTAGGGATGACTTCTCCAGGTAGCGATGGTAACTGTAACTTGTCGGCAAAGAAATCCAATAATTAGCCAACATGCGTGATTTCTTGAGTTCCCTGGGTTTGAGTAAATTTGGTGTGGCTGTTTGTTATTGTTGCTGTTGTTGTTGTTATTTTTGCCTCCTTCTCAGTAAACCCAGCGGCCCCATGGAAAGAGGAAACCACACAGAAGTTGGAAACTTTCTCCTCCTGGGATTCGCAGAGGACTCTGACATGCAGCTTCTTCTCTATGGGCTGTTCCTCTCCGTGTACCTGGTCACCATCACCGGAAACCTGCTCATCATCCTGACCATCAGCTCAGACTCCCACCTCCACACCCCCATGTACTTCTTCCTCTCCAACCTGTCCTTTGCTGACATCTGTTTCACGTCCACGACTGTCCCAAAGATGCTAGTGACTATCCAAACACAAAGCAAAATGATCACTTTTGCAGGCTGCCTCACCCAGATATTTTTTTTCACTGCATTTGGATGCCTGGACAACTTGCTCCTGACCGTGATGGCCTATGACCGCTTCGTGGCCATCTGTCACCCCCTGCACTACATGGTCATCATGAACCCCCGGCTCTGTGGGCTGCTGGTTCTGGGGTCCTGGTGCATCAGTGTCATGGGTTCCCTGCTCGAGACCTTGACCATTTTGAGGCTGTCCTTCTGCACAAACATGGAAATTCCACACTTTTTTTGTGATCCTTCCGAAGTCTTGAAGCTCTCCTGTTCTGACACCTTCATCAATAACATCGTGATGTATTTTATGACCATTGTCCTGGGTGTTTTTCCTCTCTCTGGAATCCTATTCTCTTATTCTCAGGTTTTCTCCTCCATCCTGAGAGTATCATCTGCCAGAGGCCTGCACAAAGCCTTTTCCACCTGTGGTTCCCACCTCTCAATGGTCAGCTTGTTCTATGGCACAGGCCTTGGGGTCTATCTCAGTTCTGCAGCTACACCATCTTCTAGGAGAAGTCTGATGGCCTCGGTGATGTACAGCATGGTCACCCCCATGCTGAACCCCTTCATCTACAGTCTGAGGAACAGGGACATGAAGGGGTCACTGGGGAGACTCCTCCTCAGGGCAACGTCTCTCAATGAGGAAACCATTGCCAAGCTCTCATGAATTGCAGTGAACACAATACTGAGGCCAGACTGGC
>NW_012102199.1:138789-140895 GCF_000951045.1 Mandrillus leucophaeus
TCAGGTAATCTGCCCGCCTTGGCCTCCCAAAGTGCTGGGATTACAGGCAATGAGCCACCGCACCCTGGCTTCTTATACATTTTAAAGCATCTCTTCCCTTGTATCTTCCTTTGGAACGTTTCCTGCCCTTGCTACTGCTAATAAAGTTATATAGGATTACCCTTTCTAACTTTCTAACCAGTAATTTTAACTTTGCGTGAATACAACCTGGTGTTTTCTCAGTTATCTTTAGTAATGATTTGGATTTTGTTTTTTGTTTTTGTTTTTGAGACAGAGTCTCCCTCTGTTGCCCTGGCTGGAGTGCAGTGACGCCATCTCGGCTCACTGCAAGCTCCACCTCCCGGGTTGAAGCAATTCCCCTGACTCAGCCTCCTGAAGAGATGGAACTACAGGCATGCACCACCACATCCTGCTAGTATTTTCAGTAGAGACAGGGTTTCACCATGTTGGCTAGGCTGATCTCAAACTCCTGACCTCAAGCGATCTGCCTGCCTCAGCCTCCTGAAGTGCTAAGATTACAGGCATGAGCCACCGCACCCGGCCTGATTTGAGTTAAAAATATATATATCAAATCTTACATGTTAAATATATACCGTCAGAAGCGATGAGATATGTCCCTATTTTGGACATGTTGCCCTGGAAACTCATTTACAGAGATGTTTTTTGAGGTTACATGAATAAAAATAGCTCAAAGAGTTGCCCCCTTTTTTTATCCAATTCACTTTCCTTTCAGGCACACGAACTTTACTTCACTTCTACTCTTTCACAATATCGGTCCCTTGAATTTCACAGCAATGTCTTACCCATTTTTGCAATCACAATGCCTGGTACAGTTATTGGTAAGGAGTTCATGTTTACATGATATTTGTCAAATGGAGTAGAAAAACAGATGGGTGGATGGTTAAATAGAAAATAAGATCTGGACCAGAAATATACAAACTGATTAATCTGATTAGAGCTTTTGGCCGGCATGGTGCTGCATGCCTGTAGTTTCAGCTACTCAGGAAGCTGAGGTGGGAGGATGGCTTGAACCCAGGAGGTTGAGATTGCAGTGAGCTGTGATTATGCCACTGTACTCCAGCCTGGGTGACAGAGTGAGACCCTGTTTCTAAATAATAATAATAATAATAAATTAAGTTGCTGAGCTAGAAATAAAATTCAAGGTTATTGATGTTGATATTAATAACACTTTCTATACCAGCACAGTTTAAGAGCTTTATGTACATTACCTCATTTAATGTTTCCAATAACTCTTTTATGTGATTCGTATTAGTTCTCATATTTACAAATAAGAAAGTAAGAGCTTATGGTAAGTAGGTAACTAGCTCAAAGTAATAAATGTAGTGACAAGGTTCCAACGCAGGGCTGTAGGAATCAGACGGCTCTCCCAGGCCTTATGTTACGTTACTGTGGAGTCCTAATTAGGGAAAAGGAGTCAGGCTGGTGAGACCAAGGGAAAGCAAAAAGAAGAAGCAGATAGAAGTCTGCCTTTCTTCACGGTCCCGGACACAAAGCCCTCCTGTACAAATAACTCACAATCTTCCTGCACTCAGCTATCGCCAGATCCTCGGCTGATACAAAAATTGGAAGTTAGCTCACTGCAACCTTGGCGTGATCAATACTGTACAAAGCCCTCTTCAGCACACAGCACAAGCACTGTCTTATAAAATCCCCAGCAAGCTTTTGTCTCTTTGCAGTCAGCTCTTCTATTGCTGGCCTGCCCATTGCTTCCTTGCAACGTATTTTCATACTTTCTCCAATAAATCTGCCTTTCTTTACCTACAACTGTATTGGTAAATTCTTCTTATCCTCCACACCACCAGCCCCAGACAGTCGCCACTCACCCATGACAGCTACCTCTAGCCAAACCTTCTAATAATAATAGTTAAACCTCAAAGGAACCAGGAATTCTCTGACATAAATTCTTACTTCTGGAATTACACTCCCCAACCAAGAACTGTGTTTGGGTGCTGCAGCCTCAGAAATAAATTAAACCCGTGAGTAAGATTTATTGTTTCCTTTGATATTTTAATTTGACTTCCTTTGATTGTTCATGAAAATGAGCGTGCTCGATCTTTTTGTGTTTGATGTTTTTATAGTAACTCT
>NW_012102199.1:140945-143232 GCF_000951045.1 Mandrillus leucophaeus
AAAGCCCTCTTCAGCACACAGCACAAGCACTGTCTTATAAAATCCCCAGCAAGCTTTTGTCTCTTTGCAGTCAGCTCTTCTATTGCTGGCCTGCCCATTGCTTCCTTGCAACGTATTTTCATACTTTCTCCAATAAATCTGCCTTTCTTTACCTACAACTGTGTTGGTAAATTCTTCTTATCCTCCACACCACCAGCCCCAGACAGTCGCCACTCACCCATGACAGCTACCTCTAGCCAAACCTTCTAATAATAATAGTTAAACCTCAAAGGAACCAGGAATTCTCTGACATAAATTCTTACTTCTGGAATTACACTCCCCAACCAAGAACTGTGTTTGGGTGCTGCAGCCTCAGAAATAAATTAAACCCGTGAGTAAGATTTATTGTTTCCTTTGATATTTTAATTTGACTTCCTTTGATTGTTCATGAAAATGAGCGTGCTCGATCTTTTTGTGTTTGATGTTTTTATAGTAACTCTCTTTTCCAGCTTTACTGAGGTATAATTGACGAATAGACATTGTACACATTCAAGGTGTATGACATGATTTGATACATGTATACATTGTATAGTGATTTACTTGCATTTATTTTTACTAGATTTTGAGTTTACCTCCTTTGATCATTTATAATCTTAGATTTTTTAAAATTCTAGTTGACTGAGTTTTTAAATTTTTATTCTTAATCTTTATGGATACATAATAGTTGTACAAATTTATGGAGTACGTGCAAAACTTTTCCACAAACGTACAATGTATAATAATCAAATCAAGGTAATTGGGGTATCTATCGCTTCAAGCATTTATCATTTCTTTGCGTTATAAACATTCCAATTCCACTTTTTTAGTTATTTTGAAATATACAACAAATTATTGTTAACTATAGTCACCCTATTGTGCTACCAAATACTAGATTTTATTCCTTCTAACTGTATTTTTGTATCCGTTAACTATCCCTTCTTTATCCTCCCTCCCTACTACCCCTCCTAGATTCTGGTAACCATCATTCTACTCTGTTTCCATGAGTTCAATTTCTTCAGCTCCCACATACAAATGAGAACATGTAATGTGTTTTTGTGTGCCTGGCTTATTTTTTTGTTGTTGTTTTGTTTCTGTGTTTTTGAGACAGACTTTTGCTCTTGACACCCAGGCTGGAGTGCAATGGTGCGATCTCAGCTCACTGCAACCTCCACCTCCCGGGTTCAAGCCAGTCTTCCTGCCTCAGCCCTGCAAGTAGCTGGGATTACAGGTAGCCACCACCACGCCCAGCTAATTTTTGTATTTTTCAGAGAGACGGGGTTTCACTATGTTGGCCAGGCTGGTCTTGAACTCCTGAACTCAGGTGATCTGCCCGCCTCAGCCTCCCAAAGTGCTGGGATTACAGGCATAAGCCACCGTGTCCGGCCCTGAATTCTATGAGCCTTTCCAGTGAATTGCTGAACCTAAAGGTGGCCTTGGGGGACCCCTGACACAGAGACCATGGCTATTGTTTTATTAGGAGAAATAATGGTTTTTCTTTACCCTCTTCAGTTCCGCCGCTCTTTGAGAATATAAGAAACATGAGTTGACCCCACTTCTTGTTGAAGCTGAAGCTTCCCTTCTCCCTAAACCTAGGAGAAACATTTCTTTCCCTCCCTTGCTCACGCTGTCCTTCAAGCCCTCAGCATGTGCTCAGAGAGAAACAGAGACCTTATATACCTTTCATTCCTGCTCCTTTATTACACTTTTCCCTCCCCCTTAAACGAGTCAAGCAGAACATGTGTGTTCAGCCCACGGTCAGCTGGGTGGCAGATGTGTCCCCAGGACTCCCCTCCCCAGGCCCCTTCCCTCCTCTCTTGGGGGACAGAGCTGGAGGCCCCTCACATAGCACTCTCATTGCCTCCCCGTCCCCGGGATGCCCCCTTCTCCTGTGCCATGAGGGACTTGTAGGGTTTCCCCAGGCTGGGGAGGGTGAGCTCAGCTTCCTGAAGCTCCAGCTCCCGCTGAGACAAGTGCTCGATGACGGCTGCTCCAATTGAGTCTCCCAGTACGTTGGTCATTGTGCGAAGCCGGTCACTGGTACAGGGGAAAAAGAAGCTGCCATTAATGGGGGCTTGAAAAGCTTCACAGAAAGAGGGTGCTGCAGAAGGGGGGGTCCCTGTGCCAGGGAGTCAGGGAGCTCCCATTCCAGAACAATCCATGACCACATGTCCCCAACTAGGTTCTTCCCCCTCTCTGTCCTGTTTCTCCTCCTAACAAACAGGATGGACCAGCTCTGAGATGTTCATGTTTGATCTTAGATGTGATTTTT
>NW_012102199.1:143749-152861 GCF_000951045.1 Mandrillus leucophaeus
AAAAGCCAGGCATGGTGGCATGTGCCTGTAACCCCAGCGACTTGGGAGGCTGAGGCAGGAAAATCGCTTGAACCTGGGAGGCAGAGGTTGCAGTAAGCTGAGATCGAGCCACTGCACTCCAGCTTCGGTGACAGAGCGAGACTCTGTCTCAAAAAGAAAAAAGAAAAGAAAAGAAAAAATGAACATCCCATACAGACAATTAAGTGTTATGAACTGAAAAGCACATCGAATCAGGAATGGTAAACCAGGGCAGGCCAGAGTCAATACAGGTGTAAACTAGGGCAGGCTGAAGATTGTAAAATTGGAACTCAGGCTCAGCTGTCAGCTCCCATGTGGGAATGAAAGTCCAGGCTTCCTTTAATGTAAACCTCCTGGTTTTGTTGTTGTTGCTGGTTTTGGTTTTTGTTTTTTGAGATGGTGTTTCGCTCCTGTCGCCCAGGCTGGAGTGCAGTGGTGTGATCTCGGCTCACTGCAACCTCCACCTCCCAGGTTCAAGGAATTCTCCTGCCTCAGCCTCCTGAGCAGCTGGAATTACAGGCACATGCCACCACACTCGGCTAATTTTTTTTTTTTCTTTTTTTTGTATTTTTAGTAGAGACAGGGTTTCACCATGTTGTCCAGGCTGGTCTCAAACTCCTGACCTCAGGTGATCCACCCGCCTCAGCCTCCCAAAGTGCTGGGATTACAAGCGTGAGCCACCGCACCTGGCCTAGATCACCTTTTTGTGACTTCCACATACAACAGGTAAAAAAGGAGTTTTTCCCACTGATAAGTAAAGCCCCCATTGCTTGTCTCCAATTCTACTTCCCAAAGATAACTCTGTGGGATTTGGGGTCCAGAGGCCATGGATTGGAGGCCTCTCCAAGGCCTCCTTTTCACTCGAAAATTCTGGACCACTTCATCTCTGCTGGAATGAAAGTCCACAGGTTAAGGATGTCGCAGGGGAAAGCAGTATATGCAGAAGCAGGAGCACCAGGGTCCAGCCTGGAGAACACTCACAGGAACCAGTCCACGGCGATGATGAGCGTGATGTCCTCCGTGGGCAAGCCGACCGACGTGAGCACAATGACCATGGTGACCAGACCCGCCTGCGGGATGCCAGCAGCCCCAACACTGGCCGCTGTGGCTGTGATGCTGCAGGGGGAGGGAGAACATGGGGAGGCAGGTGGAGGGAAGAAGGCGATGAGGAAGAGATAGGAAAAAGACAGAGAGAAGGGAAGAGATCCGCTCCCCAAGGCATCTTAAATTAAACGCCCAAGCCAGACAGACACAGAGAGAAAAATACTGCTTGATCTCTCTCTCTCTCTCTCTCTCTCTCCCCTCTCTTCTCTCTCTCTCCTCTCTCTCCTCTCTCTCTCCCTCCTCTCTCTCTCTCTCTCTCTCTCTGAAACAGAGTCTCACTCTGTTGCCCAGGCTGAAGTGCAGTGGTGTTATCTCAGCTCACTGCAACTCACTACTCAATCCCACCTTAACCTCCTGAGTAGCTGGGACCACAGGCACATGCCATAACACCTGGTTTTTTGTGTGTGGTTTTTTTTTTGTTTTTTTTTTTTTGTATTTTTGTAGAGATGGGATCTCACTATGTTGCCCAGGCTGGTCTCAAACTCCTGGGCTCAAACAATCCTCCCACCTCAGCCTCCCAAAGTGCTGGGATTAAAGGCATGAGCCACCATGCCTGGCCTTGACCTCCCCCATACTTAGAATCTAAAAGATAATAATAATAAGTTGAATACATAATTGGGAGATGTAGTCAAAGAATTCAAAGTTGCATTTAAAGGCCAGGCACGGTGGCTCACACCTGTAATCCCAGAAGTTTGGGAGGCCAAGGTGGGAGGACTGCTTGAGCCCAAGAGTTCAAGACCAGCCTGGACAACATAGTGAGACCCTGTCTCTACAAAAATTTTAAAAAAAAAAATTATCAGGGATGGTGGTGCATGCCTGTAGTCCCAGCTACTTAGGAGGCTAAGACGGGAGGATGGCTTGAGCCCAGGAGGTTGAGGCTGTAGTGATCTATGCCTGCATCACTGCACTCCATCCTGGGTGACAGAGTGAGATTCTGTCTCAAAAAAAAAAAAAAAAATGCAGTTACGTAGGGTGAATATATCTAGAGATCTAAAGTACTATAGGAGGAGTACAGTTAATAATATTTGGGTGTACACTGGAAATTTTCTAACAGAGTAGATTTTAGGTATTCTTAGTAGAAAAAAGAAAGGCAACTATGTAAAAGGACAGATTTTAACTGCACTCCAGCCTGGGCAACAGAGCGAGACTCTTGGCTCACTGCAACCTCCGCCTCCCACGTTCAAGTGATGCTTGTGCCTCAGCCTCCCGAGTAGCTGGGATTACAGGCGACAGCCACGACGCCCAGCAAATTTTTGTATTTTTAGTAGAGATGGGGTTTCACCATGTTGGCCAGGCTGGTCTCAGACTCCTGACCTCAAGTGATCCTCCCGCTTTGGCCTCCCAAAGTGCTGGAATTACAGGCGTGAGCCACCTCGCCTGGCAGAGTTTACTTTCTAGTATGGGAAGCAAATAATAAACAAAATGAATAAGTAAAATTCATACTATATGGAGATGGTACTACATGGGGAAACGGTGCCTCCTTAGCAAGACCGGATATGCCATTTTAAACAGGGCTTCCCTGAAAAAGTAACGCTGAAGACCTGAAGGAGATAACAACAGCTCACTGCTATTTTTATAATGACTAAGTTGGAACCATTGGATGATAGGACGTATAAACACAGGAATAGATAAATATATAAGGCCTATAAATACAAGAATCTATATTCATAACAAGAACCTCGGGTTATTAGGACGCACCAGCCATGCTTTGGAAAACACTGGACAAAGGGATCTCCCACGTGAGAGGGAAACTGACGGGAACGTCTTGGCAGCTCCTGACAGCCTCAGGTGGCAACTTTACCTTTCACCTCATCCGGCATTGGGTTCTTTCCACATCCCCCTTCCAACATCCGAGGGCTCCTCTGAGCTCCAGCTGTGGCCCCCTCCTCCCTCCCCAACCCTCCCAGCCAAGCTGAAGATCGCTGAAGTCTCATCTGCTGGCAGATCCCCTCACCTGATGGTTGTGATCTGACCCAGGTTGAGCTCGTAGTTGTTAACTTGAGCAATGAAGATGGCAGCCAGGGCCTCGTAGAGGGCAGTGCCGTCCATGTTGACCGTGGCGCCCACGGGCAGGACGAACCTGGTGATGCGGCGGTCCACACCCAGGCCCTCCTCCAGGCAGCGGAAGGTGATGGGCAGCGTTGCTGAGCTGGGGGAAAGAGCCCAGGGTTGAGGACGGGGCGTGGCCTGGTGGGGGCGGGGCTGGGAACAGGGTGTGGCCTAGTGGGGCAGGGCAGAGAATGGGGCGTGGCCAAGCCGAAGAAAGGCTGGGAACAGGGCGTGACCTAGTGGGGCACGGCTGAGAATGGGGAGGGCTGGGTCACATGGGCGGGGCTGAGAACAGGGGAGGAGTAGGTGAGGCGGGGCTCAGAGCAGGACGTGGCCAGGTGAGGAAGAACTGAGAATAGGGCGTGGCCAGGCAGGGCGGGGCGTGGCCTGGGCAAAAATGAGCCGAAGGAGCGTTCCCCTTGAGAACATTGAGCAGGCCAGGTGGGGGCTCCGCAAGAGGCAGAAGCCAAGGGTATAACATTTCAGAGGCTGATAACTGCGCAAAGGAAAGGAGCAACTCCCCATCATACAGGGAGAAAACAGCAATGAGGGTCCCCCAAGCTGAAGATCTCTTGACCCACTTAAAGCCAATAGCTAAGACCAATGACTACACACACTAGTTTATGGCACTAGTTCATTCTACCTATCCATTTCCAGAAAGGACAGGACCAAAGGTCTGCTGACTTCAGGGAGGGCCCCTATTCCAGACTCCCCTGTTTGCACCATCATTGACCTCAGCTATGTTAACTTTCTCTATCCATCTCCCCACCATGTCTTATGGGAGAAAAGTGACCTAATTGGTTGGCGAGTTTAGTCAAAGAAGTGGGCATCTCATTTGGGGTAAGCCTGTCCACAGGACATGTGCTCTGTGGTCAGCTTTATATCATACGGTTGGAATCCTGGACTCATAGAGGGTCTTTGGGTGTCCAGCTCAGCGGTGACTACGTGAGTTTAATTCTAGGATACAGTGACATTAGTCTTACATAGGCATAGACCAAGAGGCACCAAGATACCCTGACCAGCATTATGGGCAATTTTAAAAATTCTATTTTTGACCAGGTGCAGTGGTTCGTGCCTGTAATCACAGCACTTTGGGAGGGCGAGGCGGGCAGATCACTTGAGCTCAGGAGTTCAAGACGAGCCTGGCCAACATGGCAAAACCCCGTCTCTACAAAAAAAAAAAAAAAAAAAAAAAACACTTAGCCGGGAGGGCTAAAAAAAATTAGCCAGGAGGACTGGAATCACGCACCTGTAATTCCAGCTACTTGGGAGGCTGAGGTGGGAGGATCACTTGAGCCTGGGAGGTGGAGGTTGCAGTGAGTGGAGATCACACCACAGCACTCTAGCCTGGATGATAGAGTGAGGCCTCATGTCAAAAGAAAATTTAAAAAAAAAAAAAAGATATTTTTGGCTGGGCGTGGTGGCTTACACCTGTAATCCCAGCACTTTGAGAGGCCAAGGTGGGTGGATCACATGAGGCCAGGTGTTCAAGACCAGCCTGGCCAACATGGCAAAACCCCATCTCTACTAAAAATACAAAAATTAGCCAGGTGTGGTGGCGCACACCTGTAATCCTAGCTACTTGGGAGGCTGAGGCAGGAGAATCGCTTGAACCTAGGAGGCAGAGGTTGCAGTGAGCCAAGATCACATCACTGCACTCCAGTCTGGGCAACACAGTGAGACTTTGTCTCAAAAAAAAAAAAAAAAATTCTTCCATCTTTTTGGCTGTTGTGCTACTTTTCAAATTGTTTTTGAATTGGGATGATGCTCTTAATTAATCCCCTAAAACTACAAAAGAAGAAGAGGAGGAGGAAGAAGAAAAAGGAGAAGAGAATAAAGGGGAAGAAAAGAGAAGGAGGAGGAGGAGAAGGAGGAGAAGGAGGAAGAGGAGGAGGAGGAGGAGGAGGAGGCGGCAGCAGCCAAGAGATCTCCCAGACACCATCTCACAAGCAGAGATGACACCCTCTGAGCTAGGAATTGACTGAGCTCATGGGGCATCCTGGAATCTTCCCTCTTAACCTCAAAATTGGTACCTGGTTCTCCTCCATAGAAAGTTAAAAAACAGGAAAGGAGAAAAGGAGATCAGGAGAGCCAGCCCGGGACAATGATTGGCCCCCAGGTGTTGCACCAGCTGGAGGCCCTCCAGAGCCCTGGACATTACTGGATGTCTCAGAAGAGGTGTTTAAGGAAGGGAGAGGGCAGATGCCCTAGGAGAGGACATGAAGGACAAGTGCAACCAGAAATGGTGCTGGGGTGGGGAGCAAGGCCATACCTGGAAGACGTGCCCATGGCAGTGATGAGGGCTTGTAGCATGCCCCCAATGAAGGGGAAGGGGTTCCGGTGAGTGATGAGGAAGTAGATGAGGGGAAGGACGCCGCCAGCATGGAGGAGCAGGCCCACGATGACGGTCAGGGTGTACATGCCCAGCTGACCCCCCAGGACGGCCATGTCTTCCATCTCCAGAATCTTCCCAGCAATCAGGAACAGGATGCCCACAGGTGCATACCTGTGTGAGGGAGCCACATACCTGTCAGGGCTCCCTCCTAACCCCCCTTGCAGGTCTGAGGCTGGCATCCCCAAGGCTTTGCTCATATAGGGCCCTGGAGCCACGCAGTACCCACGATACAGCACCCTACTCCATCCCAGTCTTCCCCGTACACTAACGAATGCCACTGGGCCCCACGAATGAAGCCCACCTCCTCCTCCTGCTCTTCCTTATCTCCCCATCATGGTAGAAAAGGTCCTACAACTCCAGGATATACAACCTTTCAGGTGCCTACTCCCCATTCAAGCCCTCTCAACCATGCCCCAAATAATCACTACCTTCAGGATCCTTCCCTAGACGTTGCCAAGGCATTCCCTGTCTCTGGTCTTCTAAGCTTCCCTTATCTTCTGCCCCCAACTCTTTGTTCCACATTTGAAACTTATATGCCCGTTTTCTCTTCCCTATCAGTGCCTGTTCTCACTCATTCACCAGCCTAATAATTTCCCTCTCAAAACACCTGTCCTATCCAAATCACCAATGTATTCATTCATTCCACAGATATTAACTGAGTACATACTATGTTCCAGGCACATGGCTCCTATCCTCATAGCACTTACATTCTGTTATGGACTAAATGTTTATGTCCCCTTCCCTCTCCAACCAAATCCATATGTTTAGATCCTAACCCCCAGTGGGACAGTATTGGGAGGTGATTAGGTCATGAGGATGGAGCCATTATGAATGGAATTAGTGCCCATATAAAAGACACACCAGAGAGCTCCCTCCATCCTTCTGCCATTCAAGGACACAGCAAGAAGACGCCTTCCATGAACCAGAAGACAGCCCTCACCAGACACGGAATCTGTGGGTGCTTTGATCTTAGACTTCCCACCCTCCAGAACTGTGAGAAATACATTTTTGTTCTTTAAGCCACAATATCTATGTATTTTTGTTACAGCAGCTGACATGTACTAAGACACATTCTAATGGGGAAAGCAAGAGGTACACATAGAAACGCACCAATTACAAACTTCAAGTGGTGATAACAGCAAAGGAGAGTCACTGTATGGGACTGCTTCTGAGCAGATGATCAGAGAGGGCTTCTCTGAAGAGGTGACATTTAAGCTTTTACATGATAAGAAGGTACCCTGGGTGTCTGGGAGAAATCATTGCAGGCACAATGCAAAGACTCTGAGATGGGCATGCCCTAGGAGTGCTGGAGGACCAGAGAGAAGACCAGTGTGGCTGGAGTAGTGAGTAAAAAGGAGAATAAAGAAGATGAAAGAAGCAAGTTCATCAGGGGCTCACCTGTTTTCCCCACAATCCAGCCCACTGGTCAATCATGTGAGTTTCTGCCATCGGCACCATCATCTCATTTCTAGGCTTCAGTGGCTACTCCTCTCTCTTTAAAAATCGAAGTCTACAGCCGGGCGTGGTGGCTCACACCTATAATCCCAGCACTTTGGGAGGCTGAGGAGGGTGGATCACTTGAGGTCAAGAGTTCAAGACCAGCCTGGCCAACATGGTGAAACCCTGTCTCTACTGAAAATACAAAACTTAGGTATGGTAGTGTGTGCCTGCAGTCCAGCTACTCAGGAGGCTGAGGCAGAAGAATCACTTGAACCCAGGAGGTGGAGGTTGCAGTGAGCCAAGATCACACCACTGCACTCCAGCTTGGGCAACAGAGTGAGACCCCATCTCAAAAAAAAAAAAAAAAAAGGAAATCTACTTTGACTCATGTTCATCATGGATGTTTTGGAGGAGGCGGGGACCTCTTGGGAAGGCGGTACAATAGCTTGAGTCAAAAATGAGGATGTGAGGGACTTCTCCAGTCACATCTGTGTTCTCCAAACTGCTCAGAGTTGGCCCGGGGAAGTAGTTGCTGAGTCTTCTCCAAGTCAACATGACTAGATCCACCCCTGTGCTTACTCTGAGTATTCCCTCTCTCAACTTCCTCACCTCCATCCTTCCACCTCATCCCCTGCAAAATTCCTCAGCCCAAGATTAATTGTGCATGATTTCTTACCCCGTACACTCAGCCACCTGGCAAATCTGGACATTTCACCCAGTCATGCCAATGACAGTGCTATACATTCATTGTTCCCAATTTAGCTGAGCCTTCATTGTTCCTTGTTAATTATCTGCTTATCCTGAATAAGCTCCCCACTCCCATTCCTTTCAAATGCTTTCCCAGGCCCTCAACTTGGCCTCAAGTTCCTTATATGTAGTCTTCAAAGTTTCCCTTCTTGTTAAAGAATAAATCTTAAGTGTTAAAAATCGTTTCTTTTAAAGACTAACTTCCTTCAAGCCTCCTTACTTTATGCCAGTAACTTTTTGTTAAGCCCTATCCTATGTAGCTATTGACATGTTCACAGGCACATAGTACATTCTACGTCCTTGTAGTTTAACAAAGATATCGGTGCTGGATGTGCTCACAGGCACGTCCCAGCTCGCAGCCTATACCCCTTCCTTATTTGGGAATGTTATTACTTTTTCTAAGTCCTTTTGTAAGCAACTTCCTCTTTTCCTCTGTTTTCCATTGCTTTTACCTACTTAGAAAAGTTTTAAGTTATTAGCCAGTTGGGTTTTAGTTTAGATTGTAAGGTCTGGCTCCAGCCAATGGAGACAGGACACAGTAGCAGGGACAAACTGTGTAAGGGATAAAAATTGCTTCCCTCCTTTGTTCAGGTGTGCTCTTGCCGTTGTTCCATCTGCAATGAGCACCCTTTCTGCAGAAGGTAAAAATTGCCTTGCTGAGATAATTAAATTTATGTTCAAGTGCTATTTCTTTGCGGCACTGGGGAACAAGCATTCTGTTTCTAAATAAACATTTTACATACGACACTATACAACTTTCCAATTGTTTGGGATGACGTACAAAGTCTTCTCCCATTTGGGATCTGACAGCTTTGTTAATATCGTCCACCACCACTCCCAACTTACCCCATGCTCTCACCTTCCTGAATGCCCCACCACTCTCCAAACCTTCAAGCTTTGCATGTTCTCTTCTCTCTGCCTGAAATACGTCTCCCCTCTCACTGTCCAGTTGAAGTCCTACTCACCTGTCAAGATGCAGTTAACAGGTGACCTTCTTCATGACTCCCTCTTCAGAAAGCATTCACTGTGTACCCCTCTACTCACTGCTCACTTCTCCATGTTCCCAACACTTTTTAAATGTTCCTTTACTACAGAACCTACCACCTTGTGTTATATTGATCTACAATGTGTCTGTCTCCCCTAAGATTTTGTGAGCTCCTTGAGGACAAGTATGAGTGCACTGTGTCTCTGTATTCCAGAGGTCAAGACAAAGTCTGCCTGGGAAAATGCCTGCTGAGTGAATAAAGAAATTTCTGAAGGAATGAAGGAATTTAGAGAAGGAAAGACGAGGGAAGGGAAGGGAAGGGAAGGGGAGGGAAGGGAAGGGAAGGAAAGGGAAGGGAAGGGAAGGGAAGGGAA
>NW_012102199.1:152911-155664 GCF_000951045.1 Mandrillus leucophaeus
GAAGGGAAGGGAAGGGAAGGGAACGGAAGGGAAGGGAAGGGAAGGGAAGGGAAGGGAAGGGAAGGATAGGATTAGCAAGTGGATGAAAAAGCAAGGAAACAAGTAAATGAAACAAGTTAGTAGCTGAGTGAACAAATACATGAACAAATGAGTGAATGAAGAGAATACTTGAGTAAATGAATGAAAGAATAACAAATGCATAGATGAATGAGTGGGTCAAGGAATGAATTAGAATGAATAAATGACTTAACTGAGTAAATAAACAGATGAGTCCATCAATGATTTAACTAATGCATGGATGAGTTTGTAAATAAATTTACAAGTGAATGAATGCATAAATGAGGGAATTAACTGACGCATGGAAGAGTGAATAGATGAATAAGAAAATGAATGAACCGATAGAAAAATGAGAATGATAAGTGAATTTATTGGTGAGTGAAGAGATAAATGAGGAAGTAAGTGGGTGAATAAATCATTGCAGAAAGGTATGAATGAATGAATAGTAACTAACCAATGCATAGGAGATGAATAAATCCCCGTCGCTTGTGACAACACAGATGAACCTGGAGGACATTATGCTAATTGAAATAACCAAGATACAGAAAGACAAATACCACATGATCTCACTTATCTGTGGAATCTAAACAATCAAACTCACAGAAGCAGGGAGTAAAATGGTGGTTACCAGGGACTCACAGGGAAGGGAGGTTGGGGAGATGTTGACCAAGGATACAAAATTTCGGTTAAATAGGAGAAATAAGTTCAAGAGATCTATTGGACTACATGGTAGGTATAGTTAAAAACAATGTATCATGTACTTGCAAATCACAAAGAGAGTAGATTTTAAGTGATCTCTCTCTTTTTTTTTTTTGAGACTGGGTCTCATTCTGTCACCCCGGCAATCACACCTCACTGAAGCCTCTACATCCCAGGCTCAATCTGTCCTCTTGCCTCAGCCTCCCAAGTAGCTGGGACTACAGGTGCATGCCACCACACCCAGCTAACTTTTTTGTATTTTTTGTAGAGACGGGTCTTGCCATGTTGCCCAGGCTGGTCTCAAATTCCTGGGCTTAAGTGATTCTCTCACCTTGGCCTCCCAAAGTGCTGAGATTATAGGCATGAGTCACCACACCCTGCCTAGATCTTAAGTGTTGTCACCACAAAAAAATAAGCATGTGAGGTAACGTCTATGTTAGTTAGCTCAACTGAACCATTCCACAATGTAGAGATATTTCAAAACATTATGTTGCACATGAAAATATATACAGTTTTTATTTGTCAATTAAAAATACATTAATTTTTAAAAATAAATGAATGACCAAATAAATCCAGAAACCAATGCATGAAATAATAAATGTAGATAAATAAATGTCAGTGAATGGTTTGGTCAAGGCATTGAAGGATGGGAGCAAGGGAGTGAACAAGTGAACAAATCATTGCAGAAAAGTGTGAATGAATGAATGAGTTAGTGAGTTGGCCAGTGATTTAACCAATGCGTAGAAGAATCAACAAATGAATGAGGAAATGAGTAAATCAATGCATGGAAGAATGAGTGTAGATGAATAAATCACTGAATGAGTGATTTCGTCAATGCGTAGAAGAATGAGTGAATGAACAGATGAACAAAGGAGTGAATGTGTGAATGAATCATTGCAGAAGGACACGAATGAATGAAAGAGTGAGATATTCCATGAAACTAACCAATGCATAGAAGAATTAATGAATGAACAGATGAACAAGGAAGTGAACCAATGACGAAATCATTGCAGAAAGACATGAGTGAATGAGTTGGTGAGTGGGTAAATAAATTACCCAATACGTAAATGAACGACCAAAAGTCCCCAGCAAGCCTTCAGCAGCTTCCCCATAGCCTGACTTCCCAGCACTGGCTCCATCTTCCCATGGGCACGGACCAGGACTCACCAGATAATGATGCCCACCAGCCTCATAATAGCCTCATTGAGGCTGTCGAAGAAGTCCCTGAGGACTCGGCCCTTGTGTTTCATGCCACCAATGACCAGCCCAAAGGCCACAGAGAAGACCACGAGGCCCAGGGCGTTGATGCCATTGGCGGAGCCAGGCACGGGTACAGTCTCCTCAAAGCTCAGCACCTCCTGCAGGGTGCCCAAGGCCCGAGTGACATTTTCCAGGAGGCTGGTTCCGTTATCCACTGAGAATGGAGGAGGCATGGAGGCACCCAGCTCAGACCCGTTCTCTGTCCTCACGATGGTCCTGGTTACCACCCTCGTGCTGTACTGCGTCTTGAACTGAAATAGAGAGAGATTGCGCCCAGACTCAATTCAGCGGATGCATCAGAATCGCCTGGAGAAATTCCTTGAGACCACTGATTCCCAGTTCCCACACCCTGGAAAATCTTATCCAGCAGAACTGAATGAGTGAATGAATGATTTGAACAGTGCGTGGAAGAATGAGTGAATGAATCAGTAAACCCATTATGAAAAATAGTATGGAGGTTCCTCAAAAAATTAAAAATGGAACTACCGGCCGGGCGTGGCTCATGCCTGTAATCCCAGCACCTTGGAAGGCCGAGGCAGGCGGATCATGAGGTCTGGAGTTCGAGACCATCCTGGCCAACATGGTGAAACCCTGTCTTTACTAAAAATACAAAAATTAGCCGGGCGTGGTGGTGCGCGCCTGTAGTCCCAGACACTTGGGAGGCTGAGGCAGGAGAATCGCTTGAACCTGGGAGGCGGAGGTTGCGGCGAGCTGAGATGGTGCCACTGCACTCCAGC
>NW_012102199.1:156064-160203 GCF_000951045.1 Mandrillus leucophaeus
ATCACCAAAAGGGTAGATTTTCAGTGTTTTTATCGCAAAAAATGATAAGTATATAAGGTAATTGATATGTTAATAAGCTTGATTGAGCCACTCCACAATGCAGACATATTTCAAAACATCGTCACACTTCATTAATACATATAATTTTTGTGTGAATTTAAACACAAATAAAAATATATTTTTTTGAAGAATAAGTGACTGAATAAATGAATGAGGAGGTGAACAACCAATGTGTGGAAGTAGTATAGATTCCGAATTGTTCACAAGCTCCCTGGGCAATGCTTAACCAGAGTTGAGGGCCTCTCCCCTCAACCATCTATGGTCAAAATTTCTGGAATCTCTACACCAGCCTCGATGCCTCCTCTAGCCCTGTGCTCAGGAAGTCCTTCGCCTAAGTCCTCTTTTTTTTTTTTTTTTTTTGCCCTTTTTTGAGATGCGGTCTTGCTCTGTCACCCAAGTTGGAGTGCAGGGGTGTGATCACTGGAGCCTTGATCTCCTGGGTTCAAGCAATCCTCCCACCTCAGCCTCCCAAGTAGCTGAGACAGGCGTGCCCAGCTAACTTTTTTTTTACTCTATTTTTTTTTTTTTTTAAAAAGACAGAGGGAGGGTCTCTGTTGCCCAGGCTGGTGTTGAACTTTTGGCCTCAAGTAATCCTCCCACCTTGGCCTCCCTAAGTGCTGGGATTACAAGCCTGAGCTACCATTCTCGGACCTAAGTCCTTCTCCCTAACCCTCCCAGATCACCATGGAAAATACATCCTTTCTCCTAGCCTCCTCTAGAACCCCTGCCCATTGCTCCGTCCGGCCCTTCCTCCCACCTCTTACCCTCGGACCATCCCTTCAGCCTCAAGCTCCCGCCACCCTCCAAATCTCCCTGATCAAACTGTGTACTTCCCCCTGACCTGTTTGAAGCAGGCCTCCACAAGGTTTGGTGGAAACATATTTCTGCAGAGAAACATCAGAAGAAGGAAAGTGGTTAGACCGTGGAAGGGCATCTAGGGTGATAACAGTAATACTAACACCAAGAACAACAGTAATGCAGCCAGCACATGAATGCTTCCTCTAGGCTGGGCACTGAGCAAGCATCTTGCTATCATCTGATTTAAACACTACAATAACCCCAGACGTAAGTGCTATTTAATGCCCCATTTCACATAGAAAGAAACCAAAGCTCAGAGAATTGATGTAAGCTACCCAGAACCACAGACCTGCTAAGAGGTGCAGATGACCCTCAAATCCAGGTCTGTCTGAGCACGTGGCCAGAGCCCTGCATCACCTCAAGGACTTTCATTCAAACACACGTGTGTCAGTGATGCCTCAAAAATCCGCAGAAAACTCCTAAACCCTTTTAACTTTAGGTTTCCCCTAGGCCCATGATTAAGGTAGAACCAAGGCTAGCCTTGAATCTGGGTGGCAAAAATCTTGCTGCTCTAATTAAAACCACAGTGAGATACCACCTTACTCCAGCTAAAACAGTCATTATTAAAAAGTCAAAAAACTATAGATGTTGGCATTGATGTGGGGAAAAGGGGACACTCACACATTGCTGGTGGGAATGTAAATTAGTACAACCTCTACGGAAAACGGTATGGGGATTTCTTTTTTTTTTTTTTTTTTTTTTTTGAGACGGAGTCTTGCTCTGTCGCCCAGGCTGGAGTGCAGTGGTGCGATCTCGGCTCACTGCAAACTCCGCCTCCCAGGTTCAAGCAATTCTCCTGCCTCAGCCTCCCAAGTAGCTGGGATTACAGGTGCCTGCCACCACGCTTGGCTAATTTTTTGTATTTTTAGTAGAGACAGGGTTTCACCATATTAGGCAGGATGGTCTCAATCTCCTAACCTCGTATCTGCCCGCCTCAGCCTCCCAAAGTGCTGGGATTACAGGCGTGAGCCACTGCACCTGGCCGAGAGATTTCTTAAAGAGTTAAAAGTAGATCTACTATTCCACCCAGCAATCCCACTTCTGGGTATCTATTCAAACGAAAAGAAGTCACTATATCAAAAAGATACCTGCACATATATGTTTATCACAGTACAATTCACAGTTGCAAAGAAATGGAACCAACCTAAGTGCCCATCAGTTGATGAGTGCATAAAGAACACATGATATATGTACACCATGGAATACTACTCAGCCATGAAAAAGAATGAAATAGGCTGGGTGCAGTGGCTTCCACCTGTAATCCCAGCACTTTGGAAGGCCAAGATGGGTGGATCGCTTGAGGCCAAGAGTTGGAGACCAGCCTTGCCAACATGATAAAACCCCGTCTCCACTAAAAATACAAAAATTAGCTGGGCATGGTGGCAGGCACCTCTAATCCGAGCTACTCAGGAGGCTGAGACAGGAGAATCGCTTGAACCCGAAGGGCAGAGGTTGCAGTGAGCCAAGATCGTGCCACTGCACTCCAGCCTGGGTGACAGAGTGAGAAGTCAGACTCTGTCTAAAAAAAAATAAAAAATAAAATATAATGTCTGTGGCATGGATGGAGCTGGAGGCCATTATTCTAAGTGAAGTAACTCAGGAATGGAAAACCAAATACAGTATTTCTCACTTATAAGTGGGAACTGAGCTATGAGTATGCAAAAACATACAGAGTGACATAATGGACACTCGAAACTCAGAAGCAGGAGGCGGGGACAGTAGTTAGAAATTAAAAACTACACATTAGGTACAATGTACACTACTAGCGGGACAGATGCACTAAAATCTCAGAATTCACCGCTATATAATTCCTCCATGTAACAAAGAAACACTTGCTCCCCAAAAGCTACTGAAATTAAAAATTAAAATTTTTTTCATAGGCCGGGCACAGTGGCTCACGCCTGTAATCTCAGCACTTTAAGAGGCTCAGGCGGGTGGATCACTTGAGGTCAGCAGTTCAAGACCAGCCTGGCCAACATGGTAAAACCCTGTCTCCACTAAAAATACAAAAATTAGTCTGGTGTGGTGGCACGCGCCTGTAATTCCAGCTACTCTGGAGGCTGAGGCACAAGTATAGCTCGAACCCTGGAGGCAGAGGTTGCAGTGAGTCAAGCTCATGCCACTGCACTCCAGCCTGGGTGATGGAGTGCAAAAATAAAAATAAAAACAATTAAAAGAGTAAAGGCAACTATTAATAGCCAAAATATTTTTTTAAATAATAAAAATAAAAAATTTAGTTAATTTTTTAAAAAATTGTGCTGCTTCTATTTCCCATAGCAAAGACTTGGAACTGACCCAAATGCCCATCAGGGATAGACTGGATAAAGAAAATATGGCACACGTATGCCATGGACTACTATGCAGCCATAAAAAAGAATGAGTTCATGTCCTTTGCAGGGATGTGGGTGAAGCTGGAAGCCATCATTCTCAGCAAACTAACATGGGAACAGAAAACACTTATGTTCTCACTCATAAGTGGGAGTTGAACAATGAGAATACATGGACGCAGGGAGGGGAACATCACACACCGGGGCCTTTCAGGGGATGGGAGGCGCAAAGGGAGGGAGAGCATTAGGACAAATACCTAATGTATGTGGGGCTTAAAACCTAGATGACGGGTTGATAGATGCAGCAAACCACCATGGCGCATGCATACTTATGTAAGAAACCTGCACGTTCTGCACATGTATCCCAGAACTTAAAGTAAAAAATAAAATATAATATAAATTAAAAAATCATGCTGCTTTAAGAGAATCATTCACCCTCCAATGATGCTTAAGGAAACAACAGCTGTTCTGACCTCACCTTGAGGGTCATATCCTAAGATCATATTCTAGCAGCAGCTGCCGTTGGAGAATATATGCAAGGCTCCAGGGCAGAAATTGGGTACCAAAAATGGGTACTATGGGAGCTGCTATGTCCAGCCTGCAGCAGCCTGTCCCCTTTGTCTCTCCTTGAGTATGAGTTGTTTTAAGTAGAGTCAGAAATCATATCAAAATGAGTACAGTCACCTGTAAACTAAAAGTAACACCTAAGCCACCACCACCGCCAACAGCTGAACAGACTCTCTCGTGGCCAAGTGGACCCCAGAACAAAACTGAGTTCCTGGCCATGATGGGACAGGAGGTCAGACACGCCTCCTTACACCCTCTCCCTTTTATAATCTAGACACAACAACTAACCCACATCAATGTTAAATTAGGGTGTTAAATTAATTAAAA
>NW_012102199.1:161358-162804 GCF_000951045.1 Mandrillus leucophaeus
GTGGTCACCATGTAGTACACAGCTGCTCGCATCCCCATCCGCCCCGTGGCCTTGTTGTCCAGGGATGCCATACCTGCAGGACAGATGATGTGGTCCCCCCGGAGCTCCATGCATACCCAACGCCAGCCCTCCTAGCCATCCGTTCCACCCTCCCCATATTACCAACTCATCAGCCATCCCACCAAGCATCCCTTTTCCTACAGCCCACCCCAGAACCCACCCATTACCCATTCACCAACACCACCATCTTTCTACTTCCATTCTATTTTCCAAATACACACCCTCACACTCACCCCAACCCTTACCCCAAGCAGCATTCCACTACCCTACTGCCTTCCCTCTACTCCAAGCCAGTCTTTTCCACTCTTTCACCCCATCCCCTATTAACTCTTGTTTCCTCTTGTTTTGCACCATAACCTAACTTTCTTTCTTTCTATTCTCTCTCTTTTTTTTTTTTTTCTGAGACGGACTCTCCTTCGCCGAGGCTGGAGTGCAATGGTGCCATCTCGGCTCACTGCAACCTCCATCTCCCAGGTTCAAGCAATTCTCCTGCCTCAGCCTTCCGAGTAGCTGGGATTACAGGTGCCTGCCACCACGCCCAGCTAATTTTTGTATTTTTAGTAGAGACGGGGTTTCACCATGTTGGTCAGGCTGGTCTCGAACTCCTGACCTCAAGCGATCCACCCGCCTCAGCCTTCCAAAGTGCTGGGATTACAGGCGTGAGCCACTGCGCCTGGCCCATAACCTAACTTTCATTCCACTTGTCATCCCACTATTCATCCCAAAGTCACACCTTCCTCCAACCCACCTCACTGCACACCCTTTGTAGTACATGTTCTTGGTGCTCCACTCCTACACCCTTTCCCAAGCCAATATGCTGATCCTTCAGCCCCAAGAGCACTGTCTACAAATAGCTCAGGCTGCCCCCTTCTCCTTCTCCTGAGAATTGCCCTCAACAAAACAGGAACTGCCTTGCCCACAAAAACCCCAGGGGAGACCTATAGCCAATGAATGACCATGCAAGGATTCACAATGGCCAACTCCTTTGATTCAGGTGGCAGCAGAGTTGGGGAGAGGTTCAACTCTGTGGTTCTGCTCACGCTCCAGAGCTCCCGATGGAATCAGGTTGACAGGCCAGCCTTCTTCTGAAACCCACATCTTTGCTTCACTGGTTTCCCAGTCCCGTCCCACTTCCCTCACTCCCTTATGAGTTTCTCTTGAGAGCTACCCCGCAATAAATCACCAGTGCAGACATCCCCATGTCAGTCAGGCTCTGCTTCCAGGAAACCCAACCTAAGAAACCATTTCTTCATGCTTTTTTCTTCTTCCCCATCCCCAAATCCGGGGATTGGCAAACTGCTACTCATGCCAAATCCGGCCCTCTGCCTGCTTTTGTAAATAAAGTTTTATTGGAACACCATCATGCCCATTTGTTCTCATATTGTC
>NW_012102199.1:162854-172457 GCF_000951045.1 Mandrillus leucophaeus
AAATCATAAGACTGATAGAACACGCTCCTTGTGGCATTAAGATACCAAACTCTAAGCAGGATCTAAGGCCATGCCATGCAGGGGTGAAGTCATGCACCCTACACTCAAATAATAAATTGTGTTCTAGCTGCCAAAAGGTTCTTCTTTTTCTCTAGGAGTGAAACAAACACTAGCCTTAAGATAAGCAATATTAAAATAATTACAACTCATAAGCTCACAGACAAGGACTAATGGGGCCCTTGTTCCACCAGCCGTAACTACAGCTTTGATTGGGCAGGAGACCGATTTCAGTAACTTTCTCCTGATAACACCACTGACCATGGGCTGGTTCTGGCTCATTGACAGAGGCTGTGCATTTGGATACCTTCGTGTCCTGAAAAGACCTTTTGATGTATAAAGTCTAAATGTGATACATTTAAATGTTAACTAAATGTTAAGTCTCCACCCCAAAGTGGACATGGGGTCATATGTCACATGCAACTTTGTTCAATATGCATGCATCAGGGTCACCTACATGAATATTCATAGCTCCTCCTACAACCTGTTGAATATGGATGTTTAGCCAACCTATTCAGCATAAAGCTCCTACTCCAACCCCTCCTCCTTAGAAGTGCCTGTCTCTGATCCTGACCAGACGCATCCTTCCCAGCCTGTGGGATGACCGCTTTGCAGGCTATAACCTTTTACAACAAATAAAGTCTCCTTTTCCAAATATGTATATTGTGATTTTTTAGGTCGGCATACCTGATCAGATCCATGAAGGCATCAGCTGTGGGGATGGTCTCGATCCGGCCCTCCCGGTGCAGCCCCTCCTTGGAGCCCTTCCCGGGATGGATGATGGTGACCATGAGGATGCCGATGAAGACCGCGATGATAGTGGTCACCATGTAGTACACAGCTGCTCGCATCCCCATCCGCCCCGTGGCCTTGTTGTCCAGGGATGCCATACCTGCAGGACAGATGATGTGGTCCCCCCGGAGCTCCATGCATACCCAACGCCAGCCCTCCTAGCCATCCGTTCCACCCTCCCCATATTACCAACTCATCAGCCATCCCACCAAGCATCCCTTTTCCTACAGCCCACCCCAGAACCCACCCATTACCCATTCACCAACACCACCATCTTTCTACTTCCATTCTATTTTCCAAATACACACCCTCACACTCACCCCAACCCTTACCCCAAGCAGCATTCCACTACCCTACTGCCTTCCCTCTACTCCAAGCCAGTCTTTTCCACTCTTTCACCCCATCCCCTATTAACTCTTGTTTCCTCTTGTTTTGCACCATAACCTAACTTTCTTTCTTTCTATTCTCTCTCTTTTTTTTTTTTTTCTGAGACGGACTCTCCTTCGCCGAGGCTGGAGTGCAATGGTGCCATCTCGGCTCACTGCAACCTCCATCTCCCAGGTTCAAGCAATTCTCCTGCCTCAGCCTTCCGAGTAGCTGGGATTACAGGTGCCTGCCACCACGCCCAGCTAATTTTTGTATTTTTAGTAGAGACGGGGTTTCACCATGTTGGTCAGGCTGGTCTCGAACTCCTGACCTCAAGCGATCCACCCGCCTCAGCCTTCCAAAGTGCTGGGATTACAGGCGTGAGCCACTGCGCCTGGCCCATAACCTAACTTTCATTCCACTTGTCATCCCACTATTCATCCCAAAGTCACACCTTCCTCCAACCCACCTCACTGCACACCCTTTGTAGTACATGTTCTTGGTGCTCCACTCCTACACCCTTTCCCAAGCCAATATGCTGATCCTTCAGCCCCAAGAGCACTGTCTACAAATAGCTCAGGCTGCCCCCTTCTCCTTCTCCTGAGAATTGCCCTCAACAAAACAGGAACTGCCTTGCCCACAAAAACCCCAGGGGAGACCTATAGCCAATGAATGACCATGCAAGGATTCACAATGGCCAACTCCTTTGATTCAGGTGGCAGCAGAGTTGGGGAGAGGTTCAACTCTGTGGTTCTGCTCACGCTCCAGAGCTCCCGATGGAATCAGGTTGACAGGCCAGCCTTCTTCTGAAACCCACATCTTTGCTTCACTGGTTTCCCAGTCCCGTCCCACTTCCCTCACTCCCTTATGAGTTTCTCTTGAGAGCTACCCCGCAATAAATCACCAGTGCAGACATCCCCATGTCAGTCAGGCTCTGCTTCCAGGAAACCCAACCTAAGAAACCATTTCTTCATGCTTTTTTCTTCTTCCCCATCCCCAAATCCGGGGATTGGCAAACTGCTACTCATGCCAAATCCGGCCCTCTGCCTGCTTTTGTAAATAAAGTTTTATTGGAACACCATCATGCCCATTTGTTCTCATATTGTCTACGGCTGCTTTTGTGCTACAGTGGCAGAATCGAGTACAATTGACCCTTGAACAGCATGGGTTTCAACTGTTCGAGTACACTTATGCATGGATTTTCTTCCGCCTCTGCCACCCCTGAGACAGCAAGAGAAGCCCTCCTCTTCCTCCTCCTCAGCCTACTCAGCATGAAGACAATGAGGATGAAGATCTTTATGATGATCCACCCACTCAATTAATAGTAAATAAAATTTCTCTTCCTTATCATTTTTTTAATAGACAGAGTCTCACCCTGTCGCCCAGGCTAGAGTGCAGTGGTACCATCATAGCTCACTGCAGCCTCCTGGGTTCAAGTGATCCTCCTGCCTCAGCCTCTCTAGGACTATGGGCATGTATCACCACGTCCTGCTGATTTTTTTATTTTTTGTAGAGCTGGAGTTTCACTGTGTTGCCCAGGCTGATATCAAACTCCTGGGCTCAAGCAATCCTCCTGCCTCAACCTCCCACAGCACTGGGATTACAGACATAAGCCACCTCACCTGGCCTGATTTTCTTAATAACATTCTATTCTCTAGCTTACTATATTTTAAGAATATAGTATATAACGGCTGGGCGCGGTGGCTCACGCCTGTAATCTCAGCACTTTGGGAGGCCCAGGTGGGCGGATCACGAGGTCAGGAGATCGAGACCATCCTGGCTAACACGGTGAAACCCCATCTCTACTAAAAACACAAAAAACTAGCCGGGCATGGTGGTGGGCACCTGTAGTCCCAGCTACTTGGGAGGCTGAGGCGGGGGAATTGCTTGAATCTGGGAGGCGGAGATTGCAGTGAGAGGGCCGAGATGGTGCCACTGCACTCTAGCCTGGTAACAGAGCGAGGTTCCGGGAAAAAAAAAAAAAGTTATATGCGGATTTTTGACTGTGTGGGGATTGGTGCCCCTAACACCCAAATTGTTCAAGGATCAACTCTAGTTGCAGAAGAGACCGCATGGCCCTTGAAGCTGAAAATGTTTACTATCCAGCCCTCTAGAGCAAAAGTTTGTGGACCCCTGCATAAGCCAACCATACTCCCATCCCACCCTCTACCCACTAAGCTGTCACCTCCATCTCATGCACCTTCCACACCCTAATCTACACGCTACTCCCTGCACATCCACACCATATCCCGGCCACTCTCCCTGGCTGCCCCTCCAAGACTTTCTCTCACTTCTGGGTAATACTGAGCCCCTTGCAAGCTGGCATTTTTACCTCCAAGGAAAAGGACAGGAAGCCTACTGAGTTAAGTGGGGTGGGGTCATATGGGGTCTGGAACCTGGGACCGATCAGAACCTGGGCTTTGCTTGGCCAAGGACCCTGGAGCAGACGCAGGCTCCGCGTTTGAGGTGCCGCGTCAAGGAAGTGGTCCCATGCTTGGGATGGCCTTGGCTCTGGGTTCAAGCTGAGGCTCCGGATGGGTCTTGGAGGCCAACACTGGCCTGGGCTCTCTCACCTGTGACCAGGCTGGAGACAATGAGAGGTAACACCAGCATCTGCAGCATCCTCATGAGAAGCTCTCCGGGAAAAGAGAAGTACTTGATCTGGCGGTAGGTGAGCTGATATGGGCGCAGGGCAAAGGCCAGGCTGACTCCTAAGGTCAAAAGAAGGGGGTCCATGGACTGAAGTCTGGGTTGCCCAGCCCTAGGCAGGGTCCATTCACCCCAAGAAGGCTAGGGCAAGGGTGGGAGTGAGGGAGAGAAATATCCTATGAGTGTGTGTATTCGTGTGTGCACTGATGCGTGCAGACATTGTAGGAATGTATGCATGTATGGGTTACTATATTGATACTGTGTAAATGTGTGTCCATGTCTGTGTAAATGTAAATGTGTAAGTGTATATATATCCAGGATATGTGACGGTAGACGTTCACTTGTAAACAAGCATAGGTGTCTGTATACAGGTGCATATACACATGAATATGCACACGTATTTTCCTGGACATCTATAGGTGTGATTTGTGTGTATGTTACTATTTTCAAACATGCGAATGTATGTGGTTTTTAAACTCATAAGTGTGTGCACGAGTACTCAGGAGAACGTATGTGGAGATGTGAATGTGTTTATAAGTTCCAATACACATGCACAAGTGTGCATGTAAGTTTCTGTGTTTGCACCTATAAGTTCAATGCATGCATATGTGTGTGTGCAAAGTGTGTTTGTACATTGTATATGTATATATATGTGTGTGTGTGTATACACAAGGATATGCATATGACATTGTGTGCACACAGTTGTGTTTGCACACATGCGTATTCATCTGTGTGGTGTGTCTTTATGTGGGGTTGAGGGTGGCTAGTGGGACTGGGAGGTGTGTGCAGGTGAGAATGAGGGGGTGGAGCAAAGAGATGTGTAGGGGCCAGGAATTTCCCTGAAGTCCCCGCCTTTCCCTGAAGTCCCCGCCCTCCAGGAGGCAGAGCTCACCGATGACCACGGCGCTGACCGTCAGCAGGATGAAGGCGTTTCGGCCCAGGAAGCGCAGCACGTGCTCGCGAGTCATGGTCTGCAGGCGCAGGCGGGTGCGCAGTGCTCGCTGCTGCAGGCTTTCCTGCAGCCGCTGCAGCCAGCCCACCCGGCCCAGCCGCTGGCCGCTCTCCCGCAGGAACAGGCTGTTGCCATGGCTGCTCATGGTCTATCTGTGGGAAACAGAGAAGCCTGGGGCTGGTGAGGGCCAGGACAGAAGGCAGGCGTGGGCAGACGGCGAAGGCTGGGAAGAGTGATGAGCGCTTCCTAAGGACTCTCAGAAGGCGGGGGTGGTTGAGTGTTTTGGCTCAGGCCTGTAATCGCAGCTGTCTGGGAGGCGGAGGCAGGAGAATCACTTGCACCCAGGAGTTCAAGACTGGCCTGGGCAACATAGTGAGACCCTGTTTCTAAAAATTTAAAAACAGCTGGGGGTGGTAGTCCTAGCTATTTGGGAGGCTGAGGCAGGAGGATCGCTTGAGCCCAAGAGTTCAAGGTTATAGTGAGCTATGATCTTCAAGATGGTGAGACCTCCACCCCTCCAGAAAAGCACAAAGGCCAGGCGCACTGGCCCACACCTGTAATCCCAACACTTTCTAAGGCCAAGGCAAGAGGATCGCTGGAGCCCAGAAGTTTGAGGCTGCAGTGAGCTGTGATTGCACCACTGCACTCCAGCCTGGGTGACAGAGCACAGCCCTGTCTCTAAGAGCAACAAATAAATAAAAATAAAATTAAAAAAAAAAAAAGGCAGGGGAGGGGGAAGGTCAGTCTGTTAAGATGTGCCCATCTGAGGACACCTGAGGCGCTGCCTGGAGTTCTAAGATCAGGTCTTGGCAGGAAAAGGTCAAGTCTCCAGAATCATTCCTGGGAATGGCTGGGAAGAGGAGGAAACCACAAAATAATGGACCCTTTTGACATTCCCTGACTCCAGCCCATTCTTTTTTCACTGAGATTATCACAAGCCTCTGGGGGCTGCCCCAGCGGCTCAAAGGAAATTAACAAGCTTTTGTGAAGTACCAGCTGCATATGGAGCCCTAGACAAAGCACCTGGAGGCTAGTCCTCTAAATTAACACGGTTTTGTGTCCAGCCTGGAGGCTTTTCACAAGGACAAAATCAGCAGGCGCCTGGCAAAGAGCAGGTGCCCAGTAAATGCAGCTACTCTGCCTGAATGCCCAGATGAGCAACAGGGAGAGCGGGGAGTCCTTTGGGAATGAAATGATAATGACTCTTGGCCACAGCGTGATGTGCATGAGCCCCTCTGGGGTGGCAGGCACTGTACTGCTGTTTCCCAAACTGCAGACTTTGGTGTCTCCTCCTTATATTTGGCGATATCCATGTGTCCTAATTCACTTATCTAAAAAACCGTACGGAACCAGGCACGGTGGCTCACGCCTATAATCCCAGCACTTTGGGAGGCCGAGGCGGAGAGATCACTTGAGCTCAGGAGTTTGAGACCAGCCAGGCTAACATGATGAAATCCCGCCTCTACTAAAAATACAAAAATTACCCGGGCATGGTGGCAGGTGCCTGTAGTCCCAGCTACTTAGGAGGCTGAGGCGAGAGAATCACTTGAACCCGGGAAGTGGAGGTTGCAGTGAACAGAGATTGCACCACAGCACTCCAGCCTGGACGACAGAGTGAGACTCTGTCTCAAAATAAAAATAAATAAATAATTATTTTAAGATTAAAATTAAAAATGTATGTAAAATGGAAACTTTAGACCCCTACTTGAAATGTGAATTATATTTTTCAACAACATTAAATACAATGCATATAAAAATTAAAACCTGCCCATCCGTCTACCAACTAAACACTTCACACGTACAGGGTGGCTTAGAAATTGTGATTTTCGTGGGCCTGAGGAACTTTTCTCTTTGTGCACCCTTTTCTTCATTAAAAAAAAAAGTCTACATTAAAATTCTGTTTTACAACTGCATTCATATAAAGAAAAATATATTATTTCAGAACGAGATAGAGGTGATAATTATTGCACAACATAATGAAAATACTAGATGCTATTGAATTGTACGTTTTCAAATGGTTGCTTCCGTGTTATGTGAATTTGCCCTCAATTTTAAAAATGGAGCCAGCTGCTGTGGCTCACGCCTTTAATCCCAGCTACTTGGGTGGCTGAGTGGGGAGGATCACCTGAGCCCAGGAGTTCAAGACCAGAGACAGAATGTCGCTCTGCCACCCAGGCAAGAGTGCAGCTCACTGCAGCCTCCAACTCCTGGGCTCAAGTGATCCTCCCACCTCAGCCTCCAAAAGTGCTGGGATTATAGGCACGAGACACCGCACCCACCCTAAAAAAAAAAAAAATTAAAATGAATATGTTAATATTATACATTATAGCATTTTCTTTCACCTAAATGCTTGTTTCTGTCTTCTAATGTTAAAAGAGATGAAAACATCAGGGAAATAGTAGAATTGTACTAGAGGCTGGGAAGGGCAGGCGGAAGGGGAGGATGGGGCGAGGTTGGTTAACTGATACAAAACTACAGCTAGAGAGAAAGAATGAGTTCTGGTGTTCTGCAGCACCCTAGGGGGACTATGGTTAATGATCATTTATTCTATATTTTCCAAAAAGCCAGTAGAGAAGGTTCTGAGCATTCGCACATTAAGAAATGATCAATGTTTGAGATGATGGACATGCTAACTACCCTGATTTGATCATTACACATTGTATACATGTATCAAAATATCACTCTGTATCCCACCAATATGTACAAGTATTTCGTATCAACTCAAAATAAAAGGGAACAAAAAGAAATGAAAATGGCCAGGGTGCCGTGTCTCGCATCTGTAATCCCAGCACTCTGGGAGGGCGAGGCGGGAGGATCACTTGAGGTCAGGAATTCGAGACCAGCCTGGCCAATATGGCGAAACCCCATCTCTACGAAAAATACAAAAATTAGCTGGATGTGTCACACGCCTGTAATCCCAGCTACTCCAGAGGCTGAGGCAGGAGAATCGCTTGAACCTGGGAGGCAGAGGTCGCAGTGAGCCAAGATTGCACCACCGCACTCCAGCCTGGGTGACAGAGCCAGACTTTGTCAAAAAAAAAAAAAAGAGAGAAGAGAAGAGAAGAGAAGAAGGAAGGAAGGAAGGAGAGGAGAGGAAAGGGAGGGAAGGGAGAAAAGAGAGGGAAGGGAGGGAAGGAAGGGAAGGAAAGAAATGAAGGGAAGGAAGGAAGGAGGGAAGGAAGGGAAGACGTTTCTGTAGGTCCCTAAAAGCACTGTGTGCTATAGGTACTACACCTCCTAACCTACACTGTTCTCATAACCAAGGAAGGGTGGTGCCCTTCCTCCAGGCATACTGAGAATTCTATTCTTCCTTCTAGACCCACTCTTAGGCTCCCTCTCCCACTGGCTCCCTTTCGATCTGCCCAGTGGAAAGGATAACAGTATGAAGGTTTCTCAACGAACTAAAAATAGAACTACTATCCCATCCAGAAACCTCCCTACGGAATACCCACCCCAAGGAAAACAAATCATTGTATCAAAAGGATATCTACACTGGTATGTTTCTTCACAGCAATATTTGCAATCGCTTAGATACGGAATCACCCTAAGTGTCCACCAATGGACGATTAAAGAAAATGTGATACAGATAAGTGTGTCACATTATAGATAAACAGACCTGTATCACATTTATATCGCTATCACATTTTCTTGCTACATTGTTGATTATGTTATCGTATCTATGTTTCATTATGTATATAATGGAATACTAATCAGCCATAAAAAAGAATGAAATGTTCTTTACAGCAACATACATAGAATTGGAGGCCATTCTCTTAAGCGAAATAATTCAGAAGCAAAGTGTAACACCGCATGTTTACTTATAAGTGGGAGCTAAATAATGTATACACAAGGACATAGAGTGAAATAACAGACACTGAAAACTCGAAAGAAAGGGTGGGAGGGTAAGAGGGGGATGGGATGTGAAAAATTACTTAATAGGTGCAACACACACAATTAGAGTGATGTTTACACTAAAAGCCCAAACATCATCACCATGCAATCTATGCATGTATCAAAACTACCCTTGTACCCTCTAAATGTATACACCATTCTTTCTTTCTTTTTTTTTTTTTTTTTTTTTTTTTTTGAGGCTGGAGCGCAATGGCACCATCTCAGCTCACAGCAACCTCCACCTCCCAGGTTCAAGTGACTGTCCTGCCTCAGCCTCCCAAATAGCTGGGATTACAGCCACCCGCCACCCCACCTGGCTAATTTTTGTATCTTTTGAAAAGATGGGGTTTCACCGCGTTGGCCAGGCTGGACTCAAACTCCTGACCTCAGGTGATCCGCCCACCTCCGCCTCCCAAAGTGCAGGAATTACAGGCGTGAGCCACCACGCCCAGCCACAAAATTCTTTTAAAGGCAGCAGGAGAATGGAGGGTGGGAAGAGATTGAAATGGAGCATTTATTCTCCTGTCTCCCAGCTCCCTGTGCCAGGCCCCTACTTGGCAGCAGCTGTGTTCCTCTACCTAAGACCACTGCTCCCATGAGACAGTCCTCCGCCATAACCCTGGATCTCCCTGGGTCCTCCTCTCTGCTAGTATCTTCATAAATAGTCTGATGATAAACCCTTTTTACTTCTCCCTTCAGAGTCTGCTGTCTGTTTCCCCAGCAATACACCAGATTCATCTGACTCAGAAAAAAAAACTCTGTAAATTAAAGGAAGACACTAAATATTGTATCCTGTACTGGACTCTGTACCTATTTGGTTTGCCTGGGATTGTCACACCTATAAAGAGAATGTGTTCACCTCCCGCATCTACTTCCTTTTTTTTTTTTTTTTTTTT
>NW_012102199.1:176270-176627 GCF_000951045.1 Mandrillus leucophaeus
TGGGGAAGGCGCGGCTCTAGTGTCCCAGTGACAACAGCCACGGAGATGGCTCCGCTGCCCCCTTCTCCCTAAGGGTGCACCTTCCGGCCTTGGCCACTCGACCGCTCTGTGCCCTTGGGCCAACCCCTCTCCCTCCCTGAGCCTGGCCTCCTCCTCTAAACAAAGGAGATGATTTGGCCGACCCCATAGAAAATTAAAGCTGGGAAAATTAAAGCGCGTGAGGCTGGAAATGCTCCATGCCAGCGCGAAGCATTGGGCAAATGGGAGATGGATAATGTTGCTCCTATTGTAATTAATATTATTCTTCGCTGTCTTTAGAGCACACCAGGAAAGGCGCACTCGGCTTTTCTTCTCCAA
>NW_012102199.1:176677-178637 GCF_000951045.1 Mandrillus leucophaeus
CTCCTGACCTCAGGTGATCCACCTGCCTCGGCTTCCCAAAGTGCTGGGATTACAGGCATGAGCCACAGCGCCCGGCAGCTTCCCCATCTACTTCCTAAGGGATCAAGGCTCCCTGATATATTTTCTCACCCCCACCCCAGCCTCATCCCCAGTACCTGAATTCAACCAGGTCCAGCTGAGAGTTTCTTGGAGGTCTCTGTTTTACCAGTACGTAGATGCCTGGCTTTTTGTTTTGCTACCACTGGTTTTTCTGAGATCTTCATTGCCCTCCCCCACTCCCCACCATATCCAAGGGATGGGACATCTGCCCTGGTTTTCCAGACCCTGTGTCCTCTAGATCTAATCCAAATACCGAATGCCAAGCCCCACTTAGGATCCTGCTCCAAATGGATCCATCTCCTGAAACCACAATGCTGCTTCTCACCTTGCTGTGAAAAAAAAAAAAAAAAAAAAAAATCACAAGGAGTGAACCACAGACTACATAGGGAATGTACAATCCTTCCCTCTCCTCTGGGATATTATGTTTCCAGTCCCTAAACCACAGCAGGAAGTTGCCTGTGGATACCAAGAGAGATCATTCAGCTAAGATCTGAACAGTCAGGAAAACTCCAGAGGCTAGGGTTTTGTCCGGTTCTTTTCTCTTCCTTACAAGCCATAGTACGATATTGAGAAACTATGGTCTGCTAGTCAAATTCAAATTCAGCCTACTGCTTGTTTTTGTAAATAAAGTTTTATTGGCACACAGCCACACTCATTCATTACCTATTGTCTACAGCTGCTTTCAAGCTACAATGCCTAAGCTGAGTTGTTGGGACAGATTGTATGGGCCACAAAGCTCCAAATATTTACTCTCGGGCCATTTGCTGAAAAAAATTTGCTGACCCCTGGAGAAGAGCAGACAACACTTAGCATCTGTGGGCCAGACGCAGTGGCTCATGCCTGCAATCCCAACAGTTTGAGAAGTGAAGTTTGGAGGACTGCTTGACCCCAGGAGTTCATGGCCAGCCTGGGCAACATAGCCAGATCCTATCTCTTTTTAAAAAATTAAAAATTAGCCAGGCATAGTGGCCCGTGCCTGTAGTCCTAGCTACTCAAGAGGCTAAAGCAAGAGGATCGCTTGAACCCGGAAGTTTGAGGCTGCAATGAGCTATGATCACACCACTGCACTCCAACTTGGATAACAGCATAAAACCCTGTCTAAAAGAAAAGAAAACAGCACCTTAGCACCTGATGACTATAATATAGTTGTCAACTGTGGTTGATAAAAAGCAGAAACCTAACTCACACAAAATTAAGAATAAAATGCTACAGTGTGAGAATGTCTTACTATCAATTTTTCTCTTGTCTGCGTCACTTATAAGTTTATACCATTGTGATTGTCAAATTAATAATAATATTAGTTTTTAAAAATGTTTGACTTGAAATGTGATCTTAACCTCCACTTGGGCCTCTCGGGGTCTCTCTCTTCTTCCCCACCCTGGGCTCCCTCTTTTCTAGGCTTTCCTGGATCTAGGCTTTCTTTTGGACTTACCTCTTGGGTTTCCTGCTCAGAAAATGTCCCTTCTAGTGTCCCCAGTCTCTACAGGGTGAGGGGTGAGGATGGGTCTTTCCCACTCGGTTCTCCCAACCTCCAGACACTTCGATATGACGAGATGTGTCGGCTACCTCTTGGAGCCTCTTACATCCCTAAAACTAAAGCAAGCTACAGTGAGCAAACTGAAAATGCTTTCTATACATTTTATGTCAATGCTGTGCTAGCCAGAGGAGTGAGTGAGGGGAGAGAGAGATGGGATGGAAACCACGTACATCACACACACTCAGACACACACAGGCACACATAACCTCGAAAACCTCTTGTATGCAATTGACATATCCACAACCCCAGACAGACAGTCACACGCAAACTCTTCAGACATACAACCACACACACACCCACACACACCTTCAGAAATGCAGCTCC
>NW_012102199.1:178687-180397 GCF_000951045.1 Mandrillus leucophaeus
TTTTTAAAAAATTAAAAATTAGCCAGGCATAGTGGCCCGTGCCTGTAGTCCTAGCTACTCAAGAGGCTAAAGCAAGAGGATCGCTTGAACCCGGAAGTTTGAGGCTGCAATGAGCTATGATCACACCACTGCACTCCAACTTGGATAACAGCATAAAACCCTGTCTAAAAGAAAAGAAAACAGCACCTTAGCACCTGATGACTATAATATAGTTGTCAACTGTGGTTGATAAAAAGCAGAAACCTAACTCACACAAAATTAAGAATAAAATGCTACAGTGTGAGAATGTCTTACTATCAATTTTTCTCTTGTCTGCGTCACTTATAAGTTTATACCATTGTGATTGTCAAATTAATAATAATATTAGTTTTTAAAAATGTTTGACTTGAAATGTGATCTTAACCTCCACTTGGGCCTCTCGGGGTCTCTCTCTTCTTCCCCACCCTGGGCTCCCTCTTTTCTAGGCTTTCCTGGATCTAGGCTTTCTTTTGGACTTACCTCTTGGGTTTCCTGCTCAGAAAATGTCCCTTCTAGTGTCCCCAGTCTCTACAGGGTGAGGGGTGAGGATGGGTCTTTCCCACTCGGTTCTCCCAACCTCCAGACACTTCGATATGACGAGATGTGTCGGCTACCTCTTGGAGCCTCTTACATCCCTAAAACTAAAGCAAGCTACAGTGAGCAAACTGAAAATGCTTTCTATACATTTTATGTCAATGCTGTGCTAGCCAGAGGAGTGAGTGAGGGGAGAGAGAGATGGGATGGAAACCACGTACATCACACACACTCAGACACACACAGGCACACATAACCTCGAAAACCTCTTGTATGCAATTGACATATCCACAACCCCAGACAGACAGTCACACGCAAACTCTTCAGACATACAACCACACACACACCCACACACACCTTCAGAAATGCAGCTCCATGCATGCAGTCATACAATCCCTACACACACACACTTCCCACATTCATGTACACCCTCAGGCGCACAACCACACACCTTCAGAAATGCAATTCCAGGCATACAGTCGTACAATTCTGCACACACACACATTCATGTACACCCTCAGACACACAACCACACACACCTTCGTGGCTCTGCACAACCACCCTTCATGGATTAAATCCTACAGAGGCAGTGACAGTCACACAATTCCTACATACACACAGAAACACACACACACACACTCTTTAGGTCACAAAACACAAACTTCAGACTTTTGAAATCATCCTCACATTTAAACATTCAGCTCCACACACCTGTTCAGGACGGCGATCACACTCACAAATTCAGTCTCTCTCTCTCACACCCACGCGCGCACACACACACACTAATGCCCAGACCCCTTGCAGCCTCAGCCACATCAGGTATATCTGAAACTGGTGAAATAAGCCCTCTGATAGAGAAGGCAATAGAGCCCTATAAATGCACGAGGCATCAGGCTCGGTGCTGGAAACATGCCTGTGAGCGGAGGCCACGGGTTGGGGAGGTGGGGATATGGGGCAGGGAGACCGGGGATAACTAAGGGGATAGGAAACTCACCAGAACGACCCGGAGAAAAGCGGAGGCGACGGCTCTAAGGGGCAAGGAGGAGCTCAGAGACAAAGGGCGGCAGAGAGGTGGGGACGTGGGTGCAGGGAGCGCCCCACACGCCTCAGCCCAGCGCCACGGATCCCCACCTGCCCGCAACCTCCGCGCCGCAGCCC
>NW_012102199.1:182212-184980 GCF_000951045.1 Mandrillus leucophaeus
CGTTCAATGTTTTTTATTATTGTTGCTGTTATTGATGAAGTGTTGATGGCAACCTCCTGAACTAGGCAGGCTCTTTTATTAATACTTATATTTAATCTACACACTCCTATAAAGTAAATACCACTTCCTCTATTTTCAGGGCACGGACAGGTGCTCAGAAAGGTTCAATAACTTGTCCAAGGTCACACAGCCAGGAAACAGGTGCCCCAATTCTAATTGTTTGCATTCATCGCCCTAGCTCTGCTTCTTTGCAACAGCTCCTAGATTGGTGATTCTCAAACTTAACTGTGTTTTTAAATCACCTGGAAAGCTTTCAAAAATTCTGAAGCCAGCCTGACATGGTGGCTCATGCATGTAACCCCAGCATATTGGGAGGCCAAGGAGAGAGGATCACTTGAGTCCAGGAGTTCAAGATCAGCCTGGGCAACATAGCAAGACTCTGTCCCTAATTTAAAAAAAAAAAATCAAAAAATTAGCTGGGCACACATCTGTAGTCTCAGTTACTCAGGAGACTGAGGCAGGAGAGTCACTTGAGCCTAGGAACTTAAGGTTACAGTGAGCTATGATTGTGCCACTGCACTCCAGCCTGGACAACACAGCAAGATCCTATCCAAAAAAAAAGAAAGAAAGAGAAGAAATCTGATGCCCAAGCCACACGCCATACTAAGCATTTCAGCATCCCTGGGAGTGGGACCCAGGCATCAGTATATTTGAATGCTCCCCAATGTATGGCTAAGGCTGAATCTCTGTCCTTGGTGTCAGGTTCCCCTGGACCACATTGGCAACCCCTCCCTGCAACCTTCTCACTCCTCTGCTTCAGTCACTCACTATGCTTGGACGATTCTGCATCCTTCTTGAACCTAGAGCTGCCTCTGAACTCGTACCTCTTACAGTCATTCACTCCACAAATACTTACTGTGCACTTGGCTGTGCTAGAGGCTGGAGATTCAGCAGCGAAGACAACAGGGCCCTTGGTCTGTCACACAAAATAGTAAGTAAATAAAATAGCAATAGTTCCCTGGCAATTGGGTCTTGCAAATTCTTTACACCCGTAACAGTCAGGGACAATGCCAAAGAAACCACAACTCAAGCCTAAGCATGAGAAAAGCATCAGACACATTTCAATAGAGAGGCATCCTGTAATCTACCTGCATAGTCCTCTTCAAAACAGTCATTAAAAATTAACGAACGTCTGGAGCAGGGTTTGGCGGCAGACGCCCTGTAGTCCCAGATACTCAGGAGGCTGAGGCAGGAGGACCGCTTGAACTCAAGTGGTTGAGGCTGCAGTGAACTGTGATTGTGCCACAGCACTCCAGCCTGGGCAACACAGCGAGACCCTGTCTCTAAAAAAAAATTAAAATTAAAAAATGAGAAAACAAGGAATGTCTCAGAAACGGTCACAGCCAAGAGGAATCTAAGAAGATGTGACAACCAAATGTAATGTGAGATCCTAGAAAAGAGAAAGGATATAAGGAAAAAATTAGGAAATCTGAATAGGGTATGGGCTTTCACCAATAATAATGTATCCATTTTGGCCAGGCGTGGTGGCACACACCTGTAATCCCAGCCCTTTGGGAGGCCAAGGTGGGCAGATCACTAGAGGTCAGGAGTTTGAGGCCAACATGGTGAAACCCCGTATCTACTAAAAATATAAAATTAGCCAGGCATGGTGGTGGGTGACTGTAATCCCAGCTACTCGGGAGGCTGAGGCAAGAGAATCACTTGAACCCAAGAGGCAGAGGTTACAACGAGCCAAGGTCACGCCACTGCACTCCAGCCTGGGCAACAGGGTAAGACTCTGTCTCAATAAAAAGTGTCTCTAACAATAACATTTTGTTAATAATGTATCAATATAATAATATATCAATATTACAATGTTGTAATTATACACATGTGCCATACTAATGAAAGATATTAATAACAAGTGAAACTAAGTCAAGAGAGTATATGGGAACTGTCTGTACTATCTTTTCATTTTTTATGTAAATCTAAAACTGGTCTCAGAAACTGTGTCTTAATTTAAAAAGATCCTGGGAGATCCCAAAGAGCTTTTGTTTATATAGGTTACAGCTATTGATCTTTACAGTATCAGAAATTAAAACTGAAAAAGTGTTTCTACACTTATTTATTCATTTTGACATAACAAAAATAAACCTACTACATGTTAACATAAAATAGCATATTTTTATGGAAAATAACCGTATTTTCCAAAACAAGGGGAAAAAAAGAGAAGAGTGACGTTGTTTTACACTTTTTCAAATTGCTTTGATGTCTACCTTAATAAAAAGGAAACGGAATTTTTATACAGTTGATTTTCATTATTCATAGATTCTGTATTTGCAAAGTCACTCACTCACTAACATGTGTTTGTGACCCCAAAATTAATACTTGCGGAGATTTTGAAGTTATTCTGGGTCATTTGCAGAGAGATGAACATTTTGAGCTGCACGGCGTGAACATCTGTAGCTGAGATACAATAAAACCAAGCTCTGTTATCTTGTTTCAGCTCATACGGTGAACAAGCATCCTATTTGTGGCCTATTTAATGCCACACTTTTCTATTTTTCACGTTTTTTGTTGATTTTGCTGTTTAAAATGGTCCCAGGCACTTTGCCGAAGTGCTGTCTAGCGTTTCTAAGCTTACGTGCTTAGTGTGTTTCTAAGCTCTAGAAGGCTGTGGGGTAGCTGGGTGCGGTGGCTCACACTTGTAATCCCAGCCGCACTTTGGGAAGCCAAGACAGGAGGATTACTTGAGCCCAGGAGTTTGA
>NW_012102199.1:189450-191238 GCF_000951045.1 Mandrillus leucophaeus
TGCCACCACGCCTGGCTAATTTTTGTATTTTTAGTAGAGACAGGGTTTCACCACGTTGGCCAGGCTGCTCTTGAACTTCTGACCTTAGGTGATCCGCCCACATCAGCCTCCCGAAGTGCTGGGATTACAGGCGTGAGCCACCGCGCCTGTCCAACAAGTGCAAATTTTATCATTGACAATGGCGACTGTGAATCATTTTCCTTGAAGTGACAGATATATTTCTTTCATTTTTGCAAAAATGTCTGTCAAACTTCCTTTGATAGGGTTCGAGTGTTCTGTCCCCTCCAAATCCCGTGTTGAAATGTGACCTCTGGTGTTGGAGGCAGGCCTAGTGGGAGGTGTTTGGGTCACCGGGGCGGATTTTTTATGAATGGCTTGCTGCCATTCTCCTGGTAATGAGTGAGTTCTCACTCTATGAGTTCACGGGAAAGCTAAATGTTTAAAAGAGCCTGGCACCTCCTCCCTCTCTCTTTCTTGCTTTCTCTCATCATCTGACATTTCTGCTCCCCTTTACGTTCTGCCATGACTGGAAGCTCCCTGAGGCCTCACCAGAAACAGATGCCGGCGCCATGCTTCCTGTACAGCTTGCAGAACCATGAGCCAAAATAAAGCACTTTTCTTTATCAATTACCTAGTCTCAGGTATTCCTTTATTATAGCAATGCAAACAGTCTGACCAGGCGCTGTGGCTCACGCCTGTAACCTCAGCCTTTGGGAGGCCAAGGAAGGAGGATCGTTTGAAGCCAGGAGTTTGAGGCCAGCCTGGCCACTATGGCAAAAATCCATCTCTCCTAACAACACAAAAATTAGCTAGGCATGGTGGTGCACACCACTCAGCTACTCAGGAGGCTGAGGCAGGAGAATTGTTTGAACCCAGGAGGCGGAGGTTGCAGTGAGCCGAGATCACACCATTGCACTCCAGCCTGGGCAACAGAGCAAGACTCCTTCTCCAAAAAGAAAAAAAGAAAAAAAGAAAAAAAAAAAACGGCTAATACACCATGTCAGAATAGCCATGGTTTGTCTGTCTAAAAATGGTATTCCGTGAAAAAAAAAAAAAGTAGCTGATTCAACTTGCAATTCAAACACTCATAAAAGTGTTTTTTTGTTGGTTTTTTTTTTGGTCCTGGAGACAGCTACCATGATACTTCTGTGTGTAGAAAAATTCTTTATCCATACTTCCTATTGCATCACACAGAAAATTAAAAAGATACATACTCAACAGTCAAGATTTAATAAAATGGGCTGGGGGCGGTGGCTCACACCTATAATCCCAGCACTTTGGGAGGCCGAGGTGGTTGGATCATCTGAGGTTAGGATTTCAAGACCAGCCTGGCCAACATGGTGAAACCCCATCTCTAGTAAAAATACAAAAATACCTTAGCTCAGTATGGTGGCGGGCACCTGTAATCTCAGCTACTAGGGATGCCAAGGGAGGAGAATTGCTTGAACCAGCGAGGTGGAGGTTTGCAGTAAGCCAAGATTGCACCATTGCACTCCAGTCTGGGCGGCAAGAGCGAAACTCTGTCTCAAAAAACAAAAAAAAAGATTTCATAAAATGAATAATTTTATTGCTTTATCAAGCACAAGCCAAAATGAAAGTGGCTTTTTTTTTTTTTTTTTGAGACAGAGTCTCCCTCTGTCACCCAGGCTGGAGTGCAGTGTTGCAATCATAGCTCACTGTAGCCTTGACATCCTGGGCTCAAGTGACACTCCCACCTCAGCCTCCTGAGTAGCTGGGACTACAGGTGTGTGCCACCAGGTCTGGCTAATTTTTCTTTTACTTTCTTGT
>NW_012102199.1:191288-193448 GCF_000951045.1 Mandrillus leucophaeus
GGGATGCCAAGGGAGGAGAATTGCTTGAACCAGCGAGGTGGAGGTTTGCAGTAAGCCAAGATTGCACCATTGCACTCCAGTCTGGGCGGCAAGAGCGAAACTCTGTCTCAAAAAACAAAAAAAAAGATTTCATAAAATGAATAATTTTATTGCTTTATCAAGCACAAGCCAAAATGAAAGTGGCTTTTTTTTTTTTTTTTTGAGACAGAGTCTCCCTCTGTCACCCAGGCTGGAGTGCAGTGTTGCAATCATAGCTCACTGTAGCCTTGACATCCTGGGCTCAAGTGACACTCCCACCTCAGCCTCCTGAGTAGCTGGGACTACAGGTGTGTGCCACCAGGTCTGGCTAATTTTTCTTTTACTTTCTTGTAGAGACTGGGTCTCAAACTCCTGGACTCAAGTGATCCTCCTGCCTCGGCCTCCCAAGGTGCTGGAATTACATACATGAGTCACTGTAGCTGGCCTGAAACTGACTTTTGTTAAAACTATGAGTGTGTGGCAATGAAGAATATAATGCCTCCTAATACAGTTTGGTGCTGCTGTGTTGATTCATGCTTAGATGGTAGACACTGTTACTCGCCCTCACTTTTGCTCCACGAGTGCATAGACTAACACAGTGAAAAAAAGCAAATAATATCTTAGTATGATTATTAAAATCATTTTGACCTTGCAGACCCCCTGAATGGTCTCAAGGCCACCACACCCTAGAGATTTGCAGCCTACACTTTGCAAACCATTGTCAGACGGTGATAAGTCATATGGAGGAAAAAAATAATCAGGGTTGGACGCGGTGGCTCACGCCTGTAATCCCAGCACTTCGGGAGGCCGAGGCAGGAGGATCATGAGGTCAGGAGTTCGAGACCAGCCTGGCCAACATGGCAAAATACTGTCTCTACTGAAAATACAAAAATTAGCCAGGCATGTTGGTGCACACCTGTAATTCCAGTTACTCAGGAGGCTGAGGCAGAAGAATTGCTTGAACCCAGGAGGCGGAGGTTGTAGTGAGCTGAGATCGCACCACTGCACTCCAGTCTAAGCGAAAGATCAAGACTCTGTCTCAAAAAATATATATTTTTTAAATTAAAAAAATAGTGATAATCAGGAAAAGAACATATGGTGGGTGAGGAGAGAGTCACAGTCTTCATTAAGCAGTTAGTGAATGTCCAAGGGTGAAGGTGATATTTGAGCAAAGATGCAAAGCAGATAAGGAAGTGAGCAGGCAGGATGACTAGAGGAAGAGCAACCCAGGTAGCGGGAACAGTAAATGCAGAGACTCTGAACAGAATATGCCCGTGCTGTTTGAAGCCCAACAAGCACATCATGCATCTCCCCTGATAGGTTCCACAGCAGCTCAGACTCAAACCGCACCCAACTAGAAAGCATTTGCAAAGCAACTCAGGGAGCCTAGTCCAGCAGAGCATGCCCTTTCGGTTTTGGTTTTTTTGTTCATTTTGGTTTGGTTTTTTGAGACAGGGTCTCACTCTGTTGCCCAGGCTGAAGTGCAGTAGGGCAATCATAGTTTACTGCAGCTTTGAATGCCTGGGCTTAAGCGATCCTACTTCCTCAGCCTCCCAAGTAGCTGAGACCACAGATGTGTACTAACAATACAAAAATCAGCCGGGCGTGGTGGTGCACACCTGTAATCCCAGCTACTCAGGAGGCTGAGGCAGGAGAATTGCTGGAACCCAGGAGGTGGAGAGCTTCCTGGCATATTCCCCAAGTCTGCTTTTAGCTTCCCTATCTTAGTGCACCTGAAGGGAAAGGAATGTGCTTATTAAGACCCACTGTTTTACTGGGGTCCATTATATGAGGGTGCAGTTTGGTCGTTACCCAATAAACTTTCTCCCCACCTCCCTCTGTGCCCGAGCTGTCTTATTTGTGTTTTGTGATCTGCTCTTTCTGTCTGCTTGTAGTTAGAAGAGAAGTGATTTCCTTGCAATGCGTGAGGCTAGAAAAGGAGCTGGAACTTAAAGTGGCGGTTTTTGTCCAAGATGATGGTGCTCCTGCTCTGTGAAACCTTATGTTCAGAAAACAGATAACCCAATTAGAAAATGGGCAAAGAATTGAATAGACATTTCTCAAAAGAAGACATACAAAATGGCCAACAGGTTCATGAAACCAAAAATGCTGAATATAATTAATCATCAGGGAAATGCAAAT
>NW_012102199.1:194523-196749 GCF_000951045.1 Mandrillus leucophaeus
CCTGGGTTCAAGCAATTCTCCTGCCTCAGCCTCCCAAGTAGCTGGGATGACAGGCATGAGCCACCATGCCTGGCTAAGTTTGTATTTTTAGAAAACACAAGGTTTCTCCATGTTGGTCAGGCTGATCTTGAACTCCCAACCTCAGGTGATCCACTCACCTCGGCCTCCCAAAGTGCTGGAATTACAGGTGTGAGCCACCGTGCCCGGTCAAAAAATTTTTTTAAAGATAAAAGATAAGTGGTCAGGGGAATTCGGAGAAAAGAGAGCCCGGATACTCTGTTGGTGGGAATGTAAATTAGTACAGCCATTATTTAAAAAAAAAAAAAAAAAGTATGGAGGTCAGGCACAGTGGCTCATGCCTGTAATTTCAAAACTGGGAGGCTGAGGGGGGTGGATCACCTGAGGTTAGGAGTTTGAGACCAGCCTGGCCAACATGGTGAAAACCCGTCTCTACTAAACATACAAAAATCAGCCAGGTGTGCATCTTTAATCCCAGTTACTGGGGAGGCTGAGGCAGGAGATTCACTTGAACCCAGGAGACGGAAGTTGCAGTGAGCCAAGTTCATGCCACTGTACTCCAGCCTGGGCGACAGAGCAAGACTCTGTCTCGAGAAAAAAGAACAGTGTGGAGGTTTCTCAAAAAGTTAAAATAGAATTACCATATGATCCTGCAGTCCCGCTACCGGATATGTATATCTAAACGAAATGAAATCAGTATCTCAAAGAGATACCTGCACCCCCATGCTCATTGCAAAGTTATTCACAATAGTCAAGATATGGAAGCAATCTAAGTGTCCACCGAGAAATGGATTTTTAAATGTACTATGCTATGCAGTTGTAAGAAAAGAAAATCCTATCCTTTATGAAAACATGAACAAATAATAGGATTTCCTTTTGATGAACCTAGAGAACATTATGTTGAGTGAAATAAGCCAGGCACTGACAGACAAGTACCACATCATCTCAGTTACAAGTGGAATCTAAAGAAAATTGAACACATAACAGCAGAGAATAAAATGATGATTATCAGAGACTCAAGTGGCGGGATTGGGGAGATGGTGGCCAAAGGATACCGAATATCAGTTGGTAAAGAGGAATAATTTTTGCCGGGCGCGGTGACTCACGCCTGTAATCCCAGCACTCTGGGAAGCTGAGATGGGCGGATCACCTGAGGTCAGGAGTTTGAGACCAGCCTGGCCAACATGGTGAAACCCTGTCTCTACTAAAAATACAAAATTAGCCGGGCATGGTGGTGCACACCTGTAATCCCAGCTACTTGGGAGGCTGAGGCAGGAGAATCTCTTGAACTTGGGAGGCGGAGGTTGCAGTGAGCTGAGATTCGCACCACTGCACTCCAGCCTGGGCAACAAGAGCAAGACTCCGTCTAAAATAAAAAAAAATTTTTAAAAAAGGAATGATTTCAGGGGATCTATTGTGCAACATGGTGACTCTGGTTAATAACAATACATTGTATTCTAGAGAAATGCTGAGAGAGTACATTGTAAATGTCCTTACCACAAAAATGAACTTTGGAAGGCAATGCACATATTGGTGAGCTAGATTTAGCCATTCCACAATGTGTATGTGTATACTTCAAAACATGCTGTACACAATAAATACACACAATTTTATCTGTCATTTCAATAAAATTTTTAAATAAATATAATTTTTAAAACACACCTTAAAAAACATAATGCTGGCCGGGCGTGGTGGCTCACGCTTGTAATCCCAGCACTTTGGGAAGCTGAGGCGGGCGGATCACAAGGTCAGGAGATCAAGACCATCCTGGCTAACACGGTGAAACCCCGTCTCTACTAAAAATACAAAAAAACAAAAATTAGCCGGGCGCGGTGGCGGGCGCCTGTAGTCCCAGCTACTCAGGAGGCTGAGGCAGGAGAATGGCATGATCCCAGGAGGCGGAGCTTGCAGTGAGCCGAGATCGCGGCACTGCACTGCAGCCAGGGGGACAGAGCGAGAGTCCGTCTCAAAAAACAAAAAACAAAAAACAAAAACAAAAAACATAATGCTGAATGAGAGAAGCCAGATACAAAAGGCCACGTAAGTGTATATAATTCTATTTATATGAAATGTCCAGAATAGGCAAATCCTATCCTAGATTTAGAAAGCAGATTCGTGGTTTCCAGGGGCTGCAGGAGGGAGAAATGATGAGTGACTGTTAAAGGGTATAGATTTCCTTTTGGGGTGATTGAAGTGTTCTGGACCTAG